>NC_052407.1:8917278-9238559 GCF_009389715.1 Phoenix dactylifera
CTCTCTAGATGGAGGGCCTAGAAATAAAAAAAATTCCTTTTTGCTATTAAACTTCCCCATAGGGCTTATAATAGGTTTGCAAATCTTTCAATTTTTTGTATAAAACATAATGATCAGGGCATCACAGCTTGATAACCACATGTTACAGTAAGCAACAATAGTTATATCTTTAAATCGGGCATGGCGTTATTTTTGCATAACACAATCCAACGCATTTATCACACAAAAACTAAACACAAATGCCTTGGTGAACCACAAATTGTGACAATAATATAAGAGTTAATGATTGATAGGGTGTTTTTATTTCGCTACTGTGAGATCAAGGGAGGGTTAGATATATGACACCTTATTTCCATATATGGAGAGCTGGTTCTATATTTTAGATCCATGACATCTAGATCATAACAGTTATCATTGGACCAAGATTCAACTTCATTAAATTAAGTATCATTACATATGTTTTTTTTTTTTTATTACATCTTCTTTGATAAATAAAATGGCCGTTGATCGAGGATAGAAATACCCCGATCAACCATACAATATGACAATCATAGATGAGTTGATGATTGATAGGGTGGTTTTACCCTTGCCCCACCCTAACACCCCAACAAAAAAGCAAAAATAGTTGGATTAAGTGCATGGAATAAGACCTCTTTCCATGTCGTTCCATAAACTATTAATCCACATGTCAAGACTATAACATGTGATAATGTAATTTTGTTCATTTACGTGGGCATCACCAACTTGAGTCAACCCAACAAAAATAATACTTCTATGAGGGGGATAGACAAAAAGGGGTAGTCGATTTTTTTTTTGGTGCGAGGAACTTACCATGAATCCATTGATTTCTGCCGCTCTTTGATGATTCCATCATACATGATTGAGTTGCGAAAACTTCTGGATAGGTATCCTACATCTGAACTAAATTCTTTCTGGCCACCAATCTATTCCTAACCATCCAAATCCTCAAGAAGGTAGCATTTGATCCAAATTCATTCGATACGACTGTCAAGGACTTTTAGGTATGCTGGCACCTTCAAACTCACTTCTTCTAATTAATACTATGAAGTTTGAAGATTTAGCATGCAAATAAACCATAAAAGTTATATGAACTTATTGTGGATAGCCCAAGTCCAAGAGATCTGTGGGAGGCTCCAACCTCCAGTGCTAAGCGAATTCAGGTTACCACGTCCAATCATCAACAACAACAACAACAACATCATCATCATCAACAATAGTAGCAATATCATCAATAATAGTAGTAGCACCAGCACCAACAATAGCAGCAATAGTCAGCCACTAAGATGTGAATGGGCTGCTACAAGGCTCTACGAAAGGTATATCAATTTTTTTTCATTCTCAACACTAGTTATCATCATCATCCAGCTGCTAAGATGTGAATGGGCTGCTACAGTGCTCTACAAAAAGTATATCAAAAGTTTTTCATTCTCAATACAAGTTGTGGGAATAATACTATAAGCTGATCTAGCCGCTAAGATGTGAATAGGCTCGTATTGCGCTCTACAAGGTATATCAAAAGTTTTTGACATGGTTGATCTAAAAGTCCAGCCAAAGCACTGTGCAATCAGTCCCAAGAAAGCTCTACACAACACCATTAGCATTGTTGTAGAATAAAGGGTTCACAATGCTTTACATTTAAGGTATTCTTAGGTTCAATATTCTTATCACGACTACTTACTACAGTTGCACTGAAATACCTAAGCATCAGTCTAATTCAGTAGAGTTCTAAAACTTTCAGCAAAACAACCGCAGAGTCTACGATGAAATTGTAGAATATGCCATAGGCTGGCTAGACTTAATTTTATGAAACTGCTCTTCAGCGCTATGCTTCATATAATTTAACCATGTTCGCCATCAACAATCAAAAGCCATAGCTTTCCTGTGTCAATGGCATGCAAGCTTGCCCTTTCAGGTCTTGAACTTTTAATCCAAATTGAAATATTGTTCAACTAGGCTAGAAAAAATGTTCATTTTTACCTTTTTGGTTCATAATTGTCTTCAGGGATATAAAGACTGCCAAAATAATGCAGCTGAAAGTTATATTTAGATCGTCAATAACCAAGGATAAAAATAACTTTTGTGTCCACCATTTTGTTTAATTGGTTTTGGCAATTAACACAAGCAATCTCAAAGACCTTTTTTTTTGTACTAGTAATGCATAGAGCCCTAAGAGGAGCATCATTTGCTAGGCATTAAGAAAAAAGAATGTATTCTAAAACCTTCAAGTTGCATTACTGGATTATGGCATTGAGAAAAACAAACATTGTTCCAAACCTTCGGACCAAAATTCACCATCTTAAAACTAAACCCCGTACTGGTGCCACACTAACATAATGTCAATATAGTACAGAATTTTTTTTGGCATACTAAATATCAGTACACCACCGGTACCAGACTAGTACAATATAATATATCTCATACCATCCAATTCGGGTGGATATGGCATACCTTACATTAAACACTAGCACATACAAAAACAGCAAATGAGCTATAGTTTAAGCCTCACACCCTCAGTACTCTCAAAACAGTATCACAAAACAAACCCTTGAAAAAGAGAGATCTTCTGAGCAGGCTCGACTATCACACCCTAGTCGTTCAATGCCTTTTTCAAGTCAATTTCAATAGATAATTTTGAAATTTCTGTATAGACAATGAAAATGGATTAAACATATTATTATACTTAAACAAACAAGGATGTTAGTTGGTACATTTTCATATTGGAAAAATTGAGTGAAAGATTCGAAACCATACAAAATTTATGCCTCAAAGACCTGGTTGTGAGACTTATGTTACTCAACACTAAGTGTCGTCAATGCCAATGCTTGATTACTTCTAAGTTAGAATGAGAACTGCCCAGTAACTTTTGATGGTTTCTGAAACAACAGATCTGTGTATATCTCATCTGTTTCCTCAACTACCTCCTGTGAATCATCCTTCTTCCCAGCTCCAGGCGATTTGGTCTTGGAGCATCAATTCCTGGGGTCATTCATCATAATTCTCTTTCTGAGATCTATTCTTTGAGGTCTTCAAAATATGATGCAGGAATCTCTGAGGGAGGAAGCAATGCGGCAGCTACACACTTAAACTGTTCGACAAAAATTACTGCAGGTCAGCCCAATGCAATTGAACTTGAGATTTTGAACCTTACGCTACTATGTAAAGCAAAGGGCTTGGAAGAAGACAAGAACCTACCCTGTGCTGCCTGTACTTTTCTTTGATAGCCACCAAAGCAGACCCCTTCTTGTTCAATTGCAAATCATATATAGCATGGACGCACTCCTTTAGCTCAGACGGCTTATAACCAGTGTAGCGTTGAAGTGTTTCATTCTGGAAAATTGCATCAAGACGATTTAGCACATCCAACTAAGACACAGGCAGTACATAACTAAGAAGCCCCACAACTGGAACCATAAACATTTGGAGCAACATGCTCTTACCCAAGGGTGTGATGCTCGATTAATGGTCAATCTTGCAAGAAAAACAGCTGAAGCAGCAATTACTGATGGCAAGAACCGGACACAGCCATAGTCTAGTAAGCTCAACTCTGCAAGGTAACTGCCTAAGAACTCCAGAAGCAGAGCAGGATACTGCAATAGAAGGTAAAAACCACTATGAATAAGGGGACCAGAACAAATGCAACATCCAAGGCCAACATGCTGTTAATAATCCAAATCCATGGGGGCATAAAAACACTTACTTTGCCATCCTCTTGTCCAGCCTTTGTGAATCGCCTAAACAGGACAAAATAAAAGCTCCATCAGCCTAAGCGAATGCTAAAGAGCGCAATCATGACATGAGTCTATGAAGCTTACAAAATCGCATCCAAGCAACCATGGCACATGGATCTAACTTTGAAGAAAATTCACAGGGAAAGAAGACCCAAAAAAAAAAAAAAAACTGTTATCAAATTCCTCAAGCAATGTCAGAGCCCATACCTAAGAAAAGTTTTAGTAGTAGGATTTCCCATCTCAAACTTGAGAAGCTTTAGTATGTCACTCTCCATCTTCACCACCTAAAAAACCAAAAACATGGCAAACACACAATTTACTAACTCCCCAAAGCAAGTAGATAGAAAGAGATGGAGAAAGCAAGAGAAAACAACACAAAAGATCACCTCTTGCTTTGTGTAAGTGTTATCGGTAATATAACAGAAGTCTTCCACATGAGGAGGGCTAATTTCTTCATACTTCCTGTTTCATTGAACGCCCAAAGCAATCAGATGGAGAGAGGGGAAAAAAAACAATTTTTACCGAAGAAGAAGAGGAAAGAAGAAGAGACCATACGAGGCAACGAGCATCGAAGACACCCCGAGAAGCTGTAACTTCTGCCTACTGAGGGCATTGAACGAAAGAAATCTATCGATATACGAAACAGTGAGATAAAGGGTATCCGAGACAAGCTTGTACTCCTCCGCAACCTCGACAAGCCAATCCACCAAAATCCCTCTCATATTCGCCGTCACATCGGTCTGGATCGTCTCGATATAATTCACCAGAGGCCTTCTCTTCTGCTCCACCTACATCCATAAAAGCAGCACAACTCCAAATCAAATCAGAAATTCCAGCAGAAAAATAATAGCCCAACTGTGGAACCCAAGCTCAGAAACAAACCTCCATGGATCGAAGGTACTGATATATATCATTCGCATAGTGCCCGCACATCTGCGGATCCTCCGCATCGAAATCCATGTTGGTGGCGGCGGCGGCGGGGAGATCCGCCGGCGGCACCTTCGAGACCTCGGCATCCTCCTCCTTCTTGGACCTGAGCCTGGGTTTGGAAGGTGCGGCACGCAGAAATGCGGAGGGGCGGATGATGGCGTTGGATAGGGTCGGGAGCTCGCTCAGGGCCACGCGCTTCCTCTTGGCCGGGGGCTGGTCCTGGCATTGGGACTGGGCGGCTGAGGCGGAGGCCGCCGCCCTCTTGGCCGCCGCGCGGGTCAGGCGGGGGACGATGTTCTCCTTGTCCGCCATGACTCCCTCTCTCTTCTCCTAATCCTTCGCTCTGGCGACAGAGAGAGAGAGAGAGAGAGAGAGAGGGAGGGAGGGAGGAGTCGAGAGTGAGGAGAAGGGAGGGGGAGGGGAGGGGGGTTTGTAGAGAGAGTTTGGGAGGGGAGGGAGGCCGCCATTTGCATTTGCCGAAGAGGTTCGAAAAAAAAAAAGAGGGGGAAAAAATGGGTTGCGCGCTCGGAGAGGCCGGTTTCTTTTTTTTGTTTTTTTTGAGTTTGAAATGAAGAGAGAAAAGAAAGCTCTGAATTTGGAAATTTTGGGGGTTTTGGAGCCTCGGAAGAAACGACGCGTTTGGCGCCCGGCGGGTCGATTGGGGGCTGCTTTAAGAAACGGCTATAGCGTTGACTCGGCATTAGCCGGGCACCGGATTCACTTGATATTTGGTGAGGTACTTCTTTCCATACAAATTTCCATCAACCAGTGTATTTTACAACGTTTGAAAGCTGATAGATGCGGCTGGCTGCATCATTTTGGAGGGAGACTCTACCTTGCTGGTCGTACGTCTTCGGGAGGAGGGGCAGGAGGAGATGGAACACCCGCTTTTGGACGACATGCGACGGATGTTACGGGAGTGCCGGGCTATCTAGATCTGGCATGTCCTTCGAGAGGCGAACCAAGCTAATGACTGGATCGCCTCATTTGCTGCTCACCATTCGGAAGAGTTTCTTTGGACTCAACAGTTCTCATTTCTTTTTGCTTTGTGTAGGCTTTTTACTTCTAATATAGCAGATTGTGCTCATGTTAGAGCAGCATGAACTGTCAATGCAACAAAAAAAAAAAAAAAAAAAAGCTGATAGATGCGGAATTAGACAATTCTAATTAGAAATTGACATCATGAGTTTTGATAAAAAAACAACCTGGTTATAAGCAATACTTTACCACATCAAATCATACATTTCCTTGTTGGCATGAAAAAGAAAATATGCCTAAAGAAGCATGAGAATTGGTATAGCTTCCCTCAATTTATGATTCATGATATATTAAGTCGGTAGACCAAGTTTTAGATCGTTTCTAGAGAAGCTGCTTCTATGGAGTGATTACAAAATAAATAGTCTTTGATCCCAATATAAACTGGCTGGTTTGATTGCTATGTGAAATTATCCAATTTTATTGATGTGATTGTCCTTGTTACAAAATCAAATATTTATTGCCTTCTAGAATCCCTAATAATTTTTCTACTTGTAAGCACTAGTTGAAACATCTAATTGCGATCATCACTCTCGTTACATTTCTAGTGGTTGAGATTTAATCCAACAAGCTGGAGATCTTGAATTTAAAGTAGTTTGAGCATTAAGACTATATACACATGCAGGCAGAGGCTCTCTGTATACAGCATAAGCCACTCAAACCTTCCAAACAATTTCTTTTTTTTTTTTTGGGTGATGTAGAGTAAAGATACCCACAAATCTACATTCTTAAAAATAAAACAACATATAAATCATCATAAACAAGGAGGTGATCATCTAGAGGAATAGACATAAGGGAATAGAATCTTCATTAGATCCCACTCCAGCGAGCATGTCTGTTTCGTTGACCTCTCTACAAGCATGGCTCGCATGGAAGAATGCAAGTAGTTGCTGAAATTGCTTTATATCCACAAGAAGAGGATGTTTTGGAGACGATCTATTGCTATGCTGATAAATATTTAATAAATGACTGTAGAGGAGTCACCTTCTAGCTAAATTCTTGTAGCTCCAAGTTTTAAGACCGTTGTCGTCAATCCTTCCCATGCCGCTCTTAGTTCTACTTTAGAGACTCTGGATATTATGAAATACTTAGTTCCAGCCAGAAGGATATTGCCATAATAATCTTGGATAATAAAGTCAGCACCAGTCTTCCCTTCTTTCCATGATGCATCAAAATTCACCTTCACTAAATACCACAGGGTGGGGGTGTCCAAGAGATAAAAGTTTGGTTTGGAGTTAGTGAGTGACCTTCCAAATAAATTTACTTACATAATTCATTAGCAACACTTAATTTCCAATCAAATATTGGTATGACTTTCAAGACATCTGTAAGAAGTCATAAAAATATGTAAATCATACAAGACATGACGACTTTCAATTAATATAGCCCACATGGCAATATTGATGCCTAGGTTGTATGTTTTATTTTGTCCAAATGGTCCCTAATGGTTGGAGCTTGATGGTTGACACTATCATATTATCAGCAACTTAAGTTTTAGGTTAATGAACCTAGTTTTTTTTTTTGTAATTTCATTTTTATAATAAACTCTTGTCATTCCAAAAATAAATTGAGGCATCAACAGCCAGAGGTGGCAACAAATGTTGGCTACATTGGAGATAATTAATGAGCCATAGCTTGGAGATAATTACAACATCTTATTAATACACTTCTTTACTAACCAAGTATATGATCTTGATGTCGGGAATGATGTATTAAATATCAAAAGTTACAAGCCACTCTCGCGTCAATTTCTAGTGCCATCAAGCAAGGAGATACCGAAATTAGTAGGCTAAATGCTGTCAAGATCTTGAACTCCAAGCATTCCAATATAGAAAAAGATAACCGAAAGACAACAAAAGATAGCTTGTTAGATATCAAGGCAATGTTGGCAAGTACCTAGAAATACGGATATGAGGTCCTTGGTTAATGAAGGAATGATTAACTGAAAGTAAGGATGGCAATTGAGTCGGGTCTAGTTGCATCAAATATGAGTTGGGTAAAAATTTGTCGACCTGAACCTGATCAATTTATTACACAAGTCAAACATCCAAATCCAAATCTATCTTTCTATTAAACAGGTAACCTGCACTAATCTGCATAACACATTTACTAAATAGGACAAATCACGTTAAATAGGTTAAACAAGTTAAGTGGGATTTTAACATGTCAAATAGATTTAAACGGATTAAACAAGTTAAGCATGTCAAGCTAAAAGGGTTTGAAATCAGTTAAGTAGGTTTTGAATAGATTAAATATGTCTTAAATAGGTTAAAAGGGTAGGGTCACTCAATGTAATTATTAGACAGGTCAAAGGTTTATAGGTAGGTTGACCCATTTATGACCAGAACCTATTTATTTTAAACTAAAACCTACTTAAAACAAATTGATTGCGGATAGAGTTGATAGGTCGAGTCATAAATTGCCACCTCTAATGGAATATGCTACCCTAATTTTCGACTTGAGAGATGAAGCACTAGAGGAGGGCACAATCAGCATCTTGGTGGAGAGAACCAAAATTGCAAAAAAAATGATTGAGAAGAGTTGATTCAAATAGTCCAAGATCATCATTATTTATGAGGATCTTCACATTTAATACATGAAATCTTATTGCTCACCTATAGAAGTCACTAAGGATAGGATGGCAAGAGGCTACCTTTTCAACATAACACCTATTCACAGCCACTAGCACTTACTAATGGACCCAATTGTTTCTATTGTAATCCGTCTGAATCAAGAAAAGTGAAGGTCCAACATGCTCCTCAACAGATAACTAGTAAACCACTTTGATTTGTCTCTATGGAATGGAGGTCCGACCTGCTTTAGTAGGTCATTCATCTTCCATGAAAGCTGTAATGGAGGTTCAATTTGTTGGGAAGTATTATTCTTTTGTTAGCCTTGTTTCTAAACATACATTGCAACAAAAGTTTCTTCTTTGTACTTTGGATCTTCTTTTTGTTCAAAAATACTAAAAGTAGCATCTTTGTATCATTAACATACCTCATTTCTTATCCCTTTCGCTTCTGGAAATTATAAAGACCGCTTCTTTTCAATAATTGTTAAACCTAGACCGCGAACACGTCAAACTAGGATCATCTGGACTTGATTTAGTTTCACGCGGCTTACTTGGGATGGTTCTTTGGAGAAGGAAGAGAAGTAAGAAAAAGTTTGGAGTTGGGTAGGATCTTACTTGTTGCAATTTGGTGGAAATTATGGAAGGACAGAAATGCTAGAATTTTTAAATGTAGGGCCAAACCGATCCAACTACTAGCTTTCGAAATTATCTCTTCTTGGATGTTCAAGCACTAGAAATTCATCAAAGCTTAATCATATTTTGTTCTTCAAATCATTGCTTATATAGATATGAAAATGTTTGAATCCTCTAGACCTAGTTTGGGAATTTTACTTGCATCTATTCTGCTAGCTAATTAGAGTTTGGAGAGAATGAAGTAGTAAGATATTTAGAAAATCCCTAGGGAGATCAACTATGATCTAGGCCGAGTTCTCTTTTGATTTTTCTTAGTTCTTCCTCGCTTCTTCCTTGCGCCGGCTGACCACCATCTCTAGTGGTGCTGCAGTGGAAGGCCGCCCATGATTGCCATCGCCGGGGCTGGGCAGCCTTGGCCAATCACCCCTGTTCCAAGAAGGGAGGGAGAGAATGGTTCTTCCCTATTTTGGAGAAAAAGAAGAGAGTCTTCTCCTCCTCCTCTCTCTCCTTCTCTCCTCTCTCTCCTTCTCTTTTCTCTCTCTTGGTTTTCTCTTTCTCTATTTCTCTCTCTTCATATGGTCCTATAGACCTAACAGGACGGTCCCAGATATTCTCATTGTGGACCCAAGGTTGACCCCAATAAAGGGTTCAGGACTAATGTCGCTTTGACCATCTATAGTGCTAGCTTTAGCCCGAATATCGTCGAGTATTGTTAGACTCTATCATCATTAATCTTTATTGTATTACCTATACCATAGTATGATTCTTGTTTCATAAGTTAACTAATTTGATTGGCCAGAGCAGACCTAGTCGACCATATCCATCCTGCACCGAATTTTGTCAGCTACCATTGGACCCATAATCGATAACCCCTGATATATTACTTTTTTTGAATTTGATATATCTTTTTCGATTAGATGTATTGAGTTACGATGCACTGACTGATTCGAACACAATTGAGCATTGTCATAAAGGTGGCCTTGTATATCTTTCTATACCAATCTTTTCATAGTTAGCCTTGATTTTATATGAGGCTACGTTCATTCGGGCAGAAAAAAAGTCCAACGAAATCTTGTATTCTAGTTCTAAATTTGGGTAAGGCCCTGACCATTTTTTTTTAATTTTCAATTAAAAGAGAATAGAGAATATGGGTAATTCAAATATTCAAACTCTAAAATTAAGTAATTACTGAATAATTGATTCATTAATATGGTGATTTATTGATAAGGGATAAGTTGGTGTTATATTGATATTAAATTGACTAAACATATTAGGTGTGGATTGGTAGTATTGTAACTGCGTAGGATAGCCTTCATAGACTTACGCGTGAAATTTTGTCAGTCTTGGACTGAGTCATAATCTTGCTTAGTCCAAAGCCAAAAGTTCATCAATGAGAAACATGAAAATCAGATTAATGAGAAATAAATGAAATATCTTAAGAAGTTGTCGAATTATTAGTTGCATTTGAGATATGTGTGTGTGTGTGTATATATATGTATGTATGTATGTATGTATGTATGTATGTATGTGTGTGTGTATATATATATATATGCTTCTTTGAAAAGTTGATAATGAGTATTTATGTACAAGTTATTTGTATAAGCTTTCTAAGTATTGATATGATATTCATTTTATCTAGTATTGCTAATTGATTATTTTTTTATTACTTATGGTGTAGTGATTCAAGATTCTTACTAGGTTGTAAAGCTCACAACCTCTTTCCTCTTTTTTTTTTAGAGTTGTAGGTTGTATGGTACTTGATTATGGTTGAGATCACCTGAAAAGGGATGAATGGATAGTGTATCATTGATACTGGTTGAATGATTAAATTTGTTATATATTATTATTTAGTGATATTGAGGTTGCGATAAATTTTTAAGCTTTGCATATCCTCTGAAGCTCTGCCTTAGAAAGTGTGCGGCCGTGTCATGTGCCCGACCCAGGCGGCGGGTTCGAGGCATGACATAAACTCTTTATCTATTTCATGATCTTGATTAAATGAATTGCCGATGAGCTTTATTGCCATCTTTCTTCTCAAAACAGTCCTCTTCATTGGGCTAATGGAATCCATATCATCCAATCTATGCAACAAGCCAGTTGACAACCAATGCCCTTTGGTCAACGAAGACGTGGCACATCATGCATCCAACAGCTACCTGCATGGGAGATTAACTGTCTTCATAAGGGAGTAAGTTTTAAGGTGTGGATGCAAAAAACCTCCAAGCCGATCCAAAAATGTTGTCCTCTATTAAGATGGATTCCATATCATCCAACCCAATTGGCAAATTAATTGACAACCAATGCCCTTTTTCATCAATGAAGAGAGCTGCCTCACAACTGTCTGTGCGTACGACGGAATTATCCTCGCAAGGGGAACAAGCTTTGAAGCTTAGATACAAAAACTTCCAAAACGAACCAAAATTTTCAAAATCCTCTTTTGTTGAGGCAGAAGAATTCGTAATGTTTGATTTGATGGACAAATAAGTCTATAACCAGTGCCTTCTGATCAACTGATAGAGCTGAAAAAGCACGTAATGCACTGGACAAAGTGTATAGTCCTAGCAAGAAGAACAAGCTGTCTGTGCGTGTTTTGGCAGCAATTTTCACATAATAAATACAACTAGTACAACAAGATATCATGGAATTGCATAGAAATGGATGGACAGGAATCCGAAATCTCAGAGCCTGCATATCTAGCGACATATGAGACCACCCATCGTACCACCGGACTCTTTATAAAGTATATGTGCAGCCCCGAAAGGATGCCAGAAGAAGGATACGCTCTAAAGAATTGACACAAAAGCCTGCAAACCGATATTGAATGGCTTCAATAACACTCCACATGCAACAATCACTGGATGAAGATTCAAACCATGAAATCCTCTAAACAAAGGAGAGGCCCAAAGATTGAACCAAGATGGCGGCATCCCCTTGCTCACAGGTGTGAATCAGGAATTAAAAAACAAGAAGAAGAGCTAGTTTTGTTGTATTCTTTAATTATAAGTCAATGACAGACTTATAATCCACAGCATAGGCTGTTTAAGTAACAATCTTGATGGGAAAAATCAGGGTTTGAATAAGGTGGGGTTATATGACAGCAATTGAACTTCATTTTTTGTTTGCACTGCCACTTTCCTAGAAACTGAATTCGGCATTGAAAAGAGCCTCAAAGCATCCAGTCCTTGCATAAAATCTTTTGTCCACTCAGAGGAAGAACATGATAAATGTCACAGCAACTTTTCTCAAAACATGATTAATATCAGAAACATGTTCTATTAGCCGTCCTCAAAAAGCTAGATATTGTTTCACAGTTTTGTGGTTCTTCTCTCAAGTGTACCTAGCAAAATTAGTGCACATAAATAAGGGGCACTTGAATTGGCTCAATTTGCTTCCACTTCTTTAGCAGCGACAGAAATTACTAGGCGAAGACGCGTAGAGCAGCCAGCACAAAAAATTACCAAGCATATAACATCAATGGTCTTGTCAACGACTTGTGATAGCTACGTCATACATGCTCCTCCATTAAGAACTTGCTGACAATACATGCCCAATACTTGCTGACAATACACCTGAACTCTTCTGAAAGAATCCAACAAATTTTATGCTCCAAAGAGCGAAGCTATCATCCGATGATCCCTGGGGATGTTACCTACTCTTTCTTCTCTTTCTCAGTTCACGTTCTATTGCTTTCTTCCGGTTGTTCTCCTGTGTATCTTCCATTTTTATTCCACTGCTGCTGCGATGTCCAGCTCCAACCGCATCATTTCTTTCTCCAACAGATTTTTTCCCTTTGCTTCCACTGCTAGCATAATTCTTAACTCTCCCCTTGTCAGGCTTGTCATTGTTTCTCTTAGCCTCAGTTGAGCTGGTGCCTTCATCAGGAGTAGAGATTACTGCATGATTGGCTTCCTTGGCGGAGACTCGCATGCTATGGCGTGCATTCTCAAACCATTTACTGATCTGTAAACACATTAGCACAGTAAGGTAATCATGATGTGTGTGTGAGAGAGAGAGAGGCATAGAGTTGTTTTATGAGAGATCAGACCTGCCTACTGGTCATCCCAGATTCTACTGCTAGCCTTTCTCTCGTCTCCCGGCTAGGATATTGGTTTTCGTTGAAGTAATCATGAAGTTTCTGCCAAAAAAAGAAGAAAAAAAATAACTCTAGGTAATTTTTGCTGACTAATAAACATTTTGAAGAGATCATCAACTTCAAGCAGGCATTCTTTTGAGAACTGGGAGGGCAGAGAAGGCAGGAAAAAAGGTTTTTCTTCGTCCCAGTTCACTTAAGGTGTGTTCATCCCGAATCACCTCCTGAACCAGAACTCTCAGATCAGTCTGTCAAAATAAGTGCAGACCTTAGCCGCTAGCCACTGTATCAGATATACCATGGACAGGATGAAACAGGACCCTCCATCATCTCTTCACATCCTTCTTGACACACACTCATGAAAAGCTCTCTTGAGTGAAGAGATATCATTTCACGACCAGGGCCTCCCCAAAAGGCAAGCTGGAAGGAGTTATTTGAATTCCTTGCCTTGTATAAGTACCCAAGATATGCCCAGTGGCTAGCTGATGTAGTACTAAAAATACGCCCGCACGGATCCTCATATAAATCAAACTAGAAACAACTTGCAACAAGTTTTCTCAAACAGGCACATGCTTAACGAAAAATTCTATGGCAAGATGGTTTAAGGATATTCACTGCACTAGCTACTTAAAGTGGTCATTCATCTTCAATCTTCACCCCAAGGTGATGAACATATTAATTCTATTTAGAAAAAATCTTCAAAAAATAAGTGAAGAAATTATCTTCCTCTTTAGAGATTGGATTAGAGCTATGTCCAGTGGCAGAAGTGGGAGATTTGAAATTTTGAAAAACTCCTTGATTATCAACCCCAAAATCTGTACATGGCCCCCAAGAAATCTCTCCATAGCAGCATGGCCCCCCTCTATCCACAATTCTGGTCTGGTCCCTGCATTTCAGCAACTACTCAAGAATTGAGAATGTTGGTCAGATCACAGTTGTTGTTGTTCGTTGTATTTAAAATATTTTCTGGAGAGAGATTTGTATTTAGAATTTTTTGGTATTCCTAAGAGAGAAGCATGTATTTAGAGTCTTTCCTTAGTATGACAAATATAGACTTCTTTTGAGGCTTGACAAGTCACGATTGGAGGGGACCCACAACAGCCACATTAATTTTCACATTTTATCTCCCTAAATCTATATTATTTCACCTTCTATACTCAAGTTCCTGAAGTTTTTGATTGAAGGGGACTCAAAACAGCATCATTAACTTTCACATTTATCTCTATCAATCTTCATTTCTATGCCCATTGACCTGGAGACTTTGGACTCTCTCTCTCTCTCCCCATCCCCATTGGAGAGGATTCAACAGTCTCATTTCCAAACAGCCACCTTTCGAAGTCTTCCAGCTCCACTAAAAGTCTCGCGGTATATATTCAATAAATTTTGTAACTTAGTTTCTCTTGTTAAATGTATAAAAATTAGTTTAAGTATTTTTTTTGTATATGCAATTAAAAATGTGTTAGTTTTATTCTAAAAAAACACACCTGAAAATCCCTTATATTCTTTAAGCATTAAAAATCTTTTCATTTTACGGACAATCTTTATCAAAGTTAAGATTTATCGATCACCTGCATGATGTCTATGTAGTTATGCACATAAACTTATATTTGTATAGTACTTTATACATAATGCTTTTCTGTTCTTTCATTTGTTTATCCATGATAGCTGAGCCTAATTGTGAAAGCAGCAGACTAGAAATTAAATTAGAATAACAAAGAAAAGCTAGGGAATGCTATGTAAATGTTAAAATTTTAGAATTTGAGTTCCATTGGCATAATAGCTTTTAGAAATATTTTTATCAACAATTCTGTCTATGGTAACGGCAGTCTTGCTTTGGCATTCATCTCCCCCACCCGCGCCCCCAACCAAAAAAAGGAGGAAATTCCTCATTCTGTCCCTTGCTATTGATGAAACAACAGAAGATCTCCTCATTCATTATGAAGTTTGGTTTACTCCTATCTTTTCCTTCTTCCCCCTCTCCATTTATATCACTGGTTTTTCCTCTCTTCTTGTTTCCTTTTTTTTCCTCTTCTCATATCATACATCCTTCATAACATTATGGAGGCATGTTATTTGTGATAAAGTACAATTTTCAGACAAAATACAGAGTCATAAGATCTTGAAGAAATGGGTTGGTAATCTAGCACGCAGCAAAACCTGGTGAATGAGTTGAATATGCATCTAGCAGAGAAACTAAGAGTAGGAGAGTGAGCATGCCAATGGCAAGACACAATCCATCTCATCAAGCCCTTGGTGAAGATTAAACAAACATTATCCACTTGTGTGAACATGTCAAAAACCACAAACCCATTACTTACTCATCGACTTTCACCAAATCTGATATTATTCTCAACACATAAAAATATTCAACTCGCTCTTATGCTTTCAAGCCAGTTTGAAAGGTGGTGATCTGCCGGTCAACACTTGAGTAATAGCATGATTTCCTGCCTAACAATTGGTTTCAATGTATTAAGGGTATTCTGCAAAAATGGCTTCACACATTTTCAGATTTGCAGGATCAGCCCCTTTTTCCCCCGATCTACAAGATCAACCATTTTTAAATTTTTCTGACCAAATTGCCCCTGGCTTCATACATAGATTCAAGGGGACTTGTGCACATATTATTACAGTTTACATATTTAGACTAACTATTGCACACAGTTAAACTAGGTACATTTAACAAGTGGTTTAATCTAAAATAGCTAGCTGCATACATTTAAACTATATGGTGCTCATAGATAAATAGGTAAAAAAAAAATGTGCGGTACACACATTAATGCATTATAAGAGATGCAGACATATAAACTAATTAGTGTATACATTCATTGAGATACACAAATGTGGATCGATAACATGCACCTCAAGGGTGATTCTGAAAAAAAGGTGATTCTGCGATTATGAAAATGTGCAAGGTCGTCTTTGCAAAATGCCCATACCATGATGCACCACTAAAGACAAAGAATCTGTGCCCCCAAGCAAATAATGCAATATCAGCCAATCAGCCATAAAAGCACATCCATGATCACTCCAGTTATGATACCTGTATATTTTACCAAGGAAAAATTTTCCCTGACCATATCTTGGGACTAAAGGTGCCCCAAGGTCCTAAGAGTTCACAAGTTGCATATTCTCACCCTTAACCTAATATCTTTATATCATTTACAACAATTTATCTCCCACTTCATTTGTACCAACATATGCCCAATGAGTTTCTCATTCTGTATCCTTATATAGTAAACAATGTGAAATCCATCATTCAACAATTAACAACACCCACATGCAAAATCTGCTGAACCGATACTGAAACCCATACTGGTCGGAGACAGATTCGGTACCATACCGACATGCGGTACAAGTGGCGTGCCGGTCATTTTTTTTAATGGTGATCATTTTCTTTATTTTTTTCAATGATTTTAAGTATAATTTGATGTTTCTTGATGTTTTTATCACCCCAATACATCCTAAATGATGCATGTTGATGCTTTAAAAATGATGCAAAATATAAAATATTTTTTAAGTTTACTTTTTATTTCTAGAATGCTTTGCATGCTAGAAGAAGCAACATGAAATATCCTAAAATCAATGTGAAATATAAAACAAAAAATGATACAATCAATTACATATATTTAAAGTACAGCATAAATATTTAAAATCTCGTCGAGGGGCTATGTCTCTCGTAAATATTTGGATCATTTGCATAATCAGGAGATACATCAGCCATCCCTCTAACCAAATGGTGTTGTAGTCTTGTACGCTTATCCCATAAGGAACACACTCCGTGTTATAACCAGTCTCAGATCTCTCACTGAAACTCTGGCTCTGAGAGGTATTCTCTGATTGATAATACAGTTGAG
This sequence comes from Phoenix dactylifera, assembly GCF_009389715.1. Taxonomy (NCBI): domain Eukaryota; kingdom Viridiplantae; phylum Streptophyta; class Magnoliopsida; order Arecales; family Arecaceae; genus Phoenix; species Phoenix dactylifera. The sequence continues at coordinate 8,934,142 of NC_052407.1, forward strand.
AAGCCCATCTAAATATGCCGGTAGCAAAATCTGACACATAAGATGCTCCGAACTGCGTAAGATAGTAGCCACCGAAAGACGCCTCAAACGCACCATATCCATATTCGTATCCGAATGGATTATAAACTACCTATGGCTGTGGGTAATAAGATCTAGCTGCATCGTATCCTCCTGAACGACGTCGATAAGCACGTTTTCTATATGCAAACATATCCTCACGGACTCTACTAGCTCATGCTCCGTAATCACTATCCTGTATGGCATGCATAAACTAGAACTCATCCGTGAATCGAAGACCATCCTACACTGTCTTATAAACGGTGGCTTCATATCCTCCACTCCTTGGCTACTAGATCCATGATCACCAGAACTAACATCGCTGCTATTTTTGGTCTCTGAATCTAAGTAAACCGACTGCTCCCTGCTCTCCATCGAGGCTGCAACTGCCTTGCATTTTTCTTTCTTGCTGTGCTAAGTAGCTACCTACTTTTCCTTCGTAGCCCTCTCTATCTAGCTATGTTGGAAGGACGAATGTCGCCCACATGACTAAGTTAACCGGATAGCGTGGTGACCTCGTTTAAGCAACTCTCAATCAAATCTCTAGGAGGATGTCTCGAATAAGGAGTAATATAATGATCGGCTCCCAAATGACCCCTGCAGCTATAGCTGATCAGCTGAAAAGATGCATGAAATATAGCAATATGCCCATTGCCCTGCATCCATCCTAGCCTCGCTGGTTATAAAACTGGCCGGTCGTGGAGGCAATCATGGCTCATCAAGCTCTGGCTCCTACTGGCCCACAAGCCATCCGATCATAGTATCATCCTCATCGTTAACAAAAGCATTGTGGATCAAATCCGTCTACTTCAGCTCCACTTTCTCCTAAATGCACTTCAACCTCAACCTCAAATTGTAGTGAACATATGCAAGATCTTGAGTCGCTTCTGTGTTAGACAATTCCTCTGCTTGCTTTGGATGAGGGTAAAGGTGCGCCAATTGCACTCACAGCCACTCCAAAAGACCATCTAGGAGAGGATTTGAATGGCTAGCTGCTTAAAATTTTTTATGGACAAACCAAAATGAATCCACCATTCAGCTGCAAATATATTAAAGAATATTGCAAATAAGATAGTATCATATTAGTAACTATCTAATGTCAAGAAATATTTATCGTTGATAAGTAATATACCCAGATTTATACTTTTCTTACTAACGACAACTGCCGAGACTCCAAAGCTGCCAATGCCCTCTCTAAATATTTGTCTGTGAAAAAGAACCGTGTTGACACGACTTAACTAATGCATGCCACTTAACTTACATCCTCTAGACATAGAGCTATGACTATAGATCAGGCTCCATTTTATAGATCACATTACGCAGAGCAGAGAGAAGTTCTCCATATCGATCCTAGGTGTGATATACTAGAATGTCGGATTCAAGTAGTAAGCTATAGAAAAAGTTCGTAATTGCTATAAAATTCTACGAGTACAGAAGCAGTATAATTTTCAACGTTCTTGTTTACCTATTATATGCAAGTTCCTATCTATCATGTAGTCCCACAGCCACTCAATGATGTCGATGTAATGATAGGCATGCTTCGATCTGCCTCTCTATCTGATTCCTTACCTTCTCCATCATATGATACAGCTTGATAGCCTCTCGCTGCCCATCTGAGGGTACCTCTCGCTTTTCATAGCTCGAAGCACTTTGTACAATGGCTTCACAACCTTCATTATCTTCTCGGCCTGCTGCCAGAATTTCTGCCTTGTCACCAAGTCCACCATGTTCCCTTTAATGTTGTCCCTCACAAATCTGCTCTCCCACCACTCTGGCACTGACAAACATCCGACGCATGTCTGTTTTTCTCTCAATGAGACTATCAAGTGTAACGTAGTTAGTAGCAAACTGTGTCATGCCTGGTCTCAAGATCTCTCCCTTGTATACCTCCTTATCAGTAAAAGGACTCATGTGTGGTTATAAATATATCTGAAGATAGTTTAGGTTGTCTCCACCAAGGTACGCCGAACCGGTACCGGTAGGCGTACCGGTGGAGACCTGAACCTGTACCAGTCCGATGGTACCGAATCGGTACCGAACTGGTTCGACTGGTTTGGCTGATTTTCGACTACGACAGCTTTTTTCTTGAAGTTCTCTCTTTTGGATTTTTTCTATGAAATGAAGTCAAATTTGATGTTTTTTTGTCGGTTTGATATTTTTTTCATGTTTTTTGATGTTTCTATGTTTAGATTTAAAGTTTAAGCTTGATGATGCATCTTAATTAGCCTTTGAAATGTTACAAGTCATAAAATGAAGAACATAAAATATCTTCAAATTAAGATATAATCAATTATATACATTTAAAGCACTCTCGAATATCAAAAATCGGATCGAGTGGTAATGCTTCTCATAGATATCCGGATCATCAGCATAATAAAGAAACTAAATCAACCCACCCCTCTAACCAAGCGATGTAGTCTTGTATGCTCAATCTCTGAGGAATGCGCGCCGGATTATAAGAACTCTCAGATCTCTCGCTGAAGTTCTAGCTTTGAGAGAAGTCCTTTTGCTGATAATATGGCTGTAAAGAGGCCCATCCGAATATACCGGCAGCAAAATCCGACCCATGAGACCCTCCGGACTGCGTAGGACAGTAGGATGACTCCGACGCACCATATCCATAGGCTGCCTCAGGCCGCGGATAATAAAATCTAATATACGACTCGAAACGTGATATATCTATGGATCCTACTCCATATGCGAGGTCATCAACAGCTACATCTTGTTCTTCTGAACGACCTCGAGGAGCCCGTCTTCTATATGCAATGGTATTCTCGTAGGCTCTATCCGATGGACTACCGTGGTCTCTATCCTATTTAGCATGCGTAAACTGCGACTCACCAGTGTATCCAAGACCAGCCTCCGGTTGTGTCTCATAAGTAGTACCATACTGTCCTCCACTTCCTTCATAACAAGTAGATCCATCACCACCAGAACCTTTATCGTTGTTGGTCCAAGTCTCCTCGACACTCTCCATTAGGACCCTTTGTTTTTCTTTTTTTGTTTGTTGGGCAGGTGCTTTTTTATCTTTTGGGCCCCTCTGCCTGGCTACCACGCCCTCGTGATCGAGTCGACTGGGTACCAAAACGTCCTCATCTGAACATCTCTCAATCATCTCTCTAAGAGGGTGTGCCGTACCAATCATGTGGTGTCTGGCTCTCCTCTGCCTGCAGCTGATCAGCTGTAGCAGTGCATGAAATATTGCGCTCAACCCATTGCTGTGGATCGACCATAGCCTCGCTGGCTATGAAGCTAGCTAATCGTGGAGGCGATCCTAGCTCGTCAAGCTCGAGCTCCTGCTGCTGGCCTACAAGCCAGCCAAGCATAGGATCATCGTCATCATCTGTGAAAGTTCTATAGATTGGATCTGCATACTTGAGGTCTACTTTTTTCTGAATAGATTTTAGCCTCAATCGCAGATTGTAGTGCACATAAACAAGATCGTTGAGGCGCTTTTGCGTCAAACGGTTTCTCTATTTGCTGTGGATGAGGGCAAAGGTGGACCAGTTGCGCTTACAACCACTCGAGAAGACCGTCTAAAAGGATTCGAATAGTTATCCGCTTAAGATTTTTCGTGGAACCGCCAAAATGAATCCACCATTCAGCTGCAAGAATATTGAAAAAAATTACATATATGATAGTGCCATATTAGTAAGCATGTAACACCAAATAAATGTCTTCCTGATGTGTAACATACCTAGATTCATAGATGTCTTACTCACGACAGTTGCTCGCTGTCCAAAGATGTTGCTGCCCTCTCTAAATAATTTAGTCAGTGAAAAAGAAGCATGTTGTACTATGTTAATAATAAATGATGACGCTATGCTTATACATGCTTCTAAATCATGTTACCTCTTCTATACATAACGCCACGACTTCTGGATTAGCCTCCATTTTGTAAATAACATTACGTAGAGCGTCCAGAAGTTCGTCATCCATATCGATTCCAGCTTCGCTGTTTGGAACCGGATGTTCAGATAGTATGCTGCACATAGACGAGACCGTCTTAGTAAAATTATACAAGTACATCCATCCATATAAATATCAATGTTCTTGCTTGCCTGCTAGATGCAATTTTCTATCCATTTGGGCTCCCCACCGCCACTGAATGATGTACTCATGGGTATGGGTTGGATCTACCTCAATGATCTGAGCTTTTGCTTTGTCCATCATGTGATACAGAAAATCCATCTGGGGATACCTCTCGCTATCTACGGCCCACAACACTTCATATAATGGTTTGATAGCTTTGACTATCGCAACGGCCCGCTGCCAGAATAACTACCTCGTAACCAAGTCTTCCATCTTACTTTCTTCAGTGTCGGCCTATGCATACCTACTTTGCTGCCACTCGGAACTAGCAAATATCTGACGTAGGGCTCTTCTTGATAAGGCTATCAAGTGCAATATAGTTCGTAGCAAACCGTGACTCCTAGTCTTAGAATCTCTCTCCTTGCAAACTTTCATCAATGAAAGAACCCAGGTATGGCTATAAATATACCTGATGATGCGTTGGGCTATCTCCACCGTATACTGCACCCTACGGATCTTTCCAATATCTATCAGCATAAGGTCGATACAATGTGCAACAGATGAAGTCCATAAAATATGTGGTCGCCGCTCCATCAAGACCTCTCCGACCAACTTATATTGCAACCCATTATTAGTGACGATCTGCACGACATTTTTCTCTACCTGATCAATCACCTCCTCCAAAAGTTTGAAGATGTATGCGGCATCGTGCACCTGATTCGAAGCATCAACCGACCTATGAAAAGTCTTTGCATCACAGTATGTCAGAAAGTTGATGCTCAGCTTTGGACCGGTCCAACCATCACACATCACGGTAAGTCTATAAATGGGCCACTTGCTTTTATAGGAGGCAATCCATTTCTCTAGCTTCTCTTTATTATTGTCCAGAAGCTCACCGTAGATGTTCTTCGAGTTTAGAGAATCTACATCAGGACCGACAGACTGCATGGCGAAAATGACAGACCTATAATATGTATTGTATGCCACATTCGCTGGGATGTGGCTTAAGTGGAACCAGAATCCAATGGCTCGCCACATATCTTTCTTCTCCTTCCACATTGAGCTTACCCTCTATTGCTTCGAATCTCTGTTGGAAAAGACATGCAGATCTACATCATAAATTGACGCTCCTGGTGGAATCCCTTTAGATGACTTCTTTCAGATACCAAAACCATCCAGCATAGATGCAATCCGACCACGTTATCTACTGGCGCCCTTTCTGACTGAGGTTATCCTCATTAACTCTGGATCTTCTCTGCCGCTCGCAGAACTGGCGCCCGACTTGTAGAATGAGAGCCCAAATCGAGCCTTATGCCTCGCCACCTCCTCCTGCTATCACTGATCATCCAAGCTCCCCCGCATGGCAGCCTGGATTTGTTCCTGCTCATCTAGACCCTCGACCTCCTCTGACTCCCTGAAGTGATAGAAAGTGGCTCTGCCGCTTGGCTTTTCACCTTCGCCTTCTTCTTGGCAGCCCTCTCCTTGGCTTCTTTGATGTTAGCGAGGTTCTTCCTCATCAACAGAAGGATCTCATGTGAGCATTTGGGGCACGTAGCTACCTCACCGAAATAACTGACTAAATGTTGCTTCAATCTGGTTACCCCTCCTCCCTTGAAGCACTTCTGGCAATATTTGCACTGAAACTGGTGCCTTTCTCCGAGCATGTACCCATGCGCCCAGCCAATATCACGCTCTGAAAAGTTGGTTTTCTTGATGGCTTCATTCCTACCGGAACGGTATTTTTTTTATTTTTTAACTTATTTTTAATTTTTTAATTGTTGTAAATTCAAAAAAAATTCTGCCACCAAAATGACTTCTGAATTATGTAGAAAGTACGACTATTTTTTCAAAATTTTCTATTTTTTTATTTTTATTAGAAAATTAATTTTTAATATTTTTTAAATTTTTAATTAAAATATAAAAATATATATTCCAAAAAAAATAATGTCACAATGCATATCGTCCATATATCTACAATATATAAAAAAAATCAAGCCCAAATTTCAAAATTGGGCATGATCTCTTTTTTTGAAATTTTTAACCTATTTTTTCTAAGCAGCTTAAAAAAATATTAAAGAAAAAAAGATAGAGGAAATAAACCATACTTTAATTATCCTTTGCTATAATTTTTTGGAAGAACACTGCTCTCTCACCTCAATTTTTTTTCATGCTGCCTTTGGATCTCTCAATCCACCATCGTGGTTCTTCTGCTATCCGCTTCAATTCCTGACTGGTTCAGGCAGATCCTTCAGTTTTGATAACCAAAGCTATGCGTTTAACTAAGAATTTGAGATAAGACAGTGCATCGCACTGTCAGAGGACAGGGCGTCGCGCGCACTGTCGGCCTTTTTAGAAGGCCATGCGCGCTGTGGTCAAAAAAACGACGCGCGGTTTTAAAAAAATCCACAGCCAAACCGAACCGGTCAGGAACCAAACAAGTTCGGTAAGGGCTAAACCGACCGGTATGGGCCAGTACAGCATACCATGGTCTCTACTGTCTGCTACACTACAAATCTTCACAATATTCATCAATACGAGGTTGATACAATGTGCAGCAAATGAGGTTCAGAAAATATGGTCGCCGCTCCAAGATCTTCAAGGTAACCTTATATTGTGGCCCATTATCAGTGATGACTTGCACGACATTCTCCTCTCCAACCTGATCAATCACCTCCAATCTGAGAATGTACATGGCGTTGTGCATCTGATCGAAAGCTTCAATTGACTCCTAACAGAAATTCTTCGTGTCAGTATATCAAGTTGATGCTCCACCTGATAGGATCAATCTAATCATCACACATCACCGTCAGTCCATATATGGGGCCACTTACACTAGTATTAGGCAATCAACTTTTTTACTTATTGTTGTCAAAAAGGTCACCATAGATTTTCGATTCTAAAGGTCTACACCAAGATCGATGGCTTGTATGGAGAAAATGGCAGGCTTATAGTACGTGTTGCCTACCACATTTGCTAAGATATGACTGAAGTGAAACCAAGATCTAATAGCTTGCCATATTCTTTTTATCCTTTAGCACGGTGTCAACCCTCTACTGTTTCGAATCTTTGCTAAAAAAGACAAGTGAATCTAAATCATCGATAGTGCCTCTTGGAGGACAAGCTCTAGAGGACTTCTTTCTGCCACCAAAAAAGCTCCCAGCATAGATGCAATACGACCACCGCCTCCTCTGACAGCCTTTTTAACGGAGATCCTCCTGAACTCTAGATCTGCCCCGTTGGTCACAGAACCAGAACCCGACTTATAGTGTGAGAGCCCAAATCCAGCCTTATACTTGGCCACTTCATCTTGCTACCACCAATAATCCAGGCTCGCTTGAATGGCAGCCTAGATCTGTGCTTCCTTGTCATCTAGAGCGGATACCTCTTCTGACTTCCTGTAGTGATAGAAAAATGGCTCGGCCACTTGGCGGTCCATCTCAGCCATCTTTTTGGCAAGTCTCTTATTTACTACTTTGAAATCAGCAACGTACTTCTAGTTGTCAAACCTTCTCTGGGCATTTTCGGCATATAGATACGTCGGGATAACTACCAATCGGATACTACTTCAACCCAGTTACCCCTTCTCCTTTGAACTCTATGTTGCACCTCCAGTAGTGCCCATCCAAGAGCATTTGCCTATGATCCCAACCAATGTCATGCTTTGGATTCTTCTTTTTCTTCGATGGATCTATTCTTGCAGGTTTATCAAACACCCCAGTTTATTAATTATTTAAAAATAATAAAATTTTGTTATAATGAGAATATATTTTTTACTTCAAAAAATTCTTCTAACTTATCTAATACATAGTACTAATTTTTTATATTTCTTGTGTTATTTATATATTCTTACTAACTTTTAAATTTCAAAATATATTTAAATATCATAAGTTCAAAAAAATGTTTTCTACTTCAAAAATACTTCTGAATTATGTAATACGTAATACTATTTTTTATATTTTCTATGTTGACTATATATTTTTAATTATTTTTTAAAAATTTAAAAATAATTATTATATACAAATATTTAAGAAAATTAATTCGAGCTCATATCTATGCAGAACCCTACCATGGATGCTACATATATTTTTCTAAATCTGTGAAAATGCATCAAATGCTACTTATTTCTCAAATTTTTTTAAATTTAAACCTAGACCATTATGCACATGATCACATCAAAACTAGAATAAATGGGTACCAAATTTAGGTAGAAATAGCTTCCATACCCCTAAATAAGCATCTAATTTTATAGTTATTTTTTTAGTTTTATTTAATTTTTTAAGTTTTAATCCGAATATATATATTTTTATTTAAAAATATATATTTAAAAAAAATAAAGATTTTAGTGGGATCATTCATAGATCTACAACATATCATGAAAACATGCCAAAATCAAAAATTTTGGCATTCCCTAATCTTGTAATTTTCTCGGCATTTTTCGACATTGAAAAAAAAAGAGAGAATGAGGTAGGGGAGAGCCATCATACCTTGTTTTAGGTTGGATCCTCTTTGAATCATCGAAATTAGCATGTTTTTGGCGAATGAGGGGAGGGATTTGAAAAAAATGAAGAGGAATGGCCTGAGAAGGCTTCTGGCAGGCCTTCCCATTACCCGGTTCACATCGGTTTCGCTCTGAATTGCCCGATTCAAACCGGTTCGGAACGGTTTGGGGGCGGGGTCCGTTTTTTATAGCTGAACCGACCCGGTTCAACCCCAGTTCGATTCAATCAACCCGAACCAGCCGGTTCAGCTGACCCCGCCAACATGCAAGCATAACTTCTCAATGTTGTGTGGCTCTTAAATGGTGACAAAAATGTCGATTTTCATTGGACCACGGTCCATAGCTAGGCATAATTGTGCCACACATACTACTATAAATCAACTATTGCAACAAGAGAGAGTGGTCAAGTATTAAATTAGAATGCAGGCAACCATTTTCCCTCCAGAAAAAAACATTCATCATTTGATTGTTTGGCCACATAAACTTTGCCTCAGGCAAGGGCATATCTACGAAATTTTTCTTTATTAAAGAAATTCCCAACTTGTTCAGAAAATGAAAGTCCCATGGGAGAAGGTAGAATCTGTGCTCTGCTCCAGATTGCCACCATTCTCTCCGGAAGGCTGTCCAACTGGTCGGGTACATGGAAAAGCATGACCAAAGAGGCCTAAGACCCAACAAAGAAGGGACCAGCATACGAAGCTAGCAGACACCAAGTGATATGGCATTAGACAGATGCCAGCCAAAAATCAATCAAGTCAGATTGGTGACTTCAACTTTAAGCCAGGTTGAAAAAAAATCCAATGCCAAAAAATGGCAGCATCACATACATTCAACCCAAACAAGGACTACGTTGAATACTTGCGTTAACCTGAGATCAATGGATGTGGTTATGGATTCAAGTTCAAGTTTAACCTAGACTGGTTCAGTTCCAAAGCAATGCATCAGTCTTTGATTCAACCTTGATATAACTTAGTAGAGCTGATGTAGTTTTAGGAACTAACACTATATGACTAGGTGTCCAATCTACATGACATGATTACATATAATATGTCATGTGAAAGAGTTTGGTCTGCTATCCATTTTAGCCTAGTGATTTTGCTTTCCTTTTTGATGTTGGTGGAGTTGCAGCTGGCTTATTACCCCTGGCATGAGTCTTACTTAGGTCCTGGAGGGAGCCACCTAAGCCTATAAATGAAATCCTCATATCCACTTATGCATGCAAAAACTATAGTTTGTTCCTTCAATGCAACATTGTAAGATGGAAGTCTGCACCAACACCCAGATGACCGATGAGCAGCCCCTCTATGAGCCATAGTGCTGATTTCACAGGTTAACAAAGCCTATCCTTCTTCCTTCACCTTTCTCCCTTCCCTATACACTTCATTTGCTTTCACTTCTCCTGTTGCTTATGCTACACCTTTATGTATCACTTCCACTTGCCAGCCCAAATCTCATACAGCCTGCACACTCAAGTCCTGCATCATTCAATTATCATCAACCTCATGGAACATTTAAATTATGCATAGCACCCTTCATACAAAGAATAATAATTTTTCTACTTAATTAGCAAATCCTGTGCTATAGCAAATGTCCACTAAGGAATAGTCATCTACCCGCCAAACATTAAAACGAAGAAAGCTAAATTAGTTACCATCAAAATCCCTCCTTTAGTTGTCCATTCAATATTGATTAAAGAATCCAAATTGGTTGTTCTGCCTTAGTTGTCCTCCTATCACGACCAGGCCCTATATTACCTGTTGTCATTTCCTCACCAGAGGGGAGAAATTTTATAACTTCTATCACCAGGCTAAAGAGCACCTTTGGCAAAGCAACAAAATCAACTCATGACATGACAACCACTTGATGCACTTTCCTACAACTTACCTCCTAAAACCTCTTTTTGAGATCTTTACATTCACATTCAATTGCATATTATCATGATTTTAGCAACCTTTAACAGCAAGCATCTTCCTCGATGCTGATACTCCAAAAGAAAATCCAAGGAAGAATACCAAAGAATTCAAGTCATAACCAACACAAGAGAACAGCAGAACAAGTATTATTTTCCTTCAAGAACTGCTGTACAAACTGTCCTATAAGGCATGTGCAGCCCAAAGAGTACTCTACTACCCAAGTCTCTTGAGAGACGGACCATTCCTGCAGCTGCGACATAATTGCATGACCCATTCCTGAGGATGATAGTGGTATTTTGATGATTAACACAACCATTGAGAGAATATCTAATTAAATACTACAAGTTAACATGATGCATCATTATTGAGTTCGTCACTCTTGGTACAATCGATGAATGAGATCAAGATATATTTCAATGATTAATAATGAGATAAAATTTGCGATAGAAAAGGGATAGTGAATTCTAAATTCTAATTCGACAAAGTTTCAAGTTAAATGTATTCTTAAGGGGACAATAGTAATTTTCATTGTTAAGAGTATGTAGCACTACCATGACATACATTCAAAATTGCTTAAAGTATATCTCATTGATTGTATGGATGAATCTAACCTTAAGTTGCAGCAAAGTGTGGAATGAGTCGACCCCAAGATTGGCGGAGTCGACCCCGGCACATCATGAAACCATCAGACACACTTCTGCAAAAATGGCACGGATGAACAGTAGTTGAGTCGACCCCAAGCTTGCTTGAGTCGACCCCATCTTCAAGCCTCAAGAAAACAAGTCTCTGAAATTTACTGAGAGGGCCGACCCCAACCTTCCTTGAGTCGACCCCAGATTGAGTCGACCCCAGCAATGCTTGAGTCGACCCCAACTGAACATGAGTCGACCCCAAGGCTGTGTCGTTCAAAACTATGTCCCTGGAATTTCTGAGAGGGTCGACCCCAATGGAACTTGAGTCGACCCCACTGTACCTTGAGTCGACCCCAAAAATTATTGAGTCGACCCCAGTGAAAAACGGCTGAAATATAAGGTTCTGTGTTTCCTGAGAGGGTCGACCCCAATGTAGCAGGAGTCAACCCCAGTGAAAGTTGGGTCGACTCCAGTGAAAGTTGGGTCGACTCCAAGTCTGATGAACAGTGGTTTGAGTCGATCCCAGGAAAGTTTGGGTCGACCCCAGCACGGGCAGAAGCATAACGGCTAGTTCTGCAGAAGTATTTTTTGTCCTTCCAACAGTAAGTAACGGCTAGTTTTTGAAATCTAACCAATGAGGGGAGTCCAATGGATGTGGAAAACTATTTAAAGTGACACTATTCATCAGAAAAAACATCCTTTTGCAAAATATCAAAGCTCACACAAGAAAGACAAGAGCCCTCATCTTCTTCATCCAAGTGCTTCACTCAAAGAGTCAAAAGGAAGTGATTGAGCAGATTTTAAGAGACATTAAGAGCTCCATCAACCCTTGAAGAGTAAAGCAATCTTGGCAAAGAAGAGAGAAGTCTCATCAAAACGATAACTATATTCTAAACTCTTCTTTGTAGCTCATAATTGTTATATTTGCTCATCTAGGAGTTTTAACCTTTTTCTTCTTCTTAATCACCTTGTAAAGGTTTGTTGGTGAGCCCGTAAAACCAACGGTAAAGGTTTGTTGGTGAGCCCGTAAAACCAACGGTGTAGGTTTGTTGGTGAACCCATAAAACCAAAGGTTCGTTGGTGAGCCCGTAAAACCAACATAGGTTTTTGGTGATCCTGGAAAACCAAAGTGTAAAGGTTTTTGGATTGTGAGCCCGGAAAACAATCCAACTGTAATCTGCGAGATTATAGTGAATTCCCAAGGGGTCGCTTGGGGAGTGGACGTAGGTGCTTAGGAGAGCACCGAACCACTATACTTCTTGTGTGTTTGCATTGTGTATTGTTTTAACTTCACTCACTCATCAATTAACTCAATTAAGAAAGTAAAAATTTAGAGAAACCAATTCACCCCCCCTCTTGGCTTGTCACCTTGGGCAACAAGTGGTATCAGAGCAAGATGCTCACATAGTATTTGTTGATCTCACAATCAAAAGACAAAAATCATGACAACCCAAGTAGGATGTTCTATGAGCGAGGGGCAATCCACAAATAGACCTCCTCTGTTTAATGGCACTAATTACACATACTGAAAAGCTAGGATAAGGATATTCATTCAAGCTCTAGATTTTGAATTGTGGAATATCATAACTAGAGGACCACACACATTAGATGACTAGCACAACTAAATACTAAAGCAATTAATGTACTTTACTGTTCACTAGATGTAAGTGAATTCAATAAAATATCTACATGCATCTCCGCGAAAGAAATTTGAGATAAACTGGAGGTCACACATGAAGGAACTAATCAAGTCAAGAAGTCAAAAATAAATATATTAGTACATAAGTATGAGTTGTTTAAAATGGAATCCACTGAGTCCATAACTGAAATGTTTACTCGATTCACGGAAATCATAAATGGGCTAAAGAGCTTAGAAAAGTCTTATACTAACTCTGAACTAGTGCGAAAAATTCTCAGGTCTCTACCAAGAGTTTGGAAGGCCAAGGTAACAGCGATTCAAGAAGCAAAGGACCTCAATACACTGCAATTGAAAAAACTTCTAGGATCACTCATGACCCATGAGTTGACTATGAGGCAAAATTCATAAGATGAGGTCAAGAAAAGAAAGACCATTGTCTTGAAGTCTACCACTCCAAAACAGGAAACTAAATCAGAAGAATCTGATGATGAGGAGGAATATGATGAAGAAGGAATGGCTATGCTTACAAGAAAATTCAGAAAGTTCATTAGAGGAAAGAAGAAATTTCATCAAAGGAAGCCCTTCCTCAAAGGTAGCTCAAGCAAGAAAAAGGGTAAGGACAAAGAAAAGGAAAAGGAAACACCAATTTGCTATCAATGTAACAAGCCCGGACATTTCAAGATAGATTGTCCGGAATTGAAATGGATGGCAAGAAAACTTAAGAAGAGGAACTTCATGGTTGAATGGAGTGAAAGTGAGGAGTCAAGCTCGGAAGAGGAAGATCAACAAGAGACGGCCCAAATCTGCTACATGGACAATGACGATGAGGTAGATTCTGAACTTGAATGTAATTTTACAGTAGAAGAGTTACATGATGCATTTTTAGAACTCATGGAAGAACACAAGAAATTAATCAACAAAAATAAAGTTCTAAAAGATGAAAATCAATCTCTTATCAAAGAAAAGCTAAAACTATCTAATGACTATGAAACATTAAGTAGGAGATTCACCAATGAAACCAAAAGACAAATTGTTGAAAATGTCAAGATAAAAGAAGATGCTGAAAAATACAAATCCTTAGTGGACAAGTTTACACTTAGCTCAACTAAATTAAATATGATTCTTGATAGTCAAAAGGCTGTATATGATAAAGCTGGTTTAGGATATAAAACAAATACGAAACAAAAATACTTAAAGAACATATTTGTGAAAGCCAAAAATGAAAATATAACTTGTCATTGCTGTAATAAATTAGGACATAAAGCATATGAATGTAATTATAGAAAGTCTGGCTACAACAAATTGAGTAATAATTTTAAGCTAAAATCCAAGAAAATTTGGGTTCCAAAGGAACATCAAGTACTAACCCTAAAGGACCCAACATAGTTTGGGTACCTAAAGCATGTTCTTGATCTTGATTGCAGGGGTGTCTTGCAGCTAATAAGGTGGATAAACGATAGTATCTAGATAGCGGCTGTTCAAGACACATGACAGGTGACGTAGAACAATTTGTTACCTTGGAATCAAAGAAGGGTGGAGTGGTAACCTATGGAGACAATGGAAAAAGATTTATCATTCGAAAGGGTAAAATTTGCATTACTCCATCCACCTTTATAGAAAATATTTTATTAGTTAATGGTCTGAAACATAACCTACTTAGCATAAGTCAATTTTGTGATAAAGATCTTAAATTCACATTTGAAGCTTCAGTATGCATAATCACAAATCCTAAAGATAATAGCATTGTACTTATAGGACAAAGGCTAAGAAATATTTATATAGTAGATCTTCATGAGTTAGGCAAGAAAAATAGATTATATTTAATTACTAATGAAGAAAGAAAAAATGAAACAAGTTGGCTTTGGCATCGTAGACTAGGACATGCTAGTATGGACTTAATATCAAAACTAGTCAAGAAGAATTTGATAAAGGATGTGCTGAAATTGATCTTTAAAAAGGACAAAATCTGTGGACCATGCTCATTATGAAAGCAAACAAAATCATCCTTCAAATCAAAGAATATAGTATCAACCACTAGGCCTTTTGAACTCATACACATGGATCTATTTGGACCTACTAGAACCGCAAGTCTAGAAGGGAAGAAGTATGGACTAGTTATAGTAGATGATTTGTCAAGATATACATTGATTTCATTTCTTGCACATAAGAATGAAGCATTTTCAACATTCTTGAAATATTATAAAAATATCATAACTGAAAAGAAGCTCACCTTGATAGCAATTCGAAGTAATCATTGAACTGAATTTGAAAATCAACACTTTGAAGAATTTTGTAATGAAAATGGTATCTCACATTAATTTTCAGCACCTAGAACGCCTCAACAAAATGGGGTTGTTGAAAGGAAAAATAGGACCTTGGCAGAAATGGCACGCACAATGTTGTGCGAGTCAAATCTTCCAAAGTACTTTTGGGCTGAAGCTATAAGTATTGTTTGCCATGTTCTAAATCGGGTTTTAATACGACCTATAACCAAGAAAACTCCTTATGAACTTTGGAAGAATAAGAAACCAAGTGCTAAATATCTTAGAGTATTTGGATGCAGATGTTTCATTTTAAACAATGACAAGGAGGATCTAAGTAAATTTGATGCCAAATCAGATGAAGATATCTTCTTAGGATACTCTACATCTAGTAGGGCATACAGAGTATTCAACAAAAGAACTTTTGTAGTTGAAGAGTCAATTAATATCATTTTTGATGAGTTTGATAGTGAGTCTCCTAGGAGAGAAAATACTTTTGATGATGATGCAGGAATTATTGACTTTGAAAAATTGAATATTGATGACGTGCCAAATCAAGAAAAGGAAAATGATCGCGTGCCACCACAATCTCAAGACTTGCCAAAGGAATGGAGGTATGCACATGGACACCCTAAAGACTTAATCATTGGTGATCCATCTCAAGGGGTAAGAACTCGATCCTCTCTTAGAAATTTAAATGACTATCTTGCTTTTGTTTCACAATTAGAACCTAAGACTTATGAAAGAAGCTGAAAAAGACATAAATTGGATAAATGCTATGCAAGAAGAATTAAATCAATTCAAAAGAAGTAATGTATGGACATTAACTGAGAGACCAAAGCATAACTCTGTAATTGGAACAAAATGAATATTTAGAAATAAATTAGATGAAAATGGGGTAGTTATAAGAAATAAAGCTAGACTTGTAGCTAAGGGATGGGATACAATCAAGAAGAAGGGATAGATTTTGAGGAAACATTTGCCCCCGTGGCCAGATTAGAAGCTATTAGGTTACTTCTAGCTTTTGCATGCTTCATGGATTTCAAACTGTATCAAATGGATGTAAAAAGTGCCTTCTTAAACGGTTTTATAGAGAAAAAAGTATATGTAGAGCAACCTCCTGGTTTTGAAAATCATGAATTGCCAAATCATGTGTTTAGATTACATAAAGCATTATATGGATTGAAACAAGCACCTATGGCTTGGTATGATCGACTAAGCAAATTTCTACTGAATAATGATTTTAGAAGAGGACATGTAGATAAAACACTTTTTCTCAAAAGAAAAGACAAAAATCTACTAATAGTACAAATATACGTAGATGACATAATCTTTGGTGCCACTAATGATAATCTTGCAAAGAGTTTGCTAAATTAATTCAAGGAGAATTCGAGATGAGCATGATGGGAGAACTAAATTTCTTTCTCGGATTACAAATCAAGCAAACTAAGGAAGGTATCTTTATTCATCAAACTAAGTACACAAAGAAAATATTAAAAAAGTTTGGGAATGAAAATCACAAGGAAATAGGCACCCCAATGAATCCCACTAGTAAGCTAGACAAAGATGAAAAAGAAAAAAGTATAGATATAAAGCTTTATAGAGGTTTAATTGGATCTTTGCTTTACCTTACTGCTAGTAGGCCAGACATAGTGTTTAGTGTGGGAATATGTGCTAGATACCAATCAGATCCTAAGGAGTCACATCTAAGTGCTGTCAAAAGAATCCTTAGATATTTGAGAGCAACCACAAACATAGGTTTATGGTACTCTAGAGACTCCTATCTAGATAGCTACTTGCATATTCTGATGCAGATTTTGCTGGTTGCAAATTAGATAGGAAGAGCACTAGTGGAACATGTCAATTTTTAGGAAATAACTTAGTATCATGGTTTAGCAAAAAGCAGAATTCGGTAGCATTGTCAACGGCTGAGGCCGAATATATAGCTGCCGGGAGTTGCTGTGCTCAAGTACTATGGCTCAAGCAACAACTAGAGGACTATAGAATTAAACTAGACAACATTCCTATAAAGTGTGATAACACTAGTGCCATTAACCTTACTAAAAATCCGGTTCAGCACTCTAAAGCCAAACACATTGAAATAAGATATCATTTCATTAGAGATCATGTGCAAAATGGGAACATATGTATTGAGCATGTATGTACTGAGAACCAATTAGCTGACATATTCACAAAACCTTTAAGTGAAGATAGATTTTGCATGCTTAGGAGGGAATTAGGCATACATGATCCTTTTGATTGAGGAAAGACAAAAGGAACAAGTTGTCTCATGATACTCTCCCATTTCGAAAAACTCATGACACATTAGTCAAACTAGTCATCTATAGATTCCTTACTCATGTATCATTGTCCCATAAAGAATTTGTAAGGATTGGAGGAAAGGAAGAATTTTTAAAAAGAAAGGAAGAGAAAGAAAACTTTCTGAACTGAGGCCGACCCAAGCCAGAATGGGGTCGACCCCACGTTGAGTCGACCCAAGAAAAATCTGGGGTCGACCCAACGGCAGGACCCTGCTTTTTAAAGAGGGACCCGTGAGCTATTCTAGGGCAATGTTTCATCGTCCTCTTCCTAAAACCCTATTTTCCACTTTCCAATCCCTTCCAATCATCTCCAAACAGTGCTAGATTGCTTCTCTACACCGTTAGATCAAGACCTAAGGAAGGATTTGGTGAAAATGGAACCCAAGCGAGCCGTTGCTGAGATCCGAAAGAGTCTCACGCACAACCCGTGTCGATAGTAATGCTAGAGATTCCTCTGCAGTTCTCCCACAAGGTGAGACACGTGTTGAGCCTCCTCCACCTCCTTCCTCCTCAGTTCAACTTGCTAAATATGCGGGGAGACCGGTGACCACGGGGAGAAGGATCCACTCCAAATTTTTGGATCAAGAAGGGTTCCGTTTGGGGGAGTGGATCCGAAGGCAAGGATGGGAGTATCTTTGCTTCCTAGATTTAGTGACCTACCCGGGCTTGGTTCGTGAGTTCTATGTCTTCCTAAAAGTTGGAATGGGAGGGCTTGTGTCTGAAGTTCGAGGTGTACGGGTTAGGATTTCGGAAGAAAGTTTGAGTGAGTTGCTTCATCTCCCCTGCGAAGGTGCAACTCCAGAAAGGTCGGAAAACAAGTTGAGAGCTCTACAGTTGATCTTTGAGAACGATGATTTTGACTATTCTGAGAATGTGATAGCGAGCTCCATATCAGCTGAGATGAGGTTGTTGCACAACTTCATAGGTCGGATTCTGTTTTCGAAAAGTGGAAGATTTGATTATATATCTGAGAGAGATTTGGTCATTATGGAGCACGTTATTCAGGGCATTCCCCTGAACCTCCCAGTTATGATGATCAGGCAGATGAGAGAGGCTATATGTAAGTCAAGAGTTTCCTTGCCCTATGGTATGATACTCACCCTGGTCTTCCGACAGCATGATATATCTGTGGAGGGAGAGATCTCCAGGCATCTATTATTTACTGACACTTATACTGCACGGTCCCTAGTTCGTATGGGTTATGAGAAGGTGAACGGATAGTGGGTGCGTGCAGGAGCAGGGATACATACACAGGAGGGTGATGCAGCAGAGGTTGGAGACCTTATCCCTGAGGCTGAGGTACCTGAGGATCATCCTACGGCACCTTCAGAGGCTGGCCCATCGTCATCCGTACCCACAGGGTGCACAGAGAATTTTTAGAGCAGGATGACTGAGCTTGTGTCAGCTCAGGTGAGGACTCTCTCTGATGGATTGACGAGCAGGATGGACATTATGACTGCTAAGATTAGCGACCTCAGAGAGGAGGTGGAAGCATTACGGAGAGAGAGAGGCTCATGGTCCATCTGTGCCCCGAGCAGCTGAGTCGGAGGTTCCGGCACAGAGTCATCCAGCTCAGCGAGGTCCACGCCGGACTCAGTCCCATCAGGCTCGACCTCCCATCGCCACTTATACTAGGAGGATGAGGACTAGATCACAGCCCTTAGATACCCTCTAGGCTGATGTTAGCATTATGATTAGTGCCTAGAATTTATCTAGCTCTCATATGTATTTTGCTTTGTTCATGTACTTTCCACTTTGATTGAAGAACATTGTATGTTTTTGGCGTTAATGTACTACAATGTTCCATTTTGATCAATGAAACATGATTGTTTATTATTTACTAATGATAACAAAAAGGGGAAGAAGGAAAGAAAGAAATTGCAATAAGTTGACAAACAAGTTTGAAAATTATAATAGGAGATAATATACACTTAAGGGGGAGCGATATGTAACAATGAAAATGTTAAAATCTAAACTCTTTCAATCAAATTTCAGAATTTGGCACATACCTCTCATACCTCGATACATAACCTGAAACTCTTGCTTTATCTCAAATTTTTAAAATTTCATCTTTAACCAAATATAAAAGAAAGGGGGAGAAAATCAAAAGTTCAAATTGGCAATATTTGAATGAAAAAGGGGAGACTTCGCTCTCAAATTTGAAAAGCTAAAATTCGGCAACTTTAGCTCCTCTAAAACTAATTTTATGATAAGCATCAATATGCTCATACTCAATATTTTGTAATCATCAAAAAGAAGAAGATTGAGGATGATAGTGGTATTTTGATGATTACCACAACCATTGAGGGAATATCTAATTAAATACTACAAGTTAACATGATGCATCATTATTGAGTTCGTCACTCTCGGTACAATAAAAGAATAAGATCAAGATGTATTTCAATGATTAATAATGAGATAAAATTTGCGATGGAAAAGGGATAGTGAATTCTAAATTCTAATTCAACAAAGTTTCAAGTTAAACGTACTATTAAGGGGACAATAGTAATTTTCATTGTTAAGAGTATGTAGCACTACCATGGCATACATTCAAAATTGCTTGAAGTATATTTCATTGATTGTATGGATGAATCTAACCTTAAGTTGCAGCAAAGTGTGGAATGAGTCGACCCCAAGATTGGTGGAGTCGACCCTGGCACATCGTGAAACCATCAGGCACACTTCTACAAAAATGGCACGGATGAACAGTAGTTGAGTCGACCCCAAGCTTGCTTGAGTCGACCCCATCTTCAAGCCTCAAGAAAACAAGTCTCTGAAATTTACTGAGAGGGTCGACCCCAACCTTTCTTGAGTCGACCCCAGATTGAGTCGACCCCAGCAATGCTCGAGTCGACCCCAATGGAGTCGACCCCAACTGAACATGAGTCGACCCCAACTGAACATGAGTCGACCCCAAGGCTGTGTCGTTCAAAACTGTGTCTTTGGAATTTCTGAGAGGGTCGACCCTAATGGAATTTGAGTCGACCCTACTGTACCTTGAGTCGACCCCAAAAAATATTGAGTCGACCCCAGTAAAAAACGGCTGAAATATAAGGTTCTGTATTTCCTGAGAGGGTCGACCCCAATGTAGCAGGAGTCGACCCCAGTGAAAGTTGGGTCGACCCTCGTGAAAGTTGAGTCGACCCCAAGTCTGATGAACAGTGGTTTGAGTCGACCCTAGGAAAGTTTGGGTCGACCCCAGCACGGGCAGAAGCATAACGGCTAGTTCTGCAAAAGTACTTTTTGTCCTCCCAACAGTAAGTAACGGCTAGTTTTTGAAATCTAACCAATGGGGAGAGTCCAATGGATGTGGAAAACTATTTAAAGTGACACTATTCATCAGAGAAAACATCCTTTTGCAAAATATCAAAATATCAAAGCTCACACAAGAAAGACGAGCCCTCATTTTCTTCATCCAAGTGCTTCACTCAAAGAGTCAAAAGAAAGTGATTGAGCAGATTTTAAGAGACATTAAGAGCTCCATCAATCCTTGAAGAGTAAAGCAATCTTGGCAAAGAAGAGAGAAGTCTCATCAAAGCGATAACTATATTCTAAACTCTTCTTTGTAGCTCATAATTGTTATATTTGCTCATCTAGGAGTTTTAACCTTTTTCTTCTTCTTAATCACCTTGTAAAGGTTTGTTGGTGAGCCCGTAAAACCAACGGTAAAGGTTTGTTGGTGAGCCCGTAAAACCAACGGTGTAGGTTTGTTGGTGAACCCATAAAACCAAAGGTTCGTTGGCGAGCCCGTAAAACCAACATAGGTTTTTGGTGATCCTGGAAAACCAAAGTGTAAAGGTTTTTGGATTGTGAGCCCGGAAAACAATCCAACTGTAATCCGCGGGATTATAGTGAATTCCCAAGGGGTCGCTTGGGGAGTAGACGTAGGTGCTTAGGAGAGCACCGAACCACTATACTTCTTGTGTGTTTGCATTGTGTATTGTTTTAACTTCACTCACTCATCAATTAACTCAATTAAGGAAGTAAAAATTTTAGAGAAACCAATTCACCCCCCCCCCCTCCTGGCTTGTCACCTTGGGCAACAATTCCCTTGTAATCTGAGAAAGGAAAGTGGAACATTGATCTCCCCCCAAGTACCAAAAGCCCCTTTGATGACTGCATAATTAGCAGGATTAGACTTCCAAAAAGACCCCACTGGGATAACATAACAAGTCAATAATAGAACACAAATCCTGCATTTCAATCAAATGCAAGCCCCACATTTACAACTGAAACAAACTCTGGATATGTACAAACCACAGGAGGCATTCTAGCATCCCAAATTCCATACGTGTAGGGTTTGAACTATTTGAGGCAGAGATGCCTCGTGTACTCATTTGAGAAAGAAATTTCAAACATTGAAATCACTCGGCAAATTTTAGGTTCATAGTAACGTGAAAGGTTAACTTTGCTACAGAGTACAAGTAATCTACTATAGAAAATCATCGACCTCCAGTCAGTTATGCTGTTAAAATGGTCAAGTACAGACAAGCATATATCCATAAATGTGTTTCATAAATAAAACTCACAAAATATTAATACCATGTGATCAAACAATGTTAGTATACTATGAAGGTAAAGGCTTAGCAAGCTGGTAAAGTCTTTGGTAGTTGTATCAAAAGACCTAGTATCGAATCTCGGCTTACTAGGGTTTGGGGTATCTGGGGAAGGGCTACCCCCTGTTGTGTAGCACATTGACTACAGACCCTTTCAATCAGACAAATGTTGGCATACTAACAATATACAATTTATTAATTCAACAAATCCCCCATTGTGAGACTTATCATGGAATGTAGTTTGAACTCTTACCAAACAGTCATTCACTAGAGGATGGTCCTTCAACAGCATTATCAACTAAAGCATTTCCCTGAAAGAAGATAAAAAGTGCATCGTTCTGCTACCAATAATCTAAAAAGGTATTAGAGGATTCTATTGGCATTGGAACTCATAGGACAGCCTTGCAAAGCTATTGTATTCAAGAAGTAGCAGTAGAATTCCACAAAGCATGGAATGGCATCAAGCTCCTACCAAGCAGCTATTCACTATAGGATGGTACTTCCACAGCATTCTCAATTAAAGCATTTCTCTGCACGGATGGTAAAATATACATTGTTCTGCTAGGAATAATCATATAGTCATTGCATGGATTCTACCGGCACCAGAACAAAAAGGTCTGACAACCATGTAAACTTACAGATATTCAAGATGTTTACCAATATATATGTACATATAGACAGCTGCAGAATTCCAAAAGCAGAAATTTGACTAGTAACTTCATCATAGATTAGGTTGTAGATGAAAGGAAGAGTAAACAATCAAGCTTCTAGAACACGCAACTTGCAACAGCTTGGTATGCTTAGATACTGTAACAGACAAAAGAAATCCGCAGAACATGAGCTATCCAAGGAAAAGCTACCAAGAACAGAAAAGCCAGCCTATCCCCCACCCATCTATCATATAATAAAAGGATTCATCAAAATAAACATAAAAATTAAAATTCCAATACCTGAGTGACTACCGGACCAAAACGCCTTTGAACAGAAGTAGTTGCCTCGTTTCCCTTAGAATCCGGCTCCCGAGGGTCATCATGCTTTTGTGTGTGATGCAGAGAAGTAGATTGCAGCCTTTGTTGATGTGCTTTTTTGGGAGTATCTTCATTCACTGCCAGTAGAACTTGCTTTTGAACTAAATCTGACTTTGTTACCATGTGTTCTACTGTAGTCTTTCTCTTGGCCCTCCCAGAGCTTCTGTAATTCTCGATAGATTGAGATATTGCCTTTGGCAATACATCAGTCTCTTCTACATGGTCATTTTTCTTTCCCTTTTTCAGTGCACTCTCATCAGACCAGTCTTCATCATCACTTGAATCAGAAGATGCCTCACCATAAGTCTCCTATAAAATTCAAGATAAGACATACACAAGTAAAGAGAGTGAAGTACTAGACATGCTAGACAATATCCATAATAAAATTAAAGTTGAGTCAGCCATCTAGAAAGTGTAACAACAGGATAACATAAAACCCATTATTATAGAAATATGTGCGGAATTATATAGAAGCAGAGTGAATAAAGAACCAATTATTAAGTCACATCCAAGAGCTAGGTGGGAAATGAATATCTAAAAAGAAGAAAAACAGAATAAATATAAATATGTCTTTGCATAGTTCACCTCAATTTATAGCTGTCCACTAATAAGTTCTTTTCAAGAGATATCATGCTAAAAAATATAACATAAATACATACATTTGGATAAATATATAAAAGAGGGACTAAATTCCAACCAACTTCAGGCCCCATTCTCAGAAAGCAGACAGGTAGAATCATTGAACGACAAAATTTGAATAAGCATCAACTAGGATAAGTCCAGAAAAAAGTCAAGAAAGAAGTTAGATATGCTTAGCTAATTGAATGCAGAAAAGCCTATGTAGTCCAACGCTAGATGATACACTAAAAGTCGGACTTTGAGAAACATTGTACTCCTCAAGAGATGTAATAGAACCTCAGTTCACTATGTCTCTTATATACAGTTTATTATCACCATAACTAATCAATTTTCAAGAACGGTTATAAACATCATAGGATGCTTTTTCTATATCTTCTATCATCATACACCAATATAGCATTTATCTTGTAACATAACAAATGTGATATGGCATATAGCCTTGAAAATTACAACTGACGGTGGCTTCATGTCTCGGCCTTTAAAGCTATGTTGCGTTGATCTGGCAGAAAGGAGATTCTCTTCTATATAGCAACTTCGAGATCAACTTTGGCTTTTTTTGCTTTGTATGAACAAACCTACTCGGTCAAATTTGAGAGGAAGGATTTAATTCTGTTGACAGACGCAAACCAAAGGAAGGAATAATCTGGAAGAAGAACACCCACTATTAACCAAAATTAGGAGAATTCTAAACATTATGAATATAAATTATTGACAACAACCACATCTCATAAATTTGTCATTGTGCATATCTGTGTAATTATTAAAATGTATGATATAAAAGACCAGAATAGCAATATCCCTAAAACCCCCGCACATGATATGCACAATAAGTATGGTGTTATTCACTTGAACCAAAACCTCATATATTATATATATATATATATATATATATATATATATATATATATATATTTTACATAGATAGATGCACAAACGAATGCATGCATGGAGACACATCTATATAATTACATATACATGTATAAACATGCATATGTGTCTGTACCTGAGGGAAGGGAAACTTACATCATATAGCTTCTTGTAATCTAAACGCTCACGTTGCCTTTTTCCTGACATAGGTAAGGCATTCTTTTGGCTTACATCTCGCTCCAACATGGAAGGTAGCTCAGAATTTGTGGCATTTTTGTTTCTATCGCTCACACATTCTCTTTCACCAGAAGGATCTAGTGGCCTGAGATTTGGTGATGAATATGCTGAAACTTCATCAGTACCTCCAATCTTGTTAAGCTCAGCACAGAAGTCATCGGAATCAGATGTGAAGTCTGATTCATCCGAACTTGAACCTTCCTTCTGGATTTCCTTATCAGGATCTGGACCCTCAGGGTCATAATCATCATCTTCTGAATCATCAGAGGATAATCCAATATCATCATTATGCTTGTTCTTCTTTGAAGGCCCTGAATATTCAGATGAGTAGGTAAAATATGATTCTTCAGAACTTGATTGTTCTTCATGAACCTCTTCAGAACTAGATTCCTCCATATGATCTTCTGTATCAACTTGAGGGACATCAGGATCATAGTTGTCATCCTCCGAATCATCTGATGGGAGATTGGATAAATCATATAGCCTGTCACTATTTGCAGCTTCGGGAAAAACTTTCTGCAAAAAAAATAAGAAATCCCGATTCAGAATACGCTCAACAGCTCTCACAGAATGAACTGTCAATATAATGCAGTATAGCTATATAAAAGCCATCCATACAAAGAAAATGACTGATGATTTGCACATTAATGCTTACCTCCCATGAGTCCCCGATTGAAAGAACACTTCCCTGAAATTCATTAAGCAAGTCAATGCAATCTACCTTGCAATCACATGCAGGACACAACCATCCTTCATCTCCAGGAGGAACTGAGAGAGAGCAATTAAGCACGATTCAAGAAATTAGAACTATCATCATCATTTCAAAATGTTAAACCAACAGAAATATAGGTTTCAGATATTACTGTTTTCACTCAGAAGTGGGGGATTCAAACACTTCTGGTGAAACCCTCTGTCACAAGTGCCATCACAAAGTATGATATCATTATCAACTGATACGTCTTTCGAACCACATTTGGCACAAAATATCTGCAATACGATGGACAAATGTTTATCAAAAGTAGACACAAACACCATAGAGGAAGACAGGGCATTATGAAAGAGCGTATACTTTGATTAGGTCAAATGAGTTCACATACATCCTCACTGCAAATTTGTCCATCAGAATCAAATAAAGATTTCAGAAGCCTGCCCTCAGAAAGCAAGGAGTCTAGACACCGAAATAAGTCACGGATTTTCAATTTGCAGCGTAAAATTTCAGACTTGGCTCGTTCAAGTTCCTTCTCAGGCCTGATCTTTTCCAAGCTGCAAATCCGCACAGAACTTATACATTTTTTAAAAAAAAATGAACAATTATTTAATAGCATCATAACAGACGCATAGGAAGTAATGTACGTAATGATGAAACATGATTAAAAGATGCCCGAAAGGGCTCTGAATGTAAATCAAAATTTGTTCTCCCTTAGTAATATTTAAATTCAGAAAAGAAAAAGACAAGCAAAGGAGCTGTTTGGAAACTTGTCATTGAAGTTGCACTGCAATCCAGGTCGCATTGCAACTCAAATTGCAGCAGTTGACTTTACAAGGAAGCTCACTTTTTTGTGTTCAGAGGAGAGTTTGGGAAAAAGGAGGACATCTCGGACAGACATTCCATCAAATACTTTGCAAGTGGATGGCAAGTCGGAGAACTCGACATACATGGAGATAAGGTGTTTTTCAAGAAGAGATCGGCGTTGAAGGTACCAGTGGTGAGGGCTCGGACATGGACCTAGGCACCCATGAGATGGAAACAGTTGCCAGTAGAGGCCTTGATGAGGGTGGACAAGGTGAAGGAGAGGGACGGAGGAGGTGGGCGGTGGAGGAAGAGGAAGGTGAGCTACAGTGGAGAAGGGTGCCGCAATGAAGCCCAAGGCAGAGGAGGCTACCGTGGGCCTCCCAGAGGTGATAAGGGCCAGTGACAACATCACGAGCAGTGGTGAGGAGGGACTTGAGAGGGGGAGGAGAGGGGAAGGGAAGAAGGAAGAGGAGAGTGTTTTGTAGTTAAGATACCTACTTAAGAGGTTGATAACTCGTCCTGCAGCCATTTTGACCGCAAGTAGCCCTACCATAAGATAATCTTGAGTTGCGGCCCAATTAGCGACTCAATTTACTGTATAATTCGAGTCGCGTGCATCCAAACAAGCAAGTTGGCCCGCATTTGCAACTTGTGCTGCATGCGGCTCCACTTACAGGACTCCAAATAGCCCCAAAATTAAAAATAAAACATGTCAAGATAATAGTACTCCAAGTAACATCAACTAATACTACAAAAACAATAAAAATTGTTAAAAGTTATAACTCCACATTCTTTTGTTGGTTTAGGTAGGGCTTGAACCAAGGTCTCCAATAAAGTAGAACTTAGACATCTGCAACTTGACGTGCATGTAGTTGGGATCGCATGAGGTTGTAGTTGTTGCATTTGCAACTACATTGCCAATATTTATTTCAATAGTTTTGTAGTTAGAATAAAACAAAATCTCATGTTTATTTACCTGTAAATAAGAACTACAATTGTATTTAATCATACTATTAAAGTCTCGATATCGAATTTTGCACCGATATCATCCTATTACAGTACCGGTATGTAGTATGGTACGAGACAGCGAGGCGTACCGAGTGTTGGTATGTACGAGACTGCGTACAAATTGACATCGGTACGGTACACCCAGTATGGTACGGCACACCCGGTACGGTACAGTACGGCAAACCTTGATTAAAGTAGTATTAATTATGTCCCCACTAACTATTGTCCATATTGGACTTAGACCTATCATAAAGATGTCTGTAAAGCTTTTTCCAAATGCATCAGCTTGTCTTATGGCCAATTTGGCCATAAAACATAATACTGTAAAAGGGTCGCCAAATACAGTTTCACTTATAGGATATTAGTCTAGTTATAGCAATCCAAACACTATAAAAGAGCCATCTGTTGCAGTTGTGGTCCACTTACACCCAATTACAGGCATACAAACACATTAGGCTATTTGGCTGATAAGTTTTGTTAAAATGGCTATATAAACACTCCAAATGAATGAGTTTCACCAAAACAATTGTTTGGTTGGTTTCCACAAAACATGTTTTGCGAAAATTGACAAGATTTAAAGCCTTAAAATTGAGCTTTATGAAAAAAACAGGTCTCCCCATACTTCTGTATAATCTTTATTACGAAGAATCATGTTTTATGGACATTTCTTTTAGTCAAACTCACTAGCAACCAAACAGCCCATTAGAGACTTCAACTCTGCAAATGTTACCTACATGTCTCCACCTCCTTGTATCAACAATTTTGGTAGTACTTGTCTCTCTAAATTTACCAACACATTTTGTTGATGTTTCTTGAGCATTTCTTCTTGAAACCACCATGAAATGCTGAACCGATCCAAACTAGGTGGTTCTGCCCATACTAAATCAAACCAACACCAACCCAGAACGGTTCAACCATTCGGATCGGTTCCTTTACAAAACCCTCCCCACCCCCTTCCACAAAGGGTTCGAAAGTTCGACTCTCTCGCTCGTGCTCTCCCCCCTCTTCATCTACCAATGTCTCTCTCCCCTCTTCGATGTCGTCCATGCCTCTCTCCCCTCTTTGATGTCGTCAAGTAAGTCGTCTCTCTATCTCTCTCAAAAGGGATCCGACGCCGACCGGTTCCACTACTCTCTACATCTCTGTCGACAAAGATTCCACCGCCAATCTCCTCCTCTCCTTCTCCCCCTCCCTTGCTCCCTCTCCTCCCCTATTTCGGTATGCCCCGGCACGGGGCAGTAAGGACACGTACCGTACCACACCATTCACCAGCCGATACGAGCCCTAGTACCGATCCGGCAAACCTTGCTTGAAACAAGTATTTTAGTTTCACGACAAGATGGATGAAATATATAACTTCTCAAAAGCGTTATTTTATACAGCCAAAACAAGGATCAAGGATTAAATGTATATTCAGCAAAAAGCTTCACATATATTAGTCGGAGGTATAATAGCAAAAAAACAATGCAAAAAAGGTAGAAAATTAACCATTCAAAATAGGATATTACAAAGAACAAACCTTTGACCTTTCCATCCTTCACTAGAATATGCATCAATCAAACTTTGCTCGTAGTTTATTCGTGTCAACAGGTACCTTACACGTTTCCTAGTTCCTGAAAATTCATCATTTGAAGCTCCCTTCACTTTTCTCCTCTTTTTTCTTATTTTTGTTGTTGGATTTATAGGGGGAGTTGCAGACTCAGCAGCAGTCTTGCTTTTCCCCTTTGACATTGATCGTAGAACTCTGACACCATCCAGTGAAGATCTTAAGAAATATTTTTTGCCTCTCAAACTTTTAGAAGCCTTCTTTCCCTTCTGTAACGATTTTTTCAAGTTCTTTTTCGCACCATGCTTCATATCTGCTTTTTCAGATTCTGATTTGATGCTTTTGTCATGCTCTGCTAGGGTAGTCAATTTTTCAGAATCAACATGATCACGGTCTGCACACCCAACTTCTGCAGAATCATTTTCCATACCATCAGATTTAAGCCCTTGCTCCTGATGCCTAGAGTTTTGTTCAGGGCATAAATCATTAATGTTATGGTCACTGTCCCCGACAGGAGAAGCAATATCCATATGATCCACGAAGAAAATTCGGAATGTAGTTTTATTCACGAAAAAAATCAGGATGTGTTGCTGTCAAACATGATGTCACCAGTAAGGCCCACAACATAACAGCAAGACTTATTCCATCATTACACAATATGATGTCACCTGCAAGGTTGTCAGACAAAATACAAAACTTAATAAGCTAATTAGCAATAAAGACTAATATGCACAGCAGATAGTACTTCACATTTTAGTTCATTGCTTGCTTTCCCGTGGTTATTCTTTATCAAGCCATTCTCTTTATTGCAGTATGGACCTGTAAGGGTACTCTCAAGGACTTCTTGTTTGTATGAGTATCTTGGAAAGATATTTTGATTTCTTTTTACTAGACATTGTCTACTAAAGTAAGTACTAGGATCTCTTGGGGCTCTAGGGCATTAGAGTGAAAGAGAGCAATGCACCTGTTTTTCTCTAGATGATTCTCATTTTGTATAGGGAGAGACGGTTAGCAATTTAGATTTCCCGCCCCTTGCAAGCTTCATTCTTAACTTTTCCTTTATTGGTGAAAGCCCTTCAAAGATTTTAATAAGTAGTTGTCTTGTAAATCTGTACATTTTCATTCATGGAGAATTATATTTTGTTGAAATCAAATAATTTCTTTCTGAAACTTTTTGTTTAAAGAAATCTGTTGCATGTTAAGCATCTTCGTTCTGCTTGTTTTCTTGTTTGGTCTGAAGGTAGATGTATTCACATTTGTGGATTTCTATACATTAAATGACTGGCACCTGCAAGGCATGTGTATGCAAATGTAACATGTTTAACTATTAAATTTGGTTCATTTTATGATGCCTAATATCTATAATGTTACACCCAATTCAATCAATAAGCAAGTTTTATGCCAATAATCAAAATAAGATCTTCTTAACAATAATGAGTAGCCAACTTGTACAAATAATAACTGCTTTTCTCTACCAATGTGAGGTAGAAATTAGATTTAAAAATTTGGTGACAAAACTACATCTAGTTTGAAGAATGAACATATGGTCTTAGATTACGATATGTTTTATGTACAAGACGAATCAAAACAATCTTTTTTTTTCAAATGCTTTCCACAAAGTATTTAAAGTTATAAGATGATTGTGATATTAATATAGACTGCAGGAACATCTGATAAGGACTTCAAAGTATGATGTCAGCATTCTTAAAATCGTTAGTAATATATCTAACATACTGTGCAGAATATACTTTAATTGCTTTGAAGTCATGAAGACAAATCCAAATAGCATATTACAGGAAGTGGGAATATGTATCTTGTATCTATATTAAAATTGCTTCACGTTCAGCTTTTTGTTTTTACTCAAGCTAATATTAGGAAGTCCTTTGGATTTCTTTTTAATTACCTTAACCAAAATATAGAAAGCAATTAAGTGCAACTCAAATTAATACAGGCCACAGGTTTAAAATAAAAACTTACTGATAAAGACCTAAAGTTGACAATATTGTCATTTATTAGCTGCTTGTACTATATCCAAGGAATCTATTGCATAAAATTTTAATTGGTCTGAGGTTATGGGATCGAAGCCAACTATGGAATTTTTTTAATTGCCTATAACTATATCCAAAGTTCATTGTCTCAGTACAGAACCCCGTATTGGTACCATCCTATTACATTGTCGATATGCCCAGTACAGAGGCCGGTTCGGCGTACCGAGTATCAGTATGCCCTCTGTACCGCATACCGATTTAGTACCGATACCACATGGTATGGTCGATACGCACCAGTACTAACTCGTATAGCAAACCTTGATATATATCATGTTGGCTTAGAGGACGCTTCATGTTGGCAGGGAAATTGACTTAGAAGACAGCAAGTAAACGACAAAGTGATCCCTAATGTCAACAGGTGAAACTTTTCCAACTTAATTTCAGAAGATACAAGTTGCATTCCAAGGCAAATTTGAAGTATGAACCTACAAACACACAAAGTGAGATCTATTTAACGATAAGCACTAGGCAGATTCACTGCTAATTCAATAACATCTAGGAAAATAATAAATAGTTAAGTATGAAGAAGAAAAATAAAGTAGTTACAAGGCCATAAGATGCTCACCTTATAATTCCATTAGCTGGGAATTTTGAGAATAGTATTCATAAGTATTTTGGCATTCCAACATTGCTACTGGTCTTCAGATCAGAATTTATTCCACATTAAGTATTAATAACTGAATGCTGCTTTAGTGTTACAGTTGAGAGAGAGAGAGAGAGATTTCTTCAGAACAGGAAGCAGCAAAGCTATAGTTTGACAAATTGCCATTTTGCAAGCCTTCGGTTCCATTGATCTTGTTTGTTTCAGTCAAAGTCATTAGAAGTACAGCTCCAGCAAATTAGGGTTCTTTATTTTTTCCTCCTCAGGTTACAACACAAATCGGAATGCTAACAAGACTGGGTTCAGTTTGATCTGCTTGGAACTAATGGGTTAATTTTTGTCCAGTTGTGTCAGCTACAGTCTGATTGGATCAGGTAGAATCAGCTATAGCACCAATGAGGTCGAGTCCGACCAAGATGGGTGAAGTTGGATAAGGTTGACCATATCAAAATGGCTGGAAATAGGTACAGCCTGCTTAAAACCTCACTCTTAATTTTCACAAAGTGGAGAGACTTAGAAACCGGGTTAGAATTTTTGCCTGCACTTTCGATGAAACAAAAGCCCAAAATTGCCACTTCTAAGTTCTAAGTGAACTCCAGTTCAGTCCTGAGCTACACCAAGTTTGATGGAAATCATGATGGGGTCAAAGTTTGCACTTGAAGTAGTACATCAACAATAGAAATCTTGCATAGATCTTGATGACCACATGCTTTGATGTGGAGGACCTGAGGTCAAGTTCTGGTCTTCACTTATTTCAGCTTTTTCTTCAAGGAATTCTTTGCTTAGTACCTTCCAGTTTGAAACATTTTGTAATTAATCAGAGGTCTGGAGTTTAATTAGCCAAAAAAAAATAGAAGGGGATTGTTTTCAAAAAGGGGCTAACTTGCAGAAGAAGCAACCATGCATCAATATGTTGGACTTGTTCCCCTGTATTTTCTAATATTTGCATATGCTTTCAGGAAACACAATAAGATGTTTCTCTCTTCTTTAACATGCATGTAGGTGTGAAATAGGTTCTGAAAGCTCACGAGGTTAATTATGCAAACCAGTCTAAGATCAGTCTACTTTCTTTCGTCTTCTCTTTCATACTGTTTTTCATTCTTCTTTCTTTTGGAATTATCCATTAATTATCAATTGAAATGCAAGTAAACAAAGAAAGAATGTATATATAATATCAGCTAATGATAGTAACATCTGCAACCCAAAATCAAGCAAACAATCACCACTATCATCAAGGATCATGAACAAGGCACTAGCTTACTTAACCATAGATTTTATCGATTTTTATTTTCCAAAAATTTTATAGCATGACGTAAAGTGCAAGTTTGCTGCATGCCCTTCCTTTGAGCATTCAGCTTATTTCATTCAGTAAATCAATTTATCCTCTCTTTTCTTGGTGATCTAACAACACTTTAGTTAATAAAAAAACAAAAAATGCAACACCTATCATAGAAAATAGTGTTTAGTTATCTAACAGCATAGCTATACTTTCAATATACTAAAATCTAAAATATTATTATAAGTATTTGATATAAGAAATAATTTTTTAAAAAATCAAAATAATTCCAAAGACATTATTTTTTGTTAAGGGCTTCTGTGAATTGGTCCCATGTGCACATTATATATAAAAATTCCAACTCAAACAAGTGTTTTCGCCAGATTGATTTGAACTTCATAATAATTTCCAGTCCCGGTTTAGGTAGAACTCTGGCATGTCCATATCGCACCGATTTTGGATCAAATTTTGGTAGCTTGAGTATATCACTGATGCAAATACACTACCTTTTTTCCAGAAGTTGAAAAATTCATTCTAAAAAATTTTCAAGAATTTTTTTTAATAAAAAAATCTAGCCACAAAAATAACCTAGCAAAATCATAGTTGGGCCCCTTCTTGACAACTTATCAGAAAATCAAAGTGAACAAAAACCAATTGCTCGGATTATTTTTGAATGTACACAAACGTTTGGCATAGAATTTTGGGGATCAACCCAAATTGCCAAAAATTGTTAACTCTGGTATTAGATTCATGATTTACTACATGAATACAATGATCAAAAAAGGTTTAATCTCAATTTCATGGAGTTCCCCTTTAATTTCACTAAGTAGTCATGAATTAGTTAGATTATTGATGAAGTTTGAAAAGGCATAGGAAAGGAAATTACCTAGCTAGATAGCTAAAGGATGGTTCAATTCAAGATCAAAATCCCTATAGCAACTTGTCCCCTCTTCCTCTCATTTCCATCTTCAAATGGTCGGAAAAAAGAGAGAATCACCCGTTGACCCACTTTCTCAGTAGTAATTGTATACTCAATTTGAGAGCAAACGAAGGTTGCTTCAAGGCAAATTGACCTTGATCCACCCCAAAATCGCTCGAGCTTATATCAAGGAGGCCTCGGTATGGCAAATATTGAGCAACTCGCCCCGGACAACTTGGTATTTCAAACATTGTTTCATACTTGGTTTCTTACAAGGTTCTAAGTGACACATGTGAGCGATGGTGATCAAATATTGGCATGATAAATGCCATGCCAATCTGGCACTATTAACAATGCTGTGTCATGCTGTGTGGGATGAGCAATGGAATGTTACATGATATGTCATGCAAGTGCTTGAAGTGTATTGGCATGCAATCATGTCACATGCAGGTCCAAACCTAACATGATATGCCTCCAAGAGGCACAAACCAGCATGGCTGGCACTTTAAGTCTTGATTTTATGTATGTTGCATTCAGATTTCATATATTTTCTACATATCTGGATCATAATTAGGTTTAAATTAAACAACCTATTAAGATTCAAGTTTCATAAGTGGGGGAATCCCTCCACTTCCCCACTTATTCTTAGTGTTGCTATTAAGATTCAAGTTTCATAAGTGGGGGAATCCTCCACTTCCCCACTTATTCTTAGTGTTGCATGGACATAAACACAAGAATTGGATTTGGACATGTGTCCAAGTGTCTGATTCAGTAAGAGGAGAAAAAGGAGATACAGGGATGCATAGAAAAAAAAATCAATCATGACTAAACTATAATTGGTGCCATGTAAAAGATAATAAAAGATATTATTTCTTACGGTCTTTTAAACACTTTTAGGAAAATGACAATTTGCCCAGTCATTTTAATATGTACATTGTTAACCAATCTCTGAAAGAACAAAACCTCATTTTAAAAATTATTATGGAGGGTCAACTCATTGATAGAGCAGTCAACTCTCTACAAACTTCTAAAAACTGCAATTAATAAATCTTGATAACTATCCAAGAAATGTTCGCCATCTCAGTACCGGACTTCATACCAACACTATCCTATTATAATGTTGGTATGGCCGGTTCAATGTACCGAGTGTTAGGACGCCCCCCATACTGCATATCGGTTCGGTACCCATACAGTATGATACAGTTTGTATGCACAGATAACAACCGGTACAACAAACCTTGACCCAAGTGTTTGATATATATCCGACTCGGATACATATCCGACACAAATTCTAGGTGTTGGAGACAAGCGTATAGGTAACGCAGTTTATTATGCCATGATTTGGTGCTGGCACAAGAGGCTTATTCCCCACTTATGACATCCCAGGGGTTATCCCTCCACTTATGTCATAAGCCAATTCCAGCCTTGGGCTTGGAAAGGCTTATTCCGCGAAATTGGACGGAAACCTATTTCGCCCGATTACCATATTATACCTCAATTTGCTCTGTTGCCCCTATCCACTCTCTAAATACAAGAAAAGGTGAGAGCAATATTGTCCTTGTGATAAAATCTGAATAATCATAAAATCCAATGCACATTAAATGTCCCTTATTCCCTGCACTTACTCCTCCAATCAAATGCCGACAAACCTTATCCCGTGGAATAAGTCAATCCCTTCTATAGTACCCGGATAACTTTCCCTTACCCCCTGAATGTTTATTTTGCAACCAGATGCTACCCTCAAAGACTGTTCAATAGATTGTTCCCTAAGGCTGCTATGCATTAAGATGTTCAACATAAAAAAACAAGGAAACAAATTGTCATGTAAGAAGGCACTACGCTTGTGCCAATCGCAGATCAGCACAGTATAACATCAGGTTGTATTGTAACATGATCATGTGCCAATCAACACCATACAGAACAAGAATACATGCATTACAAAGCAACGTGCCCCATGTCCTGCCCGTATCTTATGAGCATAATATATACTGTATGGCATAGACCAGCATGAATTAAACCCATGCAGGAAATAATACAAGTTATATTCTCCTTTAACTACGGCTGAAGATTTAAGAAAAACAAGTCATAGGAGTAAAGGAGTACTTACATGTTTCCAGTAAAAGTATTTTTGCTTGTGAACCATTAAATGCGAATAAGAAAACAATTAAATGCACAGGCATAAGATGATACAATTTCTCAAAAAAAGAAAAAGATAGGTGCTGAAAAGAAAAATATAGGACAGCAAACATATTGACCTGCAAATTTTCTGTGCAAATGCACAAATATATTCTCGATTCCAAGCACCTAGGTGTAAAAATGGTGCAGATGAGCTGATGTAGATTGTTGCATGTGCATTTCATGGACAAGAGCGAGAAAAGAACCTATTCCCTCCAAATATAAAATTACTTCATTAGACTATTGCCCTTGTACAATGAACAAAGAGAAAAAGGTTGTTGACATCAAACAGAGAGGTGAGGGGGACAGAGAGGGATACTTTTATAACAACCAATTCACAGCTTCCACTAACCCACATAGTAACAGTATTCTTTGGATCACAGAAAATCTCTTCGATTATTCGTCTTTTTCCCCAACCGAAAGACTTTTAAAATTACTCAAGTAAAACAAATTGTACAAGAACTCCTTCATTATCCTAGGCTTATTCATGGATTTTTAAATTTGTTCATGAATGATCAGAGGTTAAAGTAATATATATATGAACTACAAATGAATGATGCTATATTTTGTTGTAGGTGGTGTTGTTTTCACTTTTATTTATCGTTCTTACTATTAATAAGTATTTTGGTTGTGTTTTCACTTAAAATTTTTAAAATAAAAAAAGGGTCACAACTAATGAAATAGGGGTCCGGAGGGCGAAACCCATGGACCTTTGGGACCCCTCCGGCAACCCTCCCTCTCCCTTCCTCCTCCTCTTTCTCTCTCTTCCTCTCCCTTCCTTCTCCCTCTCCTCCCACCTTCTAGTTTACCGTTTTGAATGCCAAAACTGTCCCGGTTCGCCATCGGCACAGCTCAGTATGCCCCAAACCGGGCGGTTCCGAACAGTTCCGCATTCCTTACTTCTGAGTTTGGTAGAAATTTCACAAATTATGATATATCATGAAAGTGTTTTAAATTGTTTATGTCCATGCAAATGCTTACAGCATGTTATAATGTTATTTGACCAAAGAAAACAAAAACCAAGAACACAAAATTAAATAGCTGAATATTGAAAAATATGGTTGTGATTTTATATGAAGCCAATTGCTTCGGCAATCACCCAAGGGCCTAGAAGGATATCTCAACAATAGTCTAGGTCCACAGGCCACCAACTAGGGTAGCAACAATAGTCTAGGTCCACGATCCACTAACTAGTGTAGCCAAAGGTAGTTGACAACTATGCTAGTAAATCTTTGATAAACAGCTGCATGACATCCTAACATGCAACCAAGCCAATGTGGGATTACCATATCATAGCAAGTGGAACAGTTGCTCAAATTAAACTAAAAGTGGAAAATGAAGCAGTGGGACCAGAAAGGCCTTGCTTACCCCAAATGGCATGAACATTCTGAGTTAAATGAAGTAAATGGATGAAAAAGAAAGTTGAAGCTAAGAAATCAATATGGGTTCTCAAAATAGAGATGCACTGGCTTTTCTTAAGCTTCTCATGATCATAACAATGTCACATCAATATTCACATCAAGTTCTCCCAACATTGCATTGGACAGAAGGACTTGAGATAGGTCGGCTGCTTATTAGACCATTTGATGGTACAATGCAGCATCAACCTTCAAATGGGTCCAAGGTGCTTTGAAATCAGTGTTCATGATAAATGGAGCAAAAAATCTCATGGGCAGCCCCTACAGCCAAATGAACTAAAAAGTAAAAGAAACCCTAACATCCATGTCCACCATTCATCTTGCATAAAAAAGGCCCATCTCCTTCCTTTTCCCACCTTTTCATTCCATACTCTTCTCTTCTCCTCACTACTCTCTCTCTAATGGCTTCTCTTCTCTACTTGCTCTCTCTTCTCCTCCCTCTTGACCTTGTCCTTGGAGTCAACACATCCTCCTATTGGAGAAGATTTGGCTGACACTCCAACAACCCGCCCTGTTGGAGAACCTCCAGCTCTCCTCGTGGAACACTTCCAACCCACCCCTATATTTGACACATCTTATAGTGGCCTTCATCCCTCCCTTCCCCCAACCACAGCCTTGCTGTCCATTCCAATTGTTCCCTCATCACCAATCCCTCCATCCACCCACTCCTCCCCAACCTCACCGGGTCCATCACCCCGAAGATCAGCAGCATCTCCTCCCTCCAATCCCTTTATATTGGTGTCAACTCCCTCTCTAGCAACTTCCATTCGATCTTAGCAACTACCCCTCCCTCACCAATATCAACTTCCATTCAATTTAGTTTATTTGGATGGACTTTTACCACATTTATCATGACTATCAATCTCAAAATGCTCCATCCCCATCCAACAATCGGTGCTGCAAAGGACCTATCTCAAACACCAAATAAAGAACCTTGGAGCAGCATCCAGGGTAGCACAGAGACATGAATGTGACAACAAGGTTGAAATACCAAGAAGAACACTTAGGAGAGCACCTCAAGCAAAATTTGTATTCATTCACCAAAAGAGTAGAAGAGGTATAGGCTTTGGAGCCTCCATGCTCGAAGACTCTTGAACAAGGATCGTCGAACCGGTACCGGTCGGCATCCAGGTCTGGTACCGGTCGGCATCCAGGTCTGGTACCGGTACTGAACTAGCCAAAAAGACGTGTGTAGTGGCCAAAAAGCCACAACACGCCGTGGCATTAAATGCCACGCCACAAATCGAACCAGACTCAGTGCCGGTTCACATCGAGTCCTAGCCGAATTAGACAAAACCGGTCCGGTTTGGAACCGTTTTCTGTGGCCGAACCGACTCAGTCAGAGACCGGACCAGTTTGGCACAGGCCGGTTCAACATTCCTTGCTCTTAAAGGTTTTAGAGCTCCTTAAAAATTACAAAATTCAAAAACAGGCCAAGAATCAATCAAAAGCATCCTGCCTACTATATAAAGGTAATATCAGCAGATTTGACAGCTGTTAAATAAGTCAAAATATTTCTATGTCCGACATTTGATTTGCAAGATACTTAACTCCTATGAAAGCTCATTCAATAAGCTATTTAAATAATTTTTTTCTTGACGTTATATGCATCAAAAACTATTTTCGGTGATATTATTTTTTGAATGTTGCTTGTCCTTGACCTAATGGAACTACCATTCAACTCCTAATAAAACTAGAACTTCAATCAGAGTTTGTAAATTAAAACTCCATAACAAAAGTTCTATAAAGAACTAGTCATAAAATAATGTCCAAGAAACTATGTATGCCAACGCCAGTTGTTGCGTATGACTGATACATTCACTTTGGTCTTGTGATGTGCTAGCATTGTTTATCTTCCCTAGTTGGATTCATTACCATAATCAAAAACCAGATCAGATGCTATTGGTGCCAGATATACAGGGCTTCTCCACCTATACCATAGAAACTTAGTAAGCAAAAAAAAAATCATAAGAAAAGAAAAACATTGTATGATAATGCATAGTTCTAAGCCTACTAAAACGCTGCACATGACCCATCATAATTTCTAATGTCTTCCCTAAATCAAAGAATCCAATCCATCTTGATTACCATGATTGATTAGAATAATCATGGTCTCATAATCGCCCAAGTCCTCTCTTGTTTTCAAGCAACAGTTTGCACCACGTATAAACAAGAGGGCAGAATATGGTATCAAACTATCAATGATAAAAAAATTGGACCATGTTATGGTATGGTTAGCAAAAAACAAGAGAACTTTGACTTGTCTTTCATAGCACGATCTCGTGACTGTGACAGAGGGGGAAAAAATCCTTGAATATCCATGATATCAATCAAGGTTAATCCTAAATCCAATTTGAAGAAATTCATCCTTGAGGTTTTAAATCTCATGGAAGAGTATTTCTTAAAACAAAAATTGCTAAAAAATATCTTTGAGTATGAGAAAACCTAAAAAGTATGAAAAGCATTTAAGTATTCTATTTCTTTAAATTCTCACTTATCACATCATCCATAGTTTATAACTCTTCATTCACTACTCACCTAAAAAAGATATTTATATATGTTTAAAGCCACTAGCACCGTCTCATTCCTTGCAACTTTGCTTCAAACAAAAATAATGTCTTGGCCCACTTCCTCACCCAATTCCTATAGCTCCTTTTGCAAGAAAAACCTTTGCATCGATACTTCATGTAATTTTTCATATCTCCTGTTTAATTCTAGCAGCTAAGTATGTTCTAAAATATAGGAAGAAAATGGAAGACAACTTAAGCCCATATTAGCAATACAAACCTCAACTATAGTTAAGCAAAAGCCAATAAATTCTGCCACATTCATGTTGCATAGAAAATTGGGAATGAACCTAGTAAGAAACCTCCATCTTTTATTGCCTGACAGGTGATCAGTAAATTGTTTGTTAAGAAATAGTGTGATACCTCTTCACTGTAAGTCCTGAAATTTTGGGTGTTATAGAAGGCCAAAGCACAAATCAATGAATCATGAATCTCATACAAAAAATAATGATAAGGTGATCCTATGGTAAACCTAGAGTGAATAGATTAAGCGATGAGTACAATAGATTAAAGCATAAAAATGTCAAATTTTCTAAGTAGTCGACAACAATAGGACATAAAATGTGCAAGGAAGATTTGAGGAGGCTATGGTAAGGATAGGAGCTCAGACTCGTGTACAAGAAGAAGGAGGGCAAACCAACAAAAAAAATGGCTATGGAAAACAATTTGAATGGACAAATAATGACATCATATGTAGTTCTAATAGGATAATTAGCAAAGGATGATTCGTAAAATTGATCTTGAATTGTAAAGATAAGGCTTAAATTTTATGGTTATGGTTTCTCTTACTGGTCAATCATTTTAAATTATAATTTGTTCTTAAACTGGCAAACCATTTTACAAGTGGTTATGCCTCATTTTAAAGGAATATAATGTACATGCATGCCAAAATAATGGGACTATTTACTTTTAATACGAAATATGTGTGTGTGAACTCTAATTTGCAACATTTGTTAACTATAATTTACTTCGCAAAATACAACCAAGACCTACAGGATCTTACTTGGTTTGAGCAAGTCCGGCAAAATGTTTCATCAAGTTAAATTTGTGACCCATGAGCAAGGTCGACCCAAAAGATCAAGAGACAATCTCAATTTGATGCCTTGAACTTTAGATAAGCGAATGCATGTCATAACTGTTTAGTTTTAATTGAAATATCAAAAGCATTCATAACTTTGAGGACAATAGGCCGAACATACCAAAACTTTGAAACTGCAAATCTTTACTTA
This sequence comes from Phoenix dactylifera, assembly GCF_009389715.1. Classification (NCBI taxonomy): domain Eukaryota; kingdom Viridiplantae; phylum Streptophyta; class Magnoliopsida; order Arecales; family Arecaceae; genus Phoenix; species Phoenix dactylifera. The sequence continues at coordinate 8,975,122 of NC_052407.1, forward strand.
AAGATGTCTTCAGTTTTCCAAAATGATAAACCCAAGCACCATCTTTTTGCCCACACATCCATGGATTATATGTTCGACATTTGTAGCCTAAAGTTCTCTTTTGTTTAACTCTACCTAAATTTTATACCAAGCTATAATGATAGCTAAGATCAAGGTTCCCATGTCGGATGATGTGGATATTAGCACTGTCATATAGAATAGAATGATTGATTATTTCAAGGACATCATTCCTCTAAAAAAGACTATAGAGTATATCCACTGATGACCAAGCCATGAGGCATCTGCAATATACACACTAATAAAGCCAGCAAAGAAGGAACAAATCCTCACTAGACTCCTCGAGAAACTACCTTCCTTCTTCTTGCAAAATAAAATCTTTAAGAAAAAGAAATTGAAAATTTCTTAGATACATTCTTGAATTTTGTTGAAATATGCTACTCTTTTCATTCATATGATACAGCATCCAGTTTTGTCCTCGCACTCCTTGATCTTGCGCATAAACTAATTCACATTCCCCCCTCAATCACATCAATGTATCAGCCCTCCTCCTACCACTCCCCAACTCTTCCTCCCACAATCACCTTACCATACGAAGATCTAACTTCTAGGGTTTTCGACATATGAATACGTAATTCACAAAAGATGCGGCTCCCACAACCCATGCCATCATCCATCTAATCTCCATCCATTCCTAGCCACAAACACGACCACACACACTACCTTCCCCGCTCTGCCTCTCTCTTCTTGTTCTTTCCCTCTAGGGTTAATCAAGAACGCCACATTTTCTCACTAGAAGAAAAACCCCGAGAAACCGAGCAACAAATAGAGCCAAAGAAACAAAACAGAAATAATTTTGACAAAAAAAAAGGGTAAAATAAAACGAGAAGTAAAGGCAGGTCGGAGCTTTACCTTGATAATTTCAGCGCCGGTCACAACCGAGCTCTGCTCGTGCGAGCGGTGAGAGAGAATAAGAATAGAGCGAAAGCGGTGCCCTTTTCTTTCTCTCTCTCTTTCTTTCCTTCCTTCCTATTTTAATATTATAAAGTCCAGATGGATGCCGCGGCGCGAGAAGCTGCGTGCTCCCGCCGAGCTATGGATGGGCGAGAGAGAGAAGGAATAGCCGAAGACAAGAAGCAGCGAAGATGGAAAAAAGAAAGAAAGAAAGAAAGAGGAGGGATGGAGTGAGTGCGACTCCCAAAGGCTGGAGCCCTCTGGAAGCGTGGAAGGATCGAGGGCTTGGCTTCGCGTTTGTTTCTTTTCTGGGTCGCCAGGGCAGCGCACGGATTTGACGGAGCGAGGTGCGGTGCCGGGTGGATGCGTTGGGTCACACGCCCTAGTTCTTGGCCCAGACTGACTTACAAATGACCAACGCAGGACGGACGGACTTGGTCCTGGGCTAACCTGTTTGCGTCCCGGAACACGAGGACCCAATGCGACCCATCGGATACCACCGGAGGGAATTGAGGACCCGGCCCAATTTTGGCACCCATTGGAGCATGGATCTACTGGAAAACCCAACACGGGTCTAAATCTGAATCCTAGCACCACTGCGCGATCCAATTGTGTTTGGGGTCGGGGTTTCTCTCACCCAGCCCGGATCCATCTCAAGCAAAATTTAGACCGGGTCGGGTTGGATTGGATTTGATTAATTGGATTAAGTGCAAGTGTACATGGATCTTAAGGGCATCATGGAATACTCTGCTAAGAGTAGGCCCATTGACAGTGTTTCAAGTTTAGCCTCCATGACAAACCCTTGCAACGTAGCCTGTCCTTCTCATCATTGAGCTTAACCAAAAGTGAGGCATAAACCGAGCTCGAACTGATCTTAAAATACCCAAAGAAAGAGCTTGAGCAAGCGGCAAGCTGGAGAAACTTTAGCCCAACTTACAGAATGACGACATATTTCTTTTTTTCCATGCCATTTCATTTAAACCCTCCTGTTTCAACTTAACGGTATGTTGTTTAAGCCCGGCGAGGACGTCATGGCCCAAGCATCATGTAGCTAATGGTGAGTTTGCCCATTTCACAAAAAAGGTATGCCTGGTCAATCAAAATCAGAATTGAATTTGGAATATTTGGGAATGAAAATTGGAATAGCTATTGTTGCCGCAGAATCTTAGACCGAGGTCGGAGTATGGGTCGAATGGCTATAAGGTTGGTGAGAACCGAACTGAACGAGTCGATCGAGGCATGGAAGAACTGGTTATGAAAGATTTCTGGCAGGAAACTACGGATGCCTAAGTCAGAACAGTGAGACAACAATGTGGAAGGAAGAAATCTTTGCAGAGTAGAGTCTCTGAATGAGCTTACCTGAGGACTCTCGGACTACCCCTTTATATAGAGTAGCTAATTGATCCATTACCTGATTTGGCGCGACATGTCTTTATTTACCAAATAACGGTCGGTAGCGCATTTACAATGTGGAAAACGTTCCTAATAAGCAATGTACGATGGTGATCACGCTGATCGTGCGTCGACAGTAATATTGTCATAACTATGGTTGTTATTAGCACATGCAGATCGGCTCGTCGGCTTTCGTCGAAATTGTTCATCTCGGTTTACACCAAGGTGAAGGAGGTCGGTCTAATTTGAGGTCCAGATGTCCAACATTTTCTCCATCACCTATATTTTCCAACGCGTTTGGTTCGTGATTGGAATTGAAATCAAAATTAGAATGTAATTTGAATACTAGATGAGAGTTGAGATTAAATTTTGGAGGATTGGAGCATTACTTTTCTCCTTAGAATCAGAATAGAAATGGAACTCCTCCCAACCAAATGGTTGGAATAGAAGCCACTCATTTTTATTCCTATTCCAGTGCCTAACTCTTCCTAACCAAACGTGTTCCAAATGTATTCTGTCTCGGAGAGCAATGGCCTTTCTAGCTTTAGCTCTTAGAAAAACTAAATCATGCACAAACACCAAGCCCAATACCTTAGGCATGAGCTTGTCTACTTTGCCACTACAAACTAAATCTGATCATCGGCCAAACTTAGGCATAAAAAATATCAAATTTTATATAGGCCCAACTCAAAGCGTAATTAAAAATTAATAAAATTTAGATCCGAGGTCCGGCTTATAATCAATGCTCCATAAGCCAGTATATATTGATTTTTAGCATACTGCCCTGCGCCGGTAAATTAGATCTCCATGAACTTTTAGCTTTATTTGCTCGAGACAATTCTTTGGTACTTCTGGTATCATAATACGTAAAGTTTCTGTGGTTTTCACCAATGGCAGATATAAGGATTTGGACCACATCTGCATGCAAATAATGACATTACCGTGTGGTACGTTCCTAACTGACATGAAAAGATGAGAGAACGTCTTATTATTTTACACTATATATTATTTAAACATAAAAAGGAATATTACTATGTGCTTATCAGGATTGAAATGTCACGTGTCAAGCTGGCTGGATACAAATTAATACAATACTTCCCTCAAAAAAAATTTAATGTAAAATAAAAATTTATAGCAGTTTTAACAGTACAAATTTATATTCGACAATCCATATACATTTGGCATGCGAGACTTCTAACAGGCCTGATTCAGACCCAGAAAGATGAGATATCGGGTACAAGGAAGAAAGCACCATGCAAGGCCCAGACACAGCCCATTTAGCCCATGTAAAGATTATGTGTAAAGAGGACTAACATATTTTTAGAATCTTTTTTTAAAAAGTAGTTTTAAACAAATGTCGATGTTTGACCTTTTTTAACTTCTTTTGATCTTTTACTGAATTTTTAAATTTTGATCGAAGTAATGCAACAAGATTCAGTTCCAAAAACAACTCTAGAGAACCTCGCGTACTCCAGCCATGGCCATGGTAAGCTAACTGCCATGGCGGCCTTGTGAGTCTGTTGTTCTATCTATTTGAGCAATTTACTAAGCTAGTAGACAATATATTGCGAGGCACCCATCATCAACTGAGAACTCTATGTCCAATGGATCTGTCGTTCAAGCTTGTGATCCTTCACAAAAATGTTTTAGCAACTCGGAAATGTAACTCAAAAATATCACCATTCCAGTGTATTGCATTCTCATAGCTCCCTTTGTTCTTGGATTGTGAATTGTGTTATACAATGAAGCAACATGAATGGTGGAAGACCATGGAGTGAATTTTTTCGAGCGATTTTTTCGAGCTACCATGGCATTGCTTGACTCTTTATGCATGACGAAGAAGTATCTGGATAACACAAATTCATACATATCATAGCAACTCTTCAATATTATATTTGTCAGGTAGTTTGGTTGTGAATTGGATTGAGGAATGTGAACTGCTGCCATTGAAAATTGACTGGCCCCAGGCACCGCGACGATAGATGTGATGATGCTGGAGAGCTCGATGGTCGGCTACTTTGGTAGAGATCGGGGAAGGTCTCGTCCAGATCAATAACATGATGTCTGGCATGTCTGCTTTCCATCAATATATCATTGACATAAACCTCCATGTTGCGGCCCATCTGGTGCTCGAATATATTGTTGACCAGGCATTGATAGGTGGCACCAGAATTCTTCAATCCAAAGAACAAAACTTTATAGCAGTAAAACTCTCTGTCAGTGATGAAGGAGGTTTTCTCCTCGTTCTCAGGCGTTATCTGGATCTAATTGTAGCCCGAGAAGGCATCTATAAAGCTGCTGATGGCCTGAAGTCGCATCGACCAGCTGGTCAATTCTCGATAGGGGGAAGCCATCTTTCAGGCATGCCTTGTTGAGGTCAGTGAAGTCGACACAAATTCACCATGTTCTGTTTGGCTTCTTAACCAGCACAACGTTGGCCAGCCAATCGAGGTAGTCCATCTCTAGAATGAAACTTAGACGAAGAAGCTTTTCTACCTTCTCCTTGATCACCTTCTACCTTTTAGGGACAAAGCTCCTTTTTTTCTATTGGACCGATCAATGAGTGGGGTCCACACAACTTGTGGATAATAACTTTCGTGTCTATACCTGCGATATAAAAGGTCGACTAGGCAAAGACATCTGCATTAGCATGGAGGAATTCCTGGACTTGTACTCGAACGATATCATCAAGATGGGTTCTGATTTGCACTGTTTGGTTCGGCTTCGTCTCATCAAGAGGCACAGTGCAAAGGTTTTCAAGTGGGTCCCTGCACTATTGCCCTTGACTATCACAAAAATTGAAGCTTTCGATGGGAAGCATCTCCTTAGGCTTCTTTTCCTTGAACACAGCCATGTAGCATCTTTGGGCGAGCACTTGGTTACCTCGGGCTTTAAATTTGCTCGAAAACTTCATCAGTAGGTGGTAAGTGGAGGCTACAACATGTAGGGCATTTAAATTTAGTCGCCCCAAAATGGCGTTGTAAGCCAAGAGGACATTGACAACCAAAAAATCCATCATGCCCGTGGTTTGCTATGAGGCTCGTCCTGCTATGACAATATGTGTGATGACCCCTTCCACGGGAATTGGATCTCTAGAGAAGCCGACCAGAGGCGAGGTAATCCTCTGAAGCCTCTTAGCTGGTAGATTCATTGTAGAAAAGACCTCACAAAACATGATGTCTGCCAAGTTTCCATTATCTACTATTTTTTTGCATCATAATCTGTAATAGAAAGAAAGATTACAATGACGTCATCATGGGGGGTTTGTAACCTTCTCGGTCGGCATCCAAGAAGAAAATGACTTTCTCTATCCACAATTTCTTTCTCAACAAGCTCTCCACACAAGTTGCTCGCACATAAGCTCTTCAAGCAGACGAGCTAGCTCCACCAGCGGTCGTTCCATCGGCTATGGTGTTGATGACTCTAGCTATCGGTTGGTTATCTGGCTTCTCCTCGGGAGTGAGTCGCTTCCGAGTAGGATCAGCTCGGCCCCAAGGGTTTCGAACATAGGCACTAAGGTGTCCCCGTTGGATTAAGGCTTCAATTTCATTTCTCAGATGCACCCTAGAGCATCATAAGAGCCTTGGAGCTCTCTAAATGATCTAGAGGGTCCGAGGTGCCATCATATGTCTCCAACTGCGGCATCTTAAAACGGCGGGGGGGGGGGGGGATGCTCCCCCATTATCTTCATCGAGAATGGAGGTTCGGAGGTTCGGTAGTGAACTCCACATCTCGGTCATGATTAGCTTGGTACTCATGCAAATATTTGAGGCACTGGTGCATCTCATTAAGCTTGTGATCGAGGCTGGTCTCCCTCCTAGGGATCTGGTTATGTTGGTGGGAGGAGGAATGACCGGAGGCTGACTCCTCTTCAGAGAGAGAGTCAGTGGATCGAGATGGGTTTTCTTACACATGACTCCATGGCTGGCCATAGGGACTGTGTGGAGCTTTGCTGGAGCTATGGCGACGGAAAGGCTGGTCGAGAGGTACCTAACCCCACTTCAAGGTAGAGAACATTGACCCGAGCCATCCAGGCCCTCTCGATGGTGCTGCTTGGGGGCTCCTGGTGCTGTGGCTGCTGAGGGGTAATTGGCTACTGCATGTGTTGGATCGCAACAGTCAATGCCTAAACTTGTTGAAATAGTAGTTGGAATTGTTCAGAGGTCACTATCGGAGCCGTTTGTGGCTCTAGCGGAGGTGGAACCCTCCGTGGACTTTATAAAGAGCCGCCAGACTTCTTCAACATGTTTAGCTGGGAAGTAATAGGTGCTGGTTGAGCTCTTCGAGATTTTATAATAATGGAAAGACAAAACCTTTTTCTAGTGCCAATCTGTTGCCGCTAAATACTGACTGGTCATAGGCACCGTGGTAATAGATATGACGATGCCGAAGAGCTCGTTGGTCGGCTGCTTTAGTAAGGATCGGGGAAGACGAGCGATGCTCAATTGTCGTGGCTGAGATCCTCGTCGGATAGCAAAGCCCCAACCTAAAACAACATAGAGCAAGGAAGTCCTCTGGTTGGAATGTATCCGACGGGAGACCCTTCGATACCTAAGTTAGTGTAATTCTCAGAGAATAGAAGGAGGTTATCTCTCAATTTGTTAGATTATTTTTTCTATTGCTTACCTTTTTTCTTTTGTGTATGTTGGGTAGAACAGTTTACTTGCAATCAGAGGATGTGGGCACATGGGTCGGCCTAGAATGACTGGTTTAAGTGCGACCCGGATATTGGGTGTGAATGCGTCGCAGGCGGACGACATTCTGCTTGTCACATCGGTGGTATCGTGATGATCACTAGGTCCCCCAATAAAGATGCAACCAACTATAGAGAGCTCCCGATAGATAAGCTCGGCGGTATGGCATTGGGCCCGTCCGGTGGACCGCTCCCGACCCGCCAAGTGTTGAGGTCGTGGTGTGCTTTGATTAGCTGTTCCTTCTGGTGAATTTTAGTCAGATTAGAGGTGTATCACCAACCCTTCTAATCAATCATACCATGCCTTTGAGATATTTGGTGCATGGATAGTATGGTTGATGCAGTGGAATGATACCATGTGTTTGGTCGAAACATCGTTTTAGGGGTCTCTACAATTGTATGCTAGTAGATGCTAGAGGGATTCAGCTTGAGAAACTGTGGTGAGATGATGGCTCCTGTATCTACCCCCTCTCTTCACCTTCCTCGTGATATAGAACTCAAGCAAATGATCATTCGTTCTAAATATGGATTAAGTGCTGATGAGATTGCTAGAAAAGATACGATAAGTTGTATACCAACATTCCTATGAAAAAAAAAAGTGTGTTGGTAGCAAATAATATAAATTAATTAAGCCATATGGTAGAATAGATTGAGATACTGAGAGAATAGATTGAGCTACCCTGTGACACCTCCCTTGGCGTCACAAAAGAAGTGAATCATTCTTTCGTCATAAAGATGCAACCCGAACCCTCCAGGTGGGATTCAAGTTCTGGAGCAAAGAAAAGCTACGACATGAGCTTGTGTTTGAACCATCCGCTTGAAGTTGTAAAGCCAACTTTGCCCTTCTAAAATTGGATGGCTGGTATTTAATTTCTCTAAAAGATACTATAAAGATAAAATGCATCAGAACAGGACTCAAACTAATATCTCATGAATTTTTAATTATATACAAGCTACTAAGTTAAATATCAATAATATCTTATAAAATAATATATCATCAAGAACATCTCTTATTTTAATATATAAGTTTTTTTTTTTTTGGCACAACGGCAACTCACATGTCGGGCATGAAGCTAACACAAAGCATGAGGTATCGCCACGTGATCGGCCCAGATGAAGCCTCCAGCATGGTGAGCAACAAATGAAGCCACCCAGTCAGCTATGCTGTTCGCCTTCCGGTATATATATGTGGCCTCCGAGAGTCCATACTAGGCTAAAAGCCTACGGATGCTGCGTAGTAGCAGTCTAAAGCCAGCATCATGACTCGGCTCCGGCTCCGGATCCACTCGATCACTATGGCTGAGTCACCTTCAAGGAGAATGCAATTTGCCCCCAGCATCTATCTCACGTAGGTGACTCTCTCCCATGCATGCTTCAATGTGGAAAGTTTCTCAAAGATGACCTTTCATCGGTAATACAATTTAAACTTTCGTGTACCTTGTTCTATTTTGTTAAATAAAATTTGTCTGGAAGAGTTTTCACTATATTGAAAATGGGTTTGGTGCGCATGAAAGGTCCCGAAATATTTAATATTTTTGCGTCACTTCAATTTTTAACATCTCTTTTTGATTGACAACACTAAGTTTCAACATCAAATCAACCATCCACTATGCTCATCATTTTCCTCCCCAAAAGTAGAGGGAATGGTACAGTGTGCACTTTAGCAGAGAGTGAACAAAGAAAATTTGTGCCAATAATCCACCAAAAGCCATGCAAGATATTATGCCTTCCATGCTCTTTATCCCTTTTTTAATCATTTTTTAAAGGGAACTCCATTCTCTTTACTCAAACAAATCTTAGTTTCTTTTCTAGTTATAAAAGAATATGTGGTATGCTTAGCTTATGATTCCTATAATTAGTGATCAGAAATAGAAAATTTTGCAAAAAAATTAAAACTATGTGCATTCAATTAAGGTAAAATATCAAGAACAAACATTTCAATAATTTGCCAAATGGCGCGTGCATGCATATCATGCATAGCTTGTGTTGAACAACTCCGTTAAAATGTATCACATTGAGAAAATATAACTTAAAAAAAACATTCTTCATTACTATTTGTGCCATCTTCTTGTTATCATAATATACAAGACTGAAAATAACTTAGCTATTACAATATGGTCATATTAACTATAACTATTAATTTCTCTAGAATGAAAACATTTTCTTCGAATTCAAATTTTGATACCTCAAAATAATTGGTGAAATTAACAATGAGATAGTCTAACACCAACATTTTACATTGTAAAAACTAATAGATATACTTGAAAATTAAAAAATAAGAGAAGAACTAGTATTTCTATCTTATTTTACAATGTACAAGAGCAGCCTTTATATAGATTGGGAGGCTGACGAAATTTGGTAAAGCTAACTAAATTTGGCATAATCAATCAATCAAAGGACCTAATCAATCATATGATTTGAATATCCCTCCTTAAACTCAAGGTAGTAAAGTGGACACCAACTTGAGTTCAGAAATAAGAGATCGAAAATCTTGCTTTGATACCAAGTTGAAAATAAAAGAATAAGAGAAGAAACTAATAATTCTATCTTGTTTTACAATATACATGAGCAGTCTTTATACGGACTGAGAGGCTGATGAAATTTGGTAAGGCTGACTAAGTTTGGTATAATCAATCAATCAAAAGACCTAATCAATCATATGATTTTAACAGATATTATAGCACTATAGCCTAGTTGGTCTGAATCTAAGTATATAACTATCACCTGAACTTTCCACAAATTGCAGTTTCCAATCTTTCCAAGAAAACGAGGCAGATCCAACCAGGCGTTTTGAAACTTCTTTTCGTCTCAAAAGGTGGTTGGGCAGATATCTAGTGGGCAACCCACACATGAATCCGTACAAAAGGACATGATATCTGGTTCGATTTCGACCAAAAAGGGGCTCATGTCTCTCATTGCTTCAAGAATCTTGCTCATCCAAATGGGCTCAAGCAGCCTTTTCTTTGGCTCAAGTCTTTTCCTTTTCCTCTGCCTTGCCCTTTTGCCATTACCACGCGTTTTCTCATCCCTTGCATGTAATCCCACGCGTGATCTAAAACAAAGTGGAAATAATAATGGAGCCTCCCCCAACACTTCCATCTTGGAATTATTTTCTCTGTATCTCCTTTAGAAGTGAGTGCACTTCTAAAAGGAACCCCGAGAGGCAGGTGAGTGCAGTATGACTCAACTCCAATCAAGTTGCACTTCTAGCCGGTTGTTGGGGCTCTCACCTGGCCAAGAAATTAATAACAGGAGCACCAGCAGTAACAAAGAAAGAAAAGCTTCTGCTAGGCTGGGTGACATGAGGAAAAAAATATATTATTTTGATGGATAGCTGGAGGTGACTCGAGAGAGACGTGGAAAAAATATTATTAGTTAAACTAGATCTACCAACTCATCAACTATAGACCCATTCAACCACAAATTCATATGCGACTGCAGTTTGTTCTTCTTCTTGGGGGCCATCGTATACTGTAGCGCTAGTAAATCCGATCCAACCAATAATTTTTTCAGTGCCGGTTCTTTAGGACTTTGTTTTTTTTTTTTTTTTTGTGTGTGTGTGGGGGGTGTTTCTCTTCTCCATAATTCATCCGTACATATCACTTGACTTTTCAGACTTAAACATGCATTTCATGCGTGCAGTGTTCGGATTTGGACTTAGACTTTATGGTCGACTTGGAAGAGAGAACACACTGTCCTACGGTGTTTTGATTATATGGTTTCCACCTAACAGATCTATCTATTTCTTCGCAATCTTGCTTATTTTATTTTATTTTCTTCGAGCGAGGGGGAGGCGTGGGGATTAAACAAAGTGAGATTTCTTTTTAGTGTGATTGAAGAGGTTCCGGTCGTCCTGAATTAGAGACCAATGTGATCATGTTCCTACGTAATGGTTTCTCTAGCTGTAAGATTTTTTTTAACATGTCGATATATGCATGATAAGTTCTATAGAAATACGCTGCATTCAATCCAAAATAGAGTCCTAGCGATGCTGCCAACCTCTTATATTTGTAGCCAACGAGGTGTTAAAATTATGATCATTATTAAGCATCTGTAATTTAATAGACGTGCATGCCAACAACCAGTCTTTTCATCTGTAAAATAAACGCAATTTGCAATATTTAGCATCATGAAGGTGCTACCTTGTTAGGATTAATATAATCCTTGCCAAATTATAGCAGTTCTACATTAGCACCATCAGTAGGAATCTGCCACTTTTTTTTTTTTTTTACTTTTAAAAATCACCCACCTTAGCTAAACTGAAGTTGCAGCTATTTTTATTCATTATGCTTCTTCATTTTCTTTCTTTCCTAGCTAAACTGAAGTTGCAGCTTGTTTAGAAGTATGAAATGAATCACTGTTTTTGTTCTAGCAGCTCTTTATTGATGTATAATAGACATATATTATATGCATAAGACTGATGTTAGAGTCTCTGTTTCTGTTGACTAAAAATTTTGTTTCTGCCAACAAGATAAAAATTAGATTCGAGAGCAAGTAAAGCATAACAAAATAAAGGACAGAGCTGAGTTGTCAGCTTCCTTCTCCTCTCATTCGAGGATGTACCACTTGAAATCCTTGTAGATTCGAATAAGATTTTGTGAAGGGCTTGGATTTTGAGCACTAGTTACATGAAGCAACAGAAGCAGGGGTTGCACAGAGACATGGAGCAAGACATAACTTCGGCATGGGTGCACAAGTAGCTGATGTATGTTATCAGCAAACAGTTGTTCGACCACATATGCCTAGTATATCTTATTTTATCTTTGGTAGAAGTATCTCTCTCTCTCTCTCTCTCTCTCTCTCTCTCTCTCTCTCTCTCTTTGAGGAAATATATGCCAAGTATCTCTCAAGAGGCGGATGGCGGTAGGCGGATCTTTGATATCTCCATCATGGGTGCGGAGCAGCAGGTGGCATGGGAGGGTTTTACCCTTGCAAGGCACGCTTTGAGTGCAGAGCACATCCACTTAGAGGGCGACTCAGCCTCGGTGATAGAGGGTATCTGCGGGCGACCTTCTGAGTCGGATGGGCAGCCCTTGCTCCTTGACATACAGTGGATGACAGCGGATTGCGGCTCCTTCAGGGCCACGCATGTGTACCGAGAGGCCAACTCAGTTGCTGATTGGGTTGCCTCCTACGCGGCGCATCACTCGAAAAAGTTCCACTAGGTGGACCATGCAAATGTTTCCTTCTCACTGAGTTTGTTTCTGTCTTTTGATTTTCTTAGCTGCACTCATATACGTTCGATATGAGGAGCCGGTGTAAAAAAAAAAAAAAATCTCTCAAGTAGTCTACGTTCTTTACCATGGTTCATTGCACTCCTTGTAACCTAAAAAACTAGAAAATAAAAATAAGGGAGAACGACAAACATACATACGTCGATCGCACATAACATAAGTTTGAAGTCTTATTATAGGGCTGAGTTATTGGCTAACGAATGCGGAGCATTTTGTGAAGAATTGATCTAAGGAACTCCAATCATTATATATATTGATATATTGTATCTTCAGCTTTTCTTCGATTTATTTATTTATTTATTTTAATATTCATAGACGCCGAACAAATTAGTTCATGCTTCATATTTTGAACAAAAATTAAGCTGTTCATCATCATGTGGTGTATTTTGAATTAGAGAATTTTATGTCTGGGTTTGGCAACCGGATGGAATAATTTCTTGCTAACTGCTAGATGTTTGCTATATATTCAACGCACGACATGTGGTTCATCCATCTCTATCATTCTCTATGTATATTTTAGCAATGTGGGTGACATGTGGTTACCACATCTCTATCACTCCTGTTATAATTTTAATGCAATGTGGGTTTGAGTGTTTAGCGTGAGCAAGATTGGAACCTCATAGTCTTCGCTCTTCCTTGCCGTCCTAAAACACCTACAGGGCAAGCATATACTATATGAACCTTGGTTTGAACTCTAGATGCTTTTCTACTGAAATCTTGAGACAGATTTCAACGTAGGAAGATAACAAGTAGGCCTTAACAAGAAACACCATGCCTAACCAGCTTGGACCACCCTAAAACTTCTATATCTTTTGGTGACAATGGATGCCATTATTCTGTTCACGCCCCCACTTTTCTTGCTCTAGTGGTTTGTTGATTAGTATTTCTTGATATCTGCTCCTTTGAAAACAAACGAATACCATTAGACTAATGTGATTAAAGGGGAAAGAGACAGGCCAGCTTTCCCTATCAAACCGATCTCTCCAATCGCACTTCATCAAATGATTAATCTCCATTAGGAGTTGAGGATTCCCCCTAATAATCTAGACACCAATCCTAGCATGTTACTGTCAAAGATCAATTAATTTGTAACAGTGACACAGTGTTTGGTGAATGTCATGACCGTGATGGGCAACAAGGTGGTCCACAGCACTTTTAACATCGCCCAAAAAAAAAAAAAAGGAAAAAGAAAAAAAAAATTTGTGCATTTGGTCTAGAGTTGCCATATTTTATATCGTCTCCATCTCAATTTGGCCTGGTGGATTAGCATAATATAGTTGGAATTTTAGTGCATCTTTTGATTGATTCAGTTTGATGGCCTAATAATATAGTTGTTTACCTCTATCAAACTAATTGTGATCATGAAGCATCAAGTAAACAACTAGGACTTGCTCTATTTACAGGATCAAATATTCTACCATTATGTTAACCATTCCTCTGATGATGTTAGCACTTTCATACTATTTTTAGTTACATGTTTCATGCCATCAATTAGATTGGAATATTAAACACTTCGTGGAGAAAAAGTTAGTCTTGGAATGAGACATAGATTAATTTAAAATCCTCGAGTAGCTCATGTTGTACAAAGCATACCCCTCCGCTTCACCAAGAGATGAAACTAAATGTACTTATAATACATATCTGAATCCATAAGTAAAAACTAGAAACTGTCCTGAAGCATCGACTAGGGTTCTTGAAAGAGTTGAAGATTACCCGAGAAATTTCAAACTAGCCACCATAGGCAGCAAGTAGATAAATAGTTATAGTAATCCATCTTTTTTTCTTTATAGCGTGTTTGCTAGCCTTTGTGTGCTATACATGACACAAGATTATAGTAGTCATTTTTTTTTGTACAAATTATGGTAGTCAATTAAGAGATAAGATTTGTATAAAGATTAAAGATTAAGCATTGTTGAGTCGATTAAGCAATAACCATCAATTCCTAAAAGAAGTGATTTCTATCTCGAATACTCAAGTATTTCATAATATATTACCTTATTGACTTCCATCTGGACCATATTCTGTTAGCTTAAAAAGAGAAAGACATGCATGGCTTTCACATCTATATTTTCCTTGTATAACATGCCTAGTGTGCCGCTAATATCCAAACCAAGAAGCCCAGATTGATCAAAGACTGAAGTGAAGAGGTGAGGTCGGCAAGTTGGGCTCCGAGCTTAGAAGTTAGGCTGAAATATTGGTGGAAGAAGTTAATGACGATTGAACCTGAGTTTGGACCGAATGGATCACCTGGCCAACCTAAACAAGAAAGGAAGTCCACTTTCTAGAATTTGTCCAACAAAAGACACTTTGATGCTTGAGTCACTTGGATTCTAAGGAAATAGTGGAAAGTTTGAGAGTAATAGAGTTTTAACAGAGAAAATGGGTTCAAAAACATATATAGAGTTCGATCATCCTCTTTTATAGAATAGGGTCGGGCATTCATTTCCAAGATTGACTAGGTGTGCATTAACTGCTTGATAATGATTTCCACGTTGCACATGTTCTGATAACCATTTTGATAGACAGTAATAGGCGAACTAGTGTAACCGCTCCTAAGATCGCGATCACGCCCTTAATAGGCATTAACCGCTTTTAAATAGGTTTAAATTAGGGTTATGTAGCGCTCCCCCATTGTTCGGTTGGATCAATCCAGCACTTTGGTCAATACCAAGGTAAAGTTGACTTCAGTGTGTACCTAGATCAAGTTAGCAAATCTACACCACATCATCTAGCATTCAAGGAATTCCTTGAAACTCATTATCATTGATCACTAAACAATTAATTGTAAAGATTTTGTTCCGATGTTGCATAGGAATCATCGACCTTGGAAAACGATGGCTTCATATAGGCCTATGTATAGAAGGCACCTATTCTCCCCCACCATGATATCAAATCATTCACTTCAAAAAGTCACGCATTACCCACCATATCTCTCGGTCCATGTCATGCCTAGGCTGACATAGCACTCAATCTCCCTTGAAACCACATATTGTCCATCTAACCTCCTACCTCCCACAGCCTCTTCTCACTCCAAAAGTAACTCCATCCACACCTTCTAACACACGAATCACAAGGCCAAAAACACTTCACTTACCTAGGTACAGAAAGTCTCATTCACCAAAAAAAGAAGTTACTAGGTCTAAAACGAAAACCCTAGAGTCACTCTTCCAACGTGAGACTCTCCTATTATTCAATGTGGCAGCACACAACTTTAGTTTTTTGCAACATTTTATATGTCATGCTACTAAACAATCTAAGACTGCCTTTGCAAATATACAAAATTATTTTTGGACGGCTAAGAGGAGAGAAGAGACATGATAATGATCTCCTTCCCCTATCCGTCCAAGGGGACGTCACTAGCTGCGGCAGCTGCCTGGGCCGCCGGCAGCCCATCCTTATCATGGCCCACCACCCCAGCCCTTCCCAGCCGCCACGTGTCGCCATGACGTGCGCCACGACAGCCTCAGACCTGGCCCCTGACTGCGTGTCCGAGACTCTGGGCCCACATGTCGGCCTCGAACCGGGCCTCTGACGCTCCCGTGGGCCATCCCCTGCTCCCTTCCGGCCCAACACGTCCGACGACACCAATGCTTGCCCGTGTCCCCCTACGTGCATGGCTCCATCCTCCTCCCCTCCGTGGGATCGGATCGTATCTTTTGCGCCAAAGAATGATTAATCTTCTTGCGCGACATCAACCGTCGGATCGTGTATTGCACAGATCTGAAAGCATTCCAAACGGACGTTACGCGATCCAACGGTTGACGTCGCGAAACAAGATGAATCATTCGTTCGCACAAAAGATACAACCCGAACCCCCACTCCGTTTCTCCTCTGGCCCCACCCCTCCCCCCTTCCCTCTCTCTCTCTCTCTCTCTGACGCCAAGGCTAAAGCCTCTTCTATAAATAGCCATCCCTTTAGAGCCTCTTTCTCCATCCCGTTCTCATCCTTCCTCCTCTCTCTCTCTCTCTCTCTTACTCTCTTTAGCTCTCGATATCTCTCGTTAATTTAATCTCGAGATTAATTAAGTTAGTTAGCAATGGCTGTGGAGACGACCGTTTCAACACCGCTGGGACCGGCGGCATGCGAGAATGATGCGAAGAAGCTTCAGTTTATCGAGGAGACGACGGCGAACACGGATAAGGTGCAGGAGAAGGTCCTGGCGGAGATTTTAAGCCGGAACGCCGAGACGGAGTATTTGCAGAGGTATAAGTTAGGGGGGGCGACGGACCGGGACGCGTTCAAGGCGAAGCTCCCGGTTGTGACCTACGAGGACCTGCAGCCGGAGATCCAAAGGATCGCAAACGGCGACCGGTCGGCTATTCTCTCGGCCCACCCTATCTCGGAGTTCCTCACCAGGTGCACCACTTTGTTTTCGTTAGTATTTGCTAGTGTTTGTCCATGATTTCGGATTCATATTATTAAGAGCTAGCTGTGGTGGTACTTCAAAAAAAAAAGAAAAAAAAAAATATGGTGATTGATGATGGTTGGTGTGGTAGTTCTGGGACTTCGGCTGGGGAGAGGAAGTTGATGCCCACCATTCAAGAGGAATTGGACCGGCGTCAGCTGCTCTACAGCCTTCTCATGCCGGTCATGAACATGTGGGTATATTTTTTTTTAAGTCCTTTTATTTCATTTGACAACCTCAATGGATTTTGCCCATGTAAACAAGTATCCGCTGCATTACAATATATGAATTAAAGTCGTTAAATGTCTGATCACTTCTCCACACACACACACACACAAAAAAAGAATATGAAAAAGAAAAAAGTAAGAAGAAAGATACCTAGCTATCACCTGCATGTGAGATGAGGGAGAGGTTGAGGTGCGACCTGACCTGGACAAGAAATTCATGTTTATAGTCTCGGTGAATTAAATTTGGTCAGTAGTTATCCAGTTTGGCATTTACATCGGAGCACCTCTTTAAGAATTAAAAGGCTGCAGATTATTGATTAATTTTTAAATTTATGGGACTGATACAAGGCCATCATCTAGTTGCAATTCATGAAGGGGTAGGTTGCATTTAACCAGTATCCGAGATGGTACACAGGGAGCTTGTATCTTTTTATGGAAGAAACTTTTTCACTTTGAAGAGTCCAATCTTACGGTACGTGTAACAAGTACAGATACGTGCCTGACCTAGACAAGGGAAAGGGCCTCTACTTCCTCTTCATCAAGGCCGAGACCAAGACCCCCGGCGGCCTCACCGCCCGGCCGGTCCTCACCAGCTACTACAAGAGCGACCACTTCAAGCGCCGCCCCTTCGACCCCTACAACGTCTACACCAGCCCCACCGCCGCCATCCTCTGCGCCGACTCCTTCCAGAGCATGTACTCCCAGATGCTCTGCGGCCTCCTCCGGCGCCTCGAGGTCCTCCGCGTCGGCGCCGTCTTTGCCTCCGGCCTCCTCCGCGCCATCCGCTTCCTCCAGCTTCACTGGCGGGACCTCTCCAGCGACATCGCCACCGGCACCCTCAACCCGAGGATCACCGACCCCTCGGTCCGAGACGCCGTGGCCGAGCTCCTCCGCCCCGACCCCGCCCTCGCCCAATTCATCACCTCCGAGTGCTCCACCGACAGCTGGGCCTGCATCATCACCAGAATCTGGCCCAACACCAAGTACCTCGACGTCATCGTCACCGGAGCCATGGCGCAGTACATCCCGACCCTCGAGTACTACAGCGGCGGCCTCCCGATGGCCTGCACCATGTACGCGTCCTCGGAGTGCTACTTTGGCCTCAACCTCAAGCCTATGTGCAAGCCTAGCGAGGTCTCCTACACCATCATGCCCAATATGGCCTACTTCGAATTCCTCCCCCACAAGCCCTCCTCCATGACCGGACCAAATTCCATCAAACTTGTCGACCTAGCCAACGTCGAGATCGGTAAGGAGTACGAGCTGGTGATCACGACATATGCTGGGCTATACCGTTACCGAGTCGGGGATATACTAAGAGTGACCGGGTTCCACAACACGGCGCCGCAGTTCCGGTTCATAAGAAGGAAGAACGTCCTGCTGAGCATCGAGTCGGATAAGACCGACGAGGCGGAGCTGCAGGCGGCCGTGGATCGGGCGTCGGCGCTGCTGCGGCCGTACGGGGCGAGCGTGGTGGAGTACACGAGCCAGGCCGACGCGCGGGCAATCCCGGGGCACTACGTGATATACTGGGAGCTTCTGGTGAGGGAGGAAGGGAGGTGGCCGGAGGGGGAAGCGCTGGAGAAATGCTGCCTGGAGATGGAGGAGGCGATGAACACGGTCTACCGGCAGAGCCGAGCGGCCGACGGATCCATTGGGCCGCTGGAGATAAGGGTGGTCAAGGCAGGGACCTTTGAGGAGCTCATGGACTACGCCATTTCCAGGGGGGCCTCCATCAACCAGTACAAGGTGCCGAGGTGTGTGAGCTTCCCGCCGGTCATAGAGCTGCTGGACTCGAGGGTGGTGTCGGCCCACTTCAGCCCGGCCTGCCCCAAGTGGGCCCCTCAATAGGAGCTAGTGGTATGGGTGGGGCCCGGAGGGCATCTCAACCAACCAAACGACGAGCTACTCCACTAGTTATTTTAGCTGCATGTTTGATAGCTAATCGGCATCAGCGATGCCGGCTGCTTCAGGCTTTCGGATAACTTAATCTGGTACTGGTTCTGTAGTGTTTGTGTTTGCTGATCGGCGTCAACGATGCCGGTTGCTTTAGGCTTTCGGATAACTTAATCGGGTGTTTCTTTTCTTTTCTGTATTAAGATTGTCGTGTTTGGTTGGGCTCTTGCGAGCGTTAATTATAAATTAAGTGCTGTCCTTTTGGATCCCAATCTTGACTCGATGCGTTGGGTTTTGTTTTTTGGTGGTGGTTAAGGTGGAAAGACCACTGCAGTGGCTGACATGAAAGGCCTACCCATCATTTGAACTGAGATAGAGAGACAAGCCTTGGCTACTTGAGTCTTTTCCGTTGGCAGGGAGTAGAGAGTGATGTCTTGAAAAGGACCTTGAGAACTGTGGTGATTGCTCTGGAATTTGGGAAAACTAAAACAAGATGACACCCCATAGACCAAGACGAGAAGTACATTGGGCTCACAGGAATCACACAACCGGGTTTTCTTTTCTTCTGCGTCTCTAGCTACACTGATGTGGATGTTTCCAAAGGACCACCAGCATCCATGGAGCCAGTCCCCTTGGAAATATGATAATAATAATATTGTAACAAAATCCAGATATACCCCAACGGGACCCACCTGCCGGTGGGTGCCCGACTAATAGCTTTAATTTAACGCACGGTGCGGCACCAAGGGTCAACAGAAGGACTCCCAGTGGTCAGATGGAGAACAGTGCTCCAAATAATGGAGCTTGGATCCACCAAGGTATATAAAGAAAGATTTTATCTTAATTTTTTATATACAAAAAAGTGATACCATACAAGCAAGTTGTATAGCCCATTGTTAAGGACTCTACCCACTGTAAAATAATGGCTTTTTTGCATGTAATGTTTCTGTGCCAATGTAGGTTCTCAGTGCCTGAACCACAGGTCCATCTAGTTTTCACATGGACCCAGCCCTGTGACCAGCATCAGAGAGGGAATTTGTTTTTAAAAATCTTGTAAATGTACAAAAGGTGTACAATAGCACAGATGTTTTTTTTTTTGTGTGTGTACATTATAATGCCATACATGACATACGTGCACAAAGAAAAGAACTCAATAATATATTTGACCACACTACAGGCTACCTGAGAACAAACCCCTGGTTCACAAACTCCATCAGGCTACCTCTGGTCAAATGAAAAAATGCAGCTTGAGCATACCAGAAATCGGATAATAAAATTTACAATTTTCAGGTCCTGCAAGTAATCACAGCTGTATGTTAAAGAGTAGGATCTCTCAACCAGCATTCCCTAACATGATAAGAGTCCATGCAATCATTCAATTCAGAACATGCACCTTATTGATTTCCCACAACCAAACATTGCCGAAAGTTAAGCGTGCTTGCCTTGGTTGTATCTCGCAATCGCCCAACTTCAGCCTCAGCGATCCTTTCCAGTGCAACAATAAAGGACCGAAGTGTCTCATTCAGCACTCATCTCTGATGACGTATATAAATAGATGAACTTGAATCAGTTGTCAAGCAACGTAATCACTGTTTTGAGAAACAGATTCTGTATCACCAGAGATAGTAAAAAGTTGCATCAGCTCCAGCCGGTACTCCAGACCTCTAAGGTAATGGCCCAAAAGCATGCACCTGTGACCATGGCAAAACCAAGTTCAAATTTCAAAATTTAAAAACTGAGATGCAAACCACAAACTACACAAGCAATATGCTACTTATACCAGAACAGAAGACGTGCAAGATAATCCCGTGGAACTGATATTAGGGGTTGAAATTGAAGGGAATTGTTCTCCAAAAATTCTTCACAGTCATCCTTTCCAACATTTAAGGTTCCACCTATGGCATTGTCTGATTGAGGAGAAGCCATTGAATGCATTTTTGGAGAAAGAATTGGAAGGAGGCCATGTACAACAGAGTGGATGGTCTCGTCCACCCCAGGGCAGGTTGGTTCAGAAAGTTCAGCAACCTACACATAAAGCAATTTGAACTAAATGACATGAACTATTAACTGACAAAGTAAAAGAAGAAAATATCTACTGAATTGGTTGTTGAGCTTGATATATATTGTTGGCTCATTCCTTATCAGCTTAAGCTTTCAGGGTCAATAGGTTAACTAACATGGCATCAAAACTCAGTTTGTTGGAGGCCATAAGTACCCTCCAGTTCAGTTATTTATCTAAATATCCCCAATTGTCTGTTATCCTGATTCTCGTCTGCTCGACTTGTCCCTGTCTCGACTTGGTTATCCCTCCATGTGCATGGACCACAACACACATGAGAGGAGAGGTTTTTCTTTTTTCTTTTCTTTGGGTGGGTGGGGGGTGCGATTTGCTTTTAAGCATGATATACATTGTTGATCTACTCTTCATCAGCTTAAGCATTTGAGGTCAATTGATGGCCCCTTTTGCTGCAACATTCCTATGTTTAAAGAACAGGAGCATAGGAGCATCACAAAACTAAAGGAAAAAATTCGGACAACATTTTACTTTCCCAGTTTAACAATTTTCTCTTGTGTTATCGCATCAGGCTTTAATCCAACATCAAAAGTAGAGTATGAATTAGCTTTAATTTTGAAGCCTCCGTTATATACCTAACTTTTGAAAGTAAACATAGACATGCTTTGGTTAGATTTAACACTCATGACTGGCATAACTGTATTACAGCAGTCTACATAGTTCAATGCACCTTGGGCAGTGGCATGTATGCCCATCATGTGTCTAATCTTTGTCACACAAAGAGCAAGGCAAAAGAAAATAATCGATAACCAATCATCACAGTAACCTGGTGCTCTGTAGGAGGTGCAATGGTGATCAATGCACATTTAAGGAATCTGGTTTAGTCAAAACTTTCAATCAAAACTCATCACTCTATGCATGAGATCAAATGCATCTAGATTCATATGAACCATGTGCAAGCATATATCAACATTAAGTAACCCAGAAAGAAAAATTCCAGTCAGAAAACCAAATCACCATCTATTCTGGCATCACAAAAGAGCATCAATGAAACATTAGATGTACGCATTTTAATATTACCACACATGTTTGAAACTTCATCCCACAAAAATATATAAACTGTTATAAGAGTACCAACACGCTAACTTTTCAATCTCAGTCCAGCATATAAAAGGGGAGAATAAAGATGCGAAACAAAAAGGAATAAGGAGGCACAAAATTGTATCCAGAAATAACCGTTGCGGCAGAATGTGCAGGTTAGTTTATCTGAAAGTATTCTCACTAAAACCCTGTGCAACTAGTATTCCGTCCTAACAGTGATGTCTGTATAATCCACAGCCTGATGAAATCACTTTATATTTGCATGCCTTCATGTGCATTCTCATTTTACCTTAGCTGTACCTCATGCTTTTCTAAAATTAAATGGAACATTGTTTTTTCCCCATTTTTGCTGAGTTGTCAGGTAAAGACTATTTAAGAGCCTGTATGTTCATTATCACCTCGACCTGATATTTCACCTACTTTTTCACCTAGAGCATGTGACAAGATAATGGACATATGGTGCCGCACATCTGAAGATAATGTGGAAACAGACTGTCTCCTTGGGCATGTGGGTGCAACCATGTGCATTTAGAGCATGTGATGCAAAAATCTAGTTAAACAATACCTCACATAACTGCATCAGCAAACTCCAGATTGTTAATTTGACTCTGTACTAAAACAACATCAGGTGTTTTGACCTTTTGATAATGCGGGAAAAAAAATGACGAATAACACTGGCATATTCTTTATAGATAGTTTACAAAAAATCTATTAAAATATCATATATCAATAACTCATCAAAGCTTGACACATGACCAAGAACATCAATTATCTAATTACACCAAACCCAGAGGGTAACAACATGCTTGCCAGCATTTTTGGGTAAATACTTGTTGTACCAGTACCATCATGGTTGGTCATGGGACTTGAAATTTCCATCAACATGGTTTTTAATTTCACTATAATTATTCAGTTATTTATTAAATTTAAAGTGCAAGGAAAATATAATACACTAAAAAGTCAATAGGCAAGACTTCTTTGTAATTATTACTGAGAATAGCAGACAAAAGGAGATGAAATTTAATGAGCGCAAATGCTGGAAGTCATCATGGTTGAGATCTCTAACAGTTGCTAACAAAATGAAGATCAGAGTAAGGAAACACTGCACATCACCATAGCGTTAGATAGAACTATAACAGTCAAGACTCCAGAAAAACACCTGCTTAAACCCCAGTTCCTCAATTGCTCAGCATTAACTAATCATTGGTGGAAAAAGGCATTAAATACACTATCATGGTTTAAAGAGAGAGAGCTAAAAGAACTTATCAGTTTAACTCCATGATGCAAAAGAGAATTACATAATAAATATTTTGAATGAAATGCCTAACCTTCTCAGGTTGTAGTGATCTTAAGTAGTCCAACAAGTCATTCTTTTCTTCTCCTACAAAGTGTTGCATTTGTAGCGCAGAGTTTTTCCTTTTGATGTCACGCAGTTCCTGTCAGTTTGGAACAACAAATGTTTAACAAGCAAGCGACATATGGTAAGCACAAGATAAAACAAATTCATCTGAGATCCAAACATGCCTATAAACAATCGGCAAAAATGTGATCTGAAGAGTAGAACCAATTTAAAATGTACTATGTTTCCAATGATACTGAAAAAAGGCAAGACTAAGAACATTCCTTAGGAACTGTAGAAATGCTTGATGAATCACCACAAAATCAGGGGAAGAGTGTAATGAGAAGAACTTCAACAAACAACATCCAGCTCTTTGATTAGTAGAGTTAGAAGGTTTATACTGATGGATGTGGACAAGAGCAGAATGTGTATATGAGGAAGCTGCATTACAGTCATCATACTAATGGAGAACCATCAAGAAAAATGTCCCAATAAGAATTGAAATTCAATATAAACCTTGCCAGAAGATTACATGAGTGAGATGGTCAGTGATGTATCTGTAATTGGTGTGACAAGTATTGGAATATTACACCAATGCAATGAATACCACACATTTCAATAGCTTTAGATATATAATAAAATTAGGTTATGATTGTCTCTAAATAAGATGCAAAACACAAACAGTAACATATTATCAAATGCTACTTTAGAAGAGGGGGGGGGCATGAAAGGGAAACTCGTGCTTGATACAGTGCAGTAGCATGTATTAAGTATAGATCCAGGTGTTTATACAACAGTTGATGTATGAAACATGGCAAAAGCTGCTAAATACAGACTGATTGTGTACCTTATAACTAGAGCCTAGCTCATTTTCAATATGCACAAAACACAAATTACAAGATGACACAACTGATAGATTAGCATACAATGGCTTTGACCAAAAGTTACTGTGCACATCTGTTTTGACTTTACAAGAAGTGTCCATTGTGATTCAATGCCAATTGCATACCCTAATCGCATTCGGAAAGAGAAGGCATTCCTCCATTTTGCCAAAATTTATCCCAATTTAGCTAATATTACAGTAGGCCAGCAATGAAAAACTTGCATAACAAGCTTTACCACTGCGTGCTTGATCAGATGGGATCACACCTTGCCACTTGAGCAAGTGGTTGGGGGTTTGTTTCTGGGTTGGAGTCAGCCCCCAAGGGTGGGATCGGTATAAGGTAGCAAGGCAGGGATTAGCCCCTCCCAATCTCAAAAAAAAAGGTCTCCAACTATATCACGAAAATCTTTAATTGAAATTTCAAATTAAATATTGGAAAGATACCACTTCAAGTACAAAAATTGGCATATACCTTTTTCACAGAATTTAGACGAGATTGTAGGTAAAGAATATATTCTTGAGCTTCAGGAGTCATTTCCCCAAGACCTTCAACTCCCATATTCTCACATTTTGGCTGTTCTTCATTTTTGTCAAGGTTGGGTAACAGATTATTCTCTAAAGAAAAATTGAACATCGTCGTAGTTCTATCCGCAATCTTCTCATGACTATCAACTTCTACAATTTCTATTTTTCTTTTTTCAGTACGTTCATCATACATATCTAGGTTTCTTTCAAGGCATAGCCTATATTCAGCATTTCGCAAAGTATACCTGCAATGCATATAGAGAATTTAAAAGTTAAACTTCTACAAGCATACTAATTAAAATAGAAAAAAGAAAGACGTATAACTAATATATGTCGACGAACCATAAACATAAACCAAGATGAAGTACTTGACAGGTTGTCCAATGGGTTCAAGTTTGCATCTTTATGAGTTAAAATCACTACGGTATATGATGGGTTAAAAAAAATAGGGTAATGGCCAATAAGGCCTCATAAGCTGCAAAGTCATATGCCCATGAAGCCATTTCAAACAGGCAAGAAAAAGTATCTTCATACTGAAGATAACAGGATGAAGAAAACTTAGATGATCTCAGTTCCCTACCAGCAACCACCTACAGTTATGACGAATGGATAGACAAGATGTCATCTTTATAAATATTGAATAGACATAAACACCTCTCCCATGCTTCAATAAAGTATTGCATCACACAAATTCGCCCCCCCTCCTCCCCCCACCCCCCACCCCCCCCAAAAAAAAGAAAGAAAAAAGATAAGGCTGCATTTGGCATCGTTGTCACTTTTTTATAAAAAAATGGAAATAGAAAGTCTAATTCCATTTTTTTCAGATTTCTGACAACGGAAAATATGTTTGGTTCACTCCATTTTTCTTTTCTTAAAAAAAATAGCAGAACTAGCCAGCAAGGCTCTTTGGAGGGGAAGGGAAGGAGAGGCAAGGATGGGCGGCAGCGTATAAGCCGCAGCCTTAAGGACCTGGGCTTTGTTGCGGAGGTTGGCGAAGATGTAGGCGGCGCGGCCGGAGTGTAGGGCATAGGTGAGGACACCTTCCTCCTTGTGAGGGTCAAACTTGATGGAGGAGACCAAATCAACGACCCAAACATGTCATTGAATGGAGTAGTGTAGCATCTCCATTGGTTGCCGGTGGAACCAAAAGGGACCTTAGTTTATCTTTGATCGAAATATCAAAAAAACTAATAACAAGAACAACAAAGAAATTTTTTTTTTTTTTTTTTACATCCTTTCTTCTTCATTTTCTTACCTTTCTCTCTCCCATCCATCTCCATTATTATTACTTTATTAATTGCATTGCCAGAGGATGAGAATGAGGATGCAGACGAGGGAACAAGCCCTACCTTCAAAACCATCCCCAAACAAAGTCTCCACCTTTGTTTGTTTCTGCTTCTCTCTCCTTGTCTCTCCCTCTCCAAATCTCTCTGCTTTCCCCCTTTGATCCTTCTAAATCTTACCCGTTTTAGCCCTCTGCTTTTTTCTTGGAAGTATTCAGCATTTTGTGATGTGTTGGTGTTAATCTCTTGGAGGCGAAGGAAGAGCAGAGGGAGAGTCGATGGGCTTTTGCATGTCGTGTGCCACTAGGTGCCGGGCGGTGAAGCCCCCACTTGCTGGTCACCATGCATCCCCCTCACAAGGCCGAGACGGGGAACAAGGATGAGAGGATTGAGGGGGAGGAGAGGTTGATTCCCAGGCGTCGCTGCCTCATCGACAAAGAGTGTATCGGAGAAGGGGGTGCAGCCGTGGGGAGGTTGGGACCGGACCGGACCGAACCATCATTTAGGTCCCTCCTCCATTAGGCACCGCTTTCTTGGGCTTGGACGATGCCGTTGCCCCTTTGTTGGCCACGGAGAGGTCGAGGGTGGTGGAGCAGCCAACAAAGAGAGAAGGGTTGGAGCGGTCAGCAAGGAAGTTGGGATGCATAGGAATAGTGGGGGAGGGGTGCCCAAACTAAGACGTCACTTTAAAAAAAACGTGGAAGTGAATTTTTCACTCACACTTTTTCAAAAATAATGAAAGTTGTTTTAACAAAATAGAAACAAGGTAACCAAACATGTTTTGTATATTGGATTCCATGTTTCTCTTTAAAAGAAAAAGGGGAAAAACATCACCAAACATGGCCTAAAATTGGAGCCTTGTTTCTAATGGATAATGGATAAAAGTATAGCCTTAGGATTCAGCTATGTTTTAATGGATAAATAAAACTTCTTAAAATTTTGAAAAATGCTAACCCTAATCCTCAAGAAATAAATCCCAAACTTCGCAAATGCCTTATCAGCATAAAAGTATGAATAAGAATCATTCCATAAAATAAATTTATCATACTATCTTAAATAATGGATCCCACGGTAAAGATTGGAAACAGAATAACTGAAAAAGAAAGGATGCGAATGATTATGCAACTTAATTGACTCATTATCCCTCTCAAGCTTATTAAGGTAATATTCCACTTGTTCAATTTATAGAATAGGCTAGGTCAATAACGGACAGGCTTACCAAGACCAAAACCGAGGAAAATTAAGCAATGTTCTCAGATAACTACAGATTGGATACTTTCAAGCTACAGAATGAATTTTTCAATTGTGTTTCCAATCGTATTTCATAATGGTAACATGGTCACAAAGCTTAAAGTTTGCAAAATTGACATTGTGTTAGAAGATCAAAATATGAAGGAGTTGAATTGAATAAGAGCTAGGAAATTTCAACATTGCGCATGTTGCTGGTTAATATACATCCAACTGATGATATATTTTGTCTTTAACATCGGCAACCTCAGAGCTGAAATAATAAGAACTACTATTAATTAAGCACATTTTCAGACAAGACATCGAATCTAACTGAAGTTATCCTGTGCAAACTAGTACAAATTTCGAAAATCTACTGATACATTTCAAAAAATTTCTAATCTTCTTCGCTTGTCATAACCATCTTTATTTATTTATTTATTAGTTAATTTAAAGTCCGGGGTTTTTCATTACCCATTGTCTTTATCAATTTACCTTGAAAACGCTTTCTTGTCCAGCTACTTGAAAAGGATTATCCACTTAATTCTAGGACTGAGATACATCACATCTCACAACTTTCAATCAATACTTCTTCCCCACAAATTGCTTAATATATCAACACAAAAAATGATCTTTGCATATATAAAAACATCTTATTAATTCCAGAAACAGTTGTTGCATAGGGTTACATTCCATGATCAACCATTCCACAACTCTAAGCAACATTTAGTTTTATTATACAGGTAATTTCTTGTCAGAGACATGCTTTTAGATAATATAACTGATGCAATTTAATGAGAATGCAAAATGAAGTGAAATAAGTATTGTCAATACATACAAGGTATATATGCCTGACTAAATCCAGGATCAAATGTCTCAGTTTCAGTAACTAGTTTTTGTTCCCATGGTGGCTCCAATACTACTACACAATTGTTTGGCACTCCAATACTACTACTGACTTATTTTATTTTTATGAATCATCATTCATGGTTTTAAAAATAAAATAAGTTATAACTATGCTAATTATAATCAAATATAATTTGTCAATACTTCAGTAACATGGAAAATCTTCCAATTACAAAACAAGCATACCCTGTCATCATTGAAGAAACCAATAACTTGAAGAGGGGATCCCAAAATGCTTCCACGAGGACATGAAACTGGTCAGATGGGAGCAGACCCAGCATGCCTGATATCGTTCTCTTCATTGCATCCACTGTATGAGCTGGGACATCTTTTTGGATCAGACTCACATCCAAAGGCTCTATTTCTTGTATCAAATTTGAGAGGATGGATTTCTGAAGGATAACATTAATGAAAATATCAGGATATCAAAATATGTAGATTCTGCAAAAGAAAACTTAATTGGATAATGAAACAATGTAAGACATATATATATATATATATATATATATATATATATATTTAAATTTTAACATATGGTGCTAAGTTGCAGGGAGTGAAGAGTCAACATAGTACATTATGACTATTTTGAATCAAACACCCAATAACTAAAGGGCCAGAGTTTCCAAGAGAGGTCATTATTTTCAACTTGGCCGATGGAACACTTTGTACTGCAACCAAGCATTCACTAATTCGATATCTATTGTTATCCCAGCTATATAAACCAATACATCACAAGATGTCAGCTGATATCAATGTATTGGACAAGATTTACTTTATCTAACTTTAATGGGTTTGCTAATTATTACATTTTATAAAAGATCCTTGAATGGTAGTTAATCTCAACTTTACTAATATCAAGTGATATTTCAATATCTCAGTTATTATACATCAGCCAAGATATCAACATTTATCGGTTCTTCCAAAACTTCTCTGGCCTTTACTCTTGGCTGAAACAAACCAGCATTTCTGTTCATCTTGGTTTCTCTTTCCCACTAAGATAGCCGAGAAATTAGCCTTTAAAAACCATGAGACTCCTAAAGGTCAATCTTCTGACAACTTTTAGTGTTCTGGTCAAACTTTTCATTCAGGCTTGTAGATATCAGAGAAATAGTTGGTTGATTCAATGCATATGCATTAAACTTAGTATAGGACATATTTTGATCCCCAACTAAACATGGTTGAACCCATGGTCTGCCGTACCGGCCGGTACGGGCCGGTACATACCGGTCCGGCCTGGGACCAGTACCGGATCAGCGTGGAATCCGGTACCGGTGGATTATTGTTGGAGGACCGGTACGGGACCTGTTCGGACCGGTACGGGACCGGTTCGGACCGGTACGGGCCGCCACCGATATGCCGACCGGTACGGGTACAGCGGACCTTGGTTGAACCAAAAAAAAAAAACATTGGAAACTGGAGGTGGAAGAAATAGAAAGGAAATAAAGAGAAATGTGCAAGAGAAAGAAACGAATTAAAAATGAAATATGGGCAAGGCATGCTAATCAAAGCAGTCTTAAGGACAGTAGTTTTCTCATAGTATAGATGCAGGTGGGCTGCTAGAAATCCTGTCCCAAGGCACACTGCCCAATTGATAAGCTTAGTTAGACCCTACACCAACCAATTGGCTTATGGAATCAGAGGACTTAACCCAAATATGCAAAATTGAAAAAGTGAAGAAGACTTGGAAACAGGAATATTAGAGGATTTGTAAACGAGAGAGAGATGGTTTTAGAAACTTTATAAATGTTCATGGGTTTTCTTTAGTACAAAGAAAATATGTGCAAAGCTTGTATATAAGTTGTTGGTGTAAAAACCTTCTCTTTTAAACATCATAACTATATTATAACCCCATATTTAAACATCATAATAGGGGTGAAAGAGGATAGGATAATATCCGTCCGGATCCGTTTTCGTATCCGAATCTATCCAGATATGGATAGAAATTTGAGCATCCGACTAATATCCGTATCCCTAAAAGAAAAATGGGTATAGATATAGATAGACAATTATCCGATCTATATTCGAATATCCGATTCAATTGGTAACCCTATTTAATTTTATATAGCACTCATAATTTTTTTTTAAAAATAAATGATCATATTAATATACTATTAACTTGATTTATCATCCACTTAGTAATATCTTTAATTCTATGGTCATAAAGTTTAATTATCCGATTTGTATCCGTATTTATATCCATACTTTCGGTATTCGATTTGCATCCATATCCATTTACAACAAATATAGATATGCATTGTTGCATCCGACTAACGTCCGTATATGTATTTGTATTCGTCAAATAAAATAAATATGAATATAGATATGCTAGTATCCGATCCGTATCCGATCCGATTTCAGCCCTACATCATAACTATCTATACATATAGAAAATGATAAAATATATCCTCGCAGCACATCTAAGTGCAGCTGAGTTCATCATGTATGTTTGGCATGTGTTTGATAAAAACTTTAAAAAGCAACCATGTCATGAATTAACATGCAACAGATCCAAGAAGCATGGCAAAACATGAAGAGATATTCAACTATTTGAGGGGTATTTTTTAAGTATTGATTTCGAACTTTACAAGATGGTAGCATGAAGGAGAATATGATGGTTTGGCTGATACATAGTTCATCAGTAACTTAAGCAAAACTATGTCAAGTATAGATTCATGGATGAGAAAGCTTGTAAGCTGGAAGAAGATGCTGCAATCTAGAATAGCTTTGTGAGGAAATTCATCAGAAACTGCAGAAATGATAAACAGCACAATCAAGTGATTTATGTAGAGCAATCCACTCTGTCAAGCAGTGAGTCTGTTATGAAATGAAAGACCAAACTATTGATGCTTTTTATCGTGACTGGGAAATTATCAATGACAGAACGGTCAAGAAAATAGTTCAACTCAAAAAGAGAACATTTGCAGGCATGATGAATGCAGTCACCACCTTGAAATTCAAGCTTTGTACGAATCTGATCTACATTGAAAAGGTTGTTAAATTATCTTATGGATGAACTAATGACGGCATGTAAGAAGAAGGATAAAGATGGCAAATAGTCAAGAGAAAATGGAGATTGGTATTTCTTATTTAAATATATGCTTTGGATTTGGTTTCCACAAGAACACATTGTAGGACATGTATATGGGCACTTCTTGCATGCAATCTAAAGGTACCGTCTGTTACAATTGGCATTTTTATTCATTCTTTTTAGATTGATGTTTTTGGGATGTTTCACAAACCTTTGAACTAGAGAAGCCCTCCATTGTGGAGTGAGCATTTCAACCACACCTTTGGCTCTATTTTGTTTTGTTTCTACAAATTTCTAAACAAATGGGTCTCCCCATGCATGTAACTTGGTCACTGTTGAAAATCTGTGTTGCTGTCATTTTTGTTATCATCTCCTATTATATTAAAATGCCTGATTTCGCAATACTAGAAGCTAACCACATTGGTTCTTAACGGAGTCCAGAGAACTTGTGCCTGACTTATCGATATCTCAGAACTACCTTCGCAGTTAACTTTATTTTTCATTTTCTAATACAATTTGGGGCAAATGAATCTGGACAAATTCCGGTTACAAAACAAGCATCCTCATGGAACCACTCACCACTACAATCAAATAGAATACTCCCTACAACAAGACCGAGAATTTCTTACTAATTCACGCCATCTCCTCCAGGAAACAATTTTCATCAAATATAAACCAAACACCCACAATTACCAAATCCCCATTGGAGATTACCACGCAACAACAAAACAAAAGCAGTAAATTTGAGTTAAAATACTCAAAAAATTGCGTAATTCTTCTACATAGTTTATGCATAATGAAGACTTACCGCATGATACAGTCCCAATCACGACGAACTTAAGGAACCCAATTTGCATCTAACTCAAGAAAAACCAAGGGAAACGGAGGCGAACCTTTGAGAGGCGGCGATCGGATTTGCCCTTGGCGTCGAGCTCATCAAAGGAAGCGGCGGATGAGGCGACGAGTACGAGGAGGCGACGAGGCCTGAAGAGACCAAGGCGAGGGAGAGGAGAAGAAGAAGAAGAGGGAAACCTAGTCGGCCGGGAGGCGAGCAAGGGCCGAGAGCGAGGCCGCGAGGCGAACAAAGCCCGAGGGAGGAAAGAGGCGGCAGTCGGCATGCCCGTCACCGCCTCCGCCCTCTCTCCCTCTCTTCTCGCGGCGTTTCTTTTCCTCTGGGTCGACTGTTTTGAATTTAGGGGTTTTTTAAGGAAGGAATGGGGGGTGGGTTAAAATCCAAGCTTGAAGCGTCAAAATCTTTTGCGCAGGTGACGCGTGGACGCCGCCGAGCTTGGGGCTACGGTGCCGTAGAAGCATACCGCGACCTCCGTCTCTGTTATTCTTAGGACTTGGGAGAAGCTATACCATATTCCTATCCTATCCTATCTTGATGGACTACCTTGTCTTTGGGACCACACATACAGTGCGATCCATCCGTCCATGATTTTTTTCGTCCACGCAGTCCACTCATACGGATTGAATCGATTAGATTGCAACCTGCCCACGTATACTATGTTAGTAATGCAGAATTGTATTTAACCTAATTCTTCCATGAAAAAAAATATAATGGCTACAATGGTAACGTCCTCCGTGAAAAAAAAAAAGAATGGCTGCACTCCTAATTCCATCCTATTCGGCTAAAAGTTTTTATGCTATCCAGATCTTCGAATAATTTGCATTGCGTCCACCATTTCGATGCTTGGGAGATGATCGAGTAGATATGGGACCGGGTATGAAAGAAGTGTAAGGGTCATGTCCATAAGATTACTGCATAGATGGATTATGATGTTCCAAACTTCGGTGGTTGATAATTTTCTCCATTTCGCATCTTCATCTTAGCCGATCTCCGATCATACTAAAAATATCACAACAGCACAATCATATTATCATGCCATCTTGGATTCTGAGTGGACTTAAATCAAATGATGTAATTTAGGTTTTGGGGTGACATGCGAGTGCAAATAGATCAGACGTTACATAGTACCATGAGTATGCTTTTTATTGTCGACAAGTGATGATGACTTTTTTATTATCTTACAGCAGAGGCAATGCTTAATCTATTTAACTTGCTTAACTTGAGTCGAATAGGTTACTTGTTTAATAAAATGATAGGATATGAATTTTTTGACTCATTTAATAATCAAGTTGGGTTCGGTTTAATAGATTGAGTCTTAAAATAGAATTATGCAAGAAGATAAGATCTATGTACATGGGATGAGCATTATATGTCACGTCCTAGACTGGTCAACTAGCGGACCTAGGGGATGCCGCCGCATGAGCCGTGCGACATGGTCGCATGAACTCTAAATAAATATCTAATAACTAATAGCTAAATAATTCAACTAAATAAATCTATCATGTTCAAATAATCAAATTGGTTCAATTATAAGATATTCAATTACTCGTTTAGCATCAAAAAATATGCCACCTAACTAAACAAAATTTGACGAACACGAGTATCAACACCGATCAGTAATATATAATACATAAATTAATAAAAAACTATATATATACTTAATAAATAAGTATATAATAAGAAGCCATTATATACCGCATAATACAAAATCACCGATATATAATATAGCTTATATAATAGATGATTAATGTTCGAAAATTCTTATCCCTACTCGTGACAAACTCACCTAAGTTAACACCCTCATCTCACCAAATTTAATGTTAAAATAAGAATTATGAACTAAAAATCAACCATCTAGAATTCTCTATTGGGGTTTACCAGGATCTACCATTGAGTCTCCTGAATCCCTCTCCCACAGCCGTCTGGTCCAACTAGAGAGAGAAAATAGAGAGTTGAGAGAAGAGAGAGAAACTCTCTTCTTCCCTAAAAGAGGGGAGAGTTCCTCTCCCTTCCTCTACAAACCAGAGGTGGCGGTGGCCAAGGTGGCACAGCCTCGGTGATGGCAGTCGGCTCAACAACATCCACGATGGTTGCGATCGGCCTGACGGAAGAAAATGTGGAAAAGAAAAGAGAAAAGAATGAACCCTTCTCTCCCTCCCTTTTCCTTTTAACCATGGCCAGCAACCATTCACTCATCATGGGGCCAAGTGATGGTCAAGGGGCGACGGTGGCCTGCGACGATTAGCAAAAACTGTGAGGATCCGACAGATCGATCCGTTTCGAGTCGATCGTATTACTTATGATTAGATTTAAATAGATTTGAACCCTCATCCTGTCGAGAACGTCAAGACTTAAATATGAAGAGTATGCTATGAACCCAAATAATACAGAATCAAGGAACTCAAATAATACATTTCGGCTGGCCATTTTGGATGAGGTATTGGATTGTGATAAAAACAAAGAGAGAAGAAGAAAACAGGGAATACCTTGTTTCATGCCATCTGGCAGCTCACCGACCCAAATCAAGCGGCGGCCGTGGCTAGAAGACCAAAGAAAAGAAAAGAAGAAGAAGAGCTTGAGTCTTTATCTAAGTCCGGCGAGGCCGACAGGGTGATCAAACGATCTTATGTGGCAGCAACCCAAGGAAATTTGCAGCGAAAGGCTTAGTAATCGGCAGTGATTACTCTTTTATAGATGAGATCCGAGGGTTTAGACCCAGGTTTACTTGCCTCAGGACTCCCAAAGTCTGCCGGTGTCGGGGAGGAACAGAGTCTTCTTCTTCTCCACCAGCATGTGTCATGCACACGCGTGTGGCCTCATGGCCCGCCTAGGTCAATCCAGGCCGGTCCAGGCCCAACTTAAAAAAAGAAAAAGAAAAAGAAAAAGAAAAAAAAACATGGGTTCTTACATTGTATAGAAGAGAATACGGAGTGGGTGCATGGTAAGGATAAGATGGATCTTGCGGGAGGTATAGGAGGTCTTCTAATTGAGGACAAATTCCTGGAGAACTATCTGAGATATGGTATGACATGTGAAGCAAAGATCCAAGGAGGTCTCAGGTGAGGGTTATGCTTTAATGCATTCTAAACAGGAGGAAAAGACCTTTACATTTTGATTGGAAGTTGGAAGGAAGTATTCATAACGCCTTGCACTAACAGATGTGGCCCTTAATATATAGGAATGGCTTATTCAGAATAACTGACAATACCAAACCTAGGTGGTGGGGTTGCTTATTATGGTTTATGGATTATATCGCACTTCCAGACATTTTAAGATGTCCTGGTGTTTTCCTCCATCACTTTCTCTTGCAATGTGTGCATCACATCTAATTTTGGAGGGGTATTTTTTTTTTTTTGGCACAGTAGAGTATGAATTAAGAAGCAAAGGGACTTCCAAGTGATATGTGAATTTATGTGCATAAACATAACTGCCACTAGAATCTGTAGCTGTTTTTACCTATTGGGAGTAGAATATATAGTAGTGATCCTTGTTATCATGGCTCAATCAAAATTTTTGCAGTGAAGGCCATAATGCATGGATATCTGTGTCAGGTTAGACAGCATAACACACAAGCATATGATGCATTGTTGCTTATAATGAGTTCGATTGGTTGCATGATAACCACATAACACCTAGGAGACAAATTTTCTGAAGCATTGCTTCTGCAAAACTGCCAAAACATGGGATATACTATGCAACCTGCCACCTTTTCTCTTATTTTAGTTACTTCTGCCAAACATGGGATATACTATGCAACCTGCCACCTTTTCTCTTATTTTAGTTACTTTGCGTCTCTTTCTGTGTTTTTTGTTACTTCGAACCCTGTGATGCCAAACTCAATAAGGGAGTGGAATAGCAGTCAATATTTATACAGAACCATCTTAACTATGGAATTACCACAAATGCATAATGTACAATAAAACTAATACATCTCATTAAATCAGTTCTTCCTCTCCAATATTCGAACTTCCATGGTCATGTTGTTTTTTTCATCTTCGATGTCTATTGAAGCCTCGTGTATTTATCGTCAATATTGCTGACAGAAATGCTAGGCTAAGCAAAGGCTTTAGAAATCTGAGTAAAAATCTCTCTTTCCATCTCTCAACTTCTCCTCAAAATCTCTCTGTTTTTTTTTAAGCCATGTATGGATTTATGTCACTTAAAAGCTGTCCGAGAATCCAAACAAGGTAATAGCCCAATTACCTCAGAAGCCTGCGGTGTCTTTAGTGCAAGACAGCATAATCCTCGTTTGACCTGAGTCTGTAATGAGCTTGCCTACTCTTCAGCACTGTTGGGCTGTAATGAATCTTACTAAAACCTTCAGGGTGTTTCTTCCAATTGAACATATTATTCCTAAAATAAATATTTATAGGCAAGTTGATAAACTTTATTTCTGGACTAAGGACAAATAATATTCACATCTACTACTTCATTTTGTGGACAAAAATTTTCATTCCAGAGTTATTCCAACCAGATGGGAACTCAACACCTGCTTGTTTTCTTGTTTGCCTGTATCTCTAGTATTGACAAGATTAGCACTTTATATTGAGTCCCGGTGGGACACAGTTATGTGAAAGATTGTGAAAGAGCCTCGTTGCATTCTGGCTCCCATCTTTGCTTCTATTAGGTCCTAATAGTCCTGAGCTCCAAAGGTGGCTTGATAAATAATTGAGCCTAGCATAGCTTGGTTTCAACAAGCAAAATAATTAACCATGCATAATATTCTTCTCTATACTTGTTACGTTATTGTGACAGTTAGTCCTTTTGGTGCAACGAATCCTACGATTTAGTAAAAGAGGCAAGGCCATACCCAAAAAATTAGTCTCTTGGGTTCACTTACAAAACCAAGCTGGCCCATCTGATACCCTCATACCCAATATTAACACATTGTAACATAGTTCTGTCCGTGCCTGTGATATAAAGCAACAGTCCTAGCACATATAAACGAGAGGATACCTTGCATTCCCTATTACTACTATTTCTTTTTTTGACTGGAAATGGAGGAAGCAAAGCGCTTCCCCCGGCTTTACTAATGAGAATCTATATATAAGATTACAGAGCTAGTTACAATATATTGCCTCAGCTAGACAAGAAATGATACAAGGATGATTATGAGTTGTGGATTCGTAGCAGAGGACTGAAAATTCTGAGAAGCTTTTTATGAGACTTTCTGGCTTTTGGCTCCACAAATTCCCCAAGAGTACAAAAAAATTCAGAGCCTTGTGGAGTGTCGAACAGATTGGGCCCTTTCTTCTATAGAAAAACTTGTGTATTCCATTCCAACCCAATGTGCCAGAATATTTATATACTCAGTAAACCTTACCGAAAATAGCTAGTCAAAAGATATTATTTAGATTCTTTGATTCTATATAAGTATAACTGATATAAGACTAAACACACGTATGCACGAGTACTTACATACTCCCACCGTTTAAGTCCTGACGTACTCGCCAGGCAAAAAGGTTTAAATCCATTCAAGTCTAATTACAAGCACTACGATCGGCCCGTAGTCGGCCTCAATGGATCCATGTTGCAATGTCCCCTAATCCACATAGGTTATGGCCCGAGTCCACTCTGATACCATTTGTAACAACCCAGAACCTCACTCAAAATGGCTAGCCGGAATGTATTATTTAGGTTTCTTAATCCTATATAAATACAACAAATGTGAGACTAAATACATGCTCGCACGAGTACTCACAATACTGAGCTGATCGCATCCTTTTTGCAGTTCTCTCTTAATTTTCTTCTGCCGCCAAATCATCTAAAGATTCCAAATATCTCTGGGCTAGCATGTAATGTTAAGGTCAAAGGAAACCATAGACTTTTAGCAAAAGCACATTCGACAAGAAGATGGAACGTGGATTCATTGTTACTCCGGAATAATGAGCCCCCACGTTTTTTTTTTTTGCCAAAACCTCTCCTGTATGCAACCTATTTTTTAATGCAAACCACACAAAGACATCAATTTTCTCAGGGACTGCTGCTTTCCATATGACTGTGTGGTAAGGCCAAAGATCACCATCACAATTAATAAATTTACTGAAGGAGCCGATAGTACGGTTACCATTACTTGTGAGTTTCCACATAGACACATCTACTAGTCTGGAAGGCCGGATTGGCTCAAGGGTTCGAAGAAGACCAACGTGGTGCTTTGATTCACCGAAAAACAATGGCCCAAATAGTTCACTGCAAAAAGATGAATCGAGAAGAAATAGTAGAAATAAAATCAAACAATCACAAAAACAGCAATTTTATGTCCACGAAGGCCACATATACAGATTCAATATATTCAGCAAGAGTTACAATGATCTCTCTTCTCCGTTGGAGATTGCACAACTAGGATTTACAAGAGAGATCAAACACTTATAAAATTTACAAGAGGGATCAAAAAAAAACACATAGGGTTCACAAAAGACCCTATTTATACGTTTCCAACACATAAAGAAACTTTCCTACGAAACCCTAAGTCAAAAGCCCATCTTGCCATCTGTTTCAATCAATCCCGTGATCAGAGGTCGGCTCGTGATAAGTTCGAGTCGACTCGAAAATCCAAGGGTCAGCTCAAAAATCTGCAGGAAGAAATGTTACGCTCTGTCTTCTTGAAAGAATCGACTCTTTCAATCTTAGAGTCGACTCGAGCAAACCTCAAGTCGACTCCTACAGGGCTTGAGTCGACTCCTGCAGGCAATCCGAAAAATACCTCTCTGTCTTTCTTTATGGCACTGAGGGAGTCGGCTCCCTCAGTCTAGGGGTAGACTCCAGGAAACCTAGAGTCGACTCGACCAAGCGTGAGGTCGACTCCTGCAACCTCAGAACTTTGCAGCTCTCTGTTTCTCACTGTGGCACGTAGCGAATCGACCTTTTCATCCCTAGGGTCGACTCAAGCTTCACATGAGCCGACTTACAGATGCTAGAGGTCGACTCCATTAATCTGGCAAAGACTTTTCAAGCAAACATAAGCCGAAATTCAACTGCAGTCGTTTCGAGTTTCGAGCCAAATTTTCTCAACACAATACACCACCTCTAGTTCCTCTAGCTCCAATATGAGGCTACCGGAGCGTTGCATTTTATAACAAGTTTTTAGAAATCATCATTGAGCAAGGTGAGAGGAATAGAATATCCAATCATCTTGTCACCATTGCTTAGTTTAAAAGAGGTATAGTTCCAAAAGGCCCTCGAATTTCTAGAGATGTTTTTCCAACCCAGCATGATTTGTACCAAAATTTTTATCAGCTTTATGCCATATTTTTTTTTTTTTTTGCGCATAGTAAGCATTTTTTGATTTGGTTGCTCCAAGTTGTCTCCAGTCCCCCAAGACTACTCCACCAAAGGGGAATGATCGGTCTCAATTGACAGGACCGTTGAAACCACAAATGGCCTCTTCACTTTCCCCATGGAAAGCTTTCCCTGCCACTACTATTGCACACCAGGAATGTTAGTTGGAACATGCCTACCGGTCCAACGAACTCTCTTCTTACTTCCATTTGAAAGACCAGTGGCTCAATCTCCTCTGCATCTCTTCTCACACCCCTTCAGCTCTCCATTCTCTCCGCCACCACTCCTTTCCAACCAGCAAGCAACCTCGAGCACCTCCGATGCCGCGCTATCCCCCCTACCATCACCACTTACCTCCTCACCAAGGCCAGCGCAAGTGCGCTCAAGCCCTTCTCCTTCTTCTTGTTTGGATATGGGGCATGTAACTCTTATCCTCTCCTTTTTCATTCGATCACTCTCAAACACACTTTCTTTCTCATTGCTTCCCTTCTCTTCTTCTCTGAACTTTGAGGTACAGTGGCTATGGGCCTCCGTTATGGTTACTACGGCAAACACCAGCTTGTTTTGGGACCAAACTCGTCGCGAATGATGAAGACCAGCTCGCTTTTTGTAGAGCAAGTTCAGGTGAAGGATAAAGCTAGCCAAGGGATACTGCTTTATGGGTTCAAGGAGAGACCAGAGCTTAGCTTGGAAACCAACTGGACTGTGTCGAATCATTTGTTTGTCGACTCTTATGATCGCCAGGTACGATCTCTGTTTTCATTTTTTTTCCTCATGACTGAGTCGACTGGTGCTGGTCTTAGCGAGTAGGAATTTGTTGTGGTTTGTAGGGATTCTCCATGTGGTTGAACAAAGGGTCCAGGATTTGGATGGCATGGGAGGTGACCCATGGTGGTGGAAGCCATGAAGACATGCTTGTGGTTCTGATCAAGGGTAAGTGCTTCGTGGTATGGTTCCTAGTTGACTCTAATTGGCGCAAGAGCTCGGTAATTTAGTATGAGTGCATATTGATCTTTCTTTTTTTGCCTAAATAAAAAATATTGCACTCGTTCTTGTGCTTGTGTTTCTTTATAGGAGAACAGAACTTGAAGGAGTTGCAGAGATACTACCCAGGCTCCCACGTTGCTGCTGAAGGTGAGTAGTTTTTTTTTGTAACTCTCTTTTTCTTTTGTTTTGGGGGTTTAGCTAGATATATATTCTTTTCACTAAGTAGAGCCATCTCGATATAGACAATAAATAAAAGAGTACAGCGACTAATTAGGAGCATATTTATTAGTTTATAGCTGTTCGGTTGTTCTCGTTTTGCCCAAATTGACAAGTCATAGAACTTAAAGAATTAAATTTTATGAAATTT
This sequence comes from Phoenix dactylifera, assembly GCF_009389715.1. Taxonomy (NCBI): domain Eukaryota; kingdom Viridiplantae; phylum Streptophyta; class Magnoliopsida; order Arecales; family Arecaceae; genus Phoenix; species Phoenix dactylifera. The sequence continues at coordinate 9,015,712 of NC_052407.1, forward strand.
CCCATTTTTCATAAAACCAGTTGCAGAAAGAATTATGTTTCATGATTATTTGTTTTAGAAAAACCCTGTGAAGAAGAGCTCTTTAATGTGTCGACAAAATTAATGAGATCTTGAGATCACATACTCTATCTTGTATCTATCTATCTATCTATCTATCTATCTTCTTCTTCTCTTCCTTCCTCCACCCTCTTTCCTTCCTTCTTCTCTTCCTCCTCTTTTCCGAGTAATTGTCTATGTTGTTTGAACTAGCTAATGCTGGTTTTGCTGAAGTTTAGAATTTTTATATAGCATAACTGCATAAACCATCATAAGAAAATTAAAACTTCTAAACAATTAATCCCCTCATATCTTAACATTTTCAACAAATTCATGTGAAATTCCTGCTGATCATCTGGTGGTTGGTTACTTTGCATTTCTACTTTTATAGAAAGTGTGAATCTAAATTTAGAAGTTTGCTGGGAGGTTCTATGCAAAAATGATAAGACATTTAGGACATAAACCATTTGTGGCATCCTTCACCATATTTGTAGAGGTTTTAAGGTTTAAAGATATAAGGTGTTTCCTAAATATTTAACTTGAGTAATGTTTGCTTCATTTATCTGAAATAGCTCTCTGTGCCCCTAGATTATACTTTTTTTTAGGAAAAAAAGAAAAAGAAAAATAACCTGCTGCAATAACTTCCAGAAATTTGTCACAGTAGTTACACATCAGCAATTCACGATGGATCTATAGGATATTAGGGACTGTATGCAAATCGAACTCTTTTTAGAGCAAGTAGAAATGAGAGCACCTAAACTAGACTAGTTTTTATACATTTTGTGTCCCACCCTTAATCCTAGAATCATAATTCGAGGGCATGACAAATTGACAACCGTCATATATTTATAGGTCTGCCCTTATAAGCGTGCAAGACATGCTACCTGTCAATGAATTCAATATAACTTGAAAATTATATAATTTATATATAGGAGAAAGTGTATATCAGAATAACTAAACTATTAATTCAAGATATCACATATATTATAAACACTACTGTTCCTGGAAATTGGACCCGAGGGTGACTGCGGATCGAGGAAGAGGAGCTCCGGCTATGGTGGTGTGGTGGCGGACGGCTGTCTCCAATGGACCTGCAAGAAGCCTGTGACCGGGGGTTCCGGCACAGGCCCTCCGATGCTTAAGTCAAAGAGGGGCTTTTAATGGAGAGAAGTAATAGAGAGAAGCAGAGTATGGATGTATTTTCGGTCGGGGAGGAAGAAGAGGTCCCCTGCCTAGATCTCTCCCCCCTTTTTATAGGAGGGGGTGTAGCGGTTACCTGTGATCGGGCGTGATTGCGCGAATCAATGAGCTACCATAAATGACCCGAGATTTTGGGCTAGCTGGCGATCCATTGAGATCGTTTGCATTCAAATGTTGACAGCCGTTGAGATGGAGATCGCAGGATTTGATCCCAGAGATGGAGGGCTTGATTTTCGGTGTAGTGGGGAGGTCACTTTGACTGGGTCTTTCTTGGCCTTGAGGTCGATCGGGCTCAACTCTGCTGAGACCATGCCTGCCAAGGTCATGTCGAGATCGAGGTCGTGAGCTATGTGGTTGTCGATGCCGAGGCCAAGCGCTTTGAGGTTGGGTGCTCTGAGAGTATGCTTGCTGTCGTCACATTCGTCATCAAGTGCCGGCGATTTGACTACGTGCTTTGAGTGATCCATTTTTCCCCCAACACTACTCCCCGACTTCTGAGTTCGAGCCGTTCACGAGCTCGGACGAAGGAAGTAGCTATTTCTGTCATGCCGGCAAGGTCAGGCGGCTTTAAATTGTTCCGCCATTTTGAGCGCTTTGGGGGCATCTTCAATGAGAGTATGAGGTAGTGGCTTTTTGTTTTTCGAGGCGGTTTCGAGCCGTGGGTTCATGATGAGGCTCCAGTATTCGACGAGACGCTGCTTCGATTCTATTTTTAAAGCGACGATCTGATGTTGATACGCTGATTCGGTTTCTGAGGTTCGCACGTGGTGCGATCTGGATAGGAGGCGTGGCTTGGCCTTATCGATCTGAACCGTCGGGAGGGTCTATATAAACCCTGACATGGCCCTAAAAACTTTTATTTGGCTGCCGTAGTTTTTGCCTTCTTCCTCTTTCACCTTCTTCATTTTGCTTCTTTTTTGTTGTTGTTCACATTTTCCGGAGGTGCCTCTGAGTATTTTCTGGAGGTTTTTCCCTTCCATTTCTAGTCGCCGGCGCTTTCGACGGGGACCACGGTAGGTTTTCCACCCATGCTTGCTCGGAGGCTTGTTCTCTTTTCTTCTTTTTCTTCCTCGGTTTTCTTTTCCTTCTTCTTCATTTGTGAGTGGAGAGGATGTCTGGCGGTACTTCATCTCCTACTGGGGCTTCTTCTCGTGAGAAGGAGGTCGGGCCGGAGGTGAGCCATGGCCCGGAAGGGGTCGGGTCGACCCTGACCTTGGCAGAATTGGATGCGCTTCGAACCCAATTTCCATTTCCACGCGGGTTCACGCTTGAGTTTGCAGGGGTGTGGGATAGAGTCACGAGGCCCCCTCCAGGTTGGGTCGGAGTGTACGTGGACACCCTTCGGGCCAGCCTGAGGTGCCCCCTACACGGGTTTGTGAACGAACTCTTAGAGACGTATCGTCTCGTCCCAGCACAGCTCGCTTCGAACTCGTCGAGGGTAATAATGGGTTTCCTATCTCTCTGCCTTGCTCACGGCATACCGACTTCGGTCAATGTTTTTCGCGGGTGTTACATGTTAAAGTCTAACCCCGCAGACGGAGGGTGGTTGTACTTTGCCCTTCGGGGAGGTAGACCACTCTTCCGAGGTGCTCTTTCTTCCATTCGTAGGTGGAAGGAGAAATTCTTCTTCCTTTCCTCCGAGCTTCTGTGGGGGTTCAACCCGACGTGGGGCTAGCCGATTATCAAGGCCAATAATAGAGCTCCTGAACTAACCGAGGGCGAGCAGAGAATTCTTCAAGCTCTTCATTGTCTAAAGGGGGGTATCCTTCTGAATGACCTCCTAAGCGAGGAGACTTTAAAGCGCCCAACCTCAGAGCACTCGGCCTCGGCATCGACAACCACAGAGCTTCACGACCTCGATCTCGGCATGACCTTGGCAGGCATGGTCTCAGCAGAGTTGAGCCCGATCGACCTCAAGGCCAAGAAAGACCTAGTCAAAGGGACCTCCCCACTACACCGAAAATCAAGCCCTCCATCTCTGGGATCAAATCCCGCGATCTCCGCCTCAACAGCTGTCAACATTTGAATGCACACGATCTCAACGGATTGCCAGCTAGCCCGAAATCTCGAGTTGTTTATGGTAACTCATTGATTCACGCAATTACGCCCGATCACAGGTAACCGCTACACCCTCTCCTATAAAAAAGGGGGAAAGCTCTAGGCAGGGGACCTCTTCTTCCTCCCCGGCCGAAAATACATCCATACTCTGCTTCTCTCCATTACTTCTCTTTATTAAAAGCCCCTCTCTGACTTAAGCATCAGAAGGCCTGTGCCGGAACCTCCGGCCACAGGCTTCTTGCAGATCCACCGGAGATAGCCGTCCGCCACCACACCACCATAGCCGGAGCTCCTCTTCCTCGGTCCGCGGTCACCCCCGGGTCCAATTTCCAGCAACAACCACCATAAGTTATACCACAGAGTTTTTTCTTCTAAATTTTACAAGCCAAAACTTCTAATGTTTAAGTTATTTATACATCATCCAAAAAATATTATAATATATATATACTGATCAAACTAGTTTTACTATATGCAAGAACCGCCTTACCTCTAATATTTTTCCAAAATGCTGATATCATCTAGTCTCTAGACCTTCGATCTGAAAAAAAAATACATGAAGATTATGAGCTTCACAACTTATTAAGTAACAAGTATACTTTATAAAACTAGTTCAAGCCATATTAATAATGCAATTTAATTAAATCACATAAGATATGATACATCTTTACAAGTAATATTTATAACATTTATTATCAACGATACCCACATACCAAAATTACATGTCATCTTTTCAATAATATTGACAAAAAGAATCAATACATCACAATAGAGTCTAATACAAGTCCAATATCATAATCATACTCATATTTGTATACTCGAACTTAGGTATCTAATCCTTTTAGCCCTGACTGCGGCACATTTATACCCCTATGGCTCATGTATCATCACAATTACCTCCATGGTGGGGTCACCACGATGTCCTCCATGGTAGAGATCACCAGGATTATCCCGTGGCGAGATCGTCACACTACATCCTTGTGGCAAGGTATCATCACAATCATCCCCGTAGCAGGGATCATCATACAATCAAAGTCCAAACTCATACACAGGATGGTTGAGAGTCAGATGATACACGCCCTTATATATATTCAAGCATTTATTTTCTTTTATGAAACTATTTTGAAGTGTACAATCAAATATGCAACATTCATGATGTTACATGCTTGATCTAATCATAATAGATATCATCATCCAATTTAGTTAACAGCACTGAAATCACCAATTAATTATCCATATTTATAGAGATTTCATACACAGTTAAATTTGAATTAATCCTAATCATTGGTACTATTTTGAATGACAAGATAATTTTTAATTAATTCTCATTAATTAATATAAAGTGCATATGCTACTTACCTCGTAAATGTCAACCACCAGGCATTATTCTAAGCACCTCTCTTGAGTTTCTTAGGACCTAATAATCCAAAATCACATACATATATCGAATCAATGACATGATAATATTTTAAAATTAATTTCTAAAAGTTCACAAATTTTCAAAATTTTCTCTAAAATTTTTAAAAATTTTAAAATCATAATGTTTACAGTAATTATCACTATAACAGGGAATTGGGCGACTACCCATTGTGATAGGGTTCTCAAAAATTTTAAATTTTTTTAAAAAAATTTCAAAAAATTCTAAAATCATAGTGTTTACACTAATTATCACTATAGCGGGGAATTGGGCCACTAACCTTTTTCTGTATCCTGTGAGAGGATGAGAGTTGGTACAGTAAAGATCCTTCTGGAGGCTAACTCAGAGAGAGAGAGTGAGGGAAGCATGGATAAGAAAAGATCTCTTTGCCTGCTACACACGCACACACCAAGGGAAAGGAGGGCGGAGATAAGTGGAGAAAGAAATAGAGGGAAATGAAGAGGAGACGGTGGGGGAGAAGGAGGACGGAGAGATGAGAAGAGGAAGGAAGAAGGAGGGTAAGAGGGAGAACGGAAGGGGCGGTGTGCTTGCGGGAGAGGACTAAGGCGTACAAGAAAGCGGATCGAGGGTGGAGTTGGCACGGCAAAGAGAAAGAGAGGGCACGAGGCCACGGCCCAGGTATCACACTTTGTCGATCCAATGGACCAACCCACCTTGCTTGCATTTCTTGATGCTTCCAATAAAGTTGATACTACATGTAGAAAATTTATCATAATCAAAACGGATCGAAATAAACTTACTTGTTGTAGATCGGATTGTATCACCAATTTTCAGTCGAATCATAAGTCATAAGCATAATTACAGTATCGAAAAATACTTGTTGATCACAACTCAAGAATCTTTTTTTGTTAGAAAAATATAGAAAAAGATTACTCTGCTTTTTGATTTTTCTTTGTACGTTGGTAGTTATGAGATATCCAACATGTATCATTGAATGATTGTTTCCCTTCAAATAAAATGGATCGGGTTGACCCGACTCCAAAAACCAATACTACATTTAATTGGCAACCGGTATGAAAGTATAATTACCGCTTACTAGTAATAAGCTTCCTCTTTCTGAATGATCAGGCAATAGAGAAGCAGAGTACACCATTGCTGAAGATGATAGTTATTATTTCGGTGTCGTGAATTTATCTCCTCGAACAATGGTGTTAATCATGAAGGTTAATGTTACATCAAAGATATACGATATCAGTCGAGCAAGCAACATATGTTCCACAACCGATGGTTTGTGCAAGCTTGAGCTCCACCTTCCAAGCACTTGCTACTACGTGTTAACAACACCAAATACTGATGTAAGATTCATACCATCTCACCATCAACACCAAAAACTAAGAATTTATCAACAGCTGTGTCATAAGGAAGGAACTCTAATGTAGTCGTCGTCGTCTTCTTTAGATGCCTATCACGGTTTGGCAAGTCGAACTTTCTTTTGTAGCACGGCTGGTCTCATATTTAGTGATCACAGGTAGCTCCAATCTCCAAACTTCCAGCCATTCTTTTGTATTAAGTATCAACGAATCTACCACCTTCTTTGATTTGTTATTTCCTATGATCTTGCAGGGTTTATCGTGGTTATTGTGTATATGGTTTTGAAATATCTCGGAGCTTGTGATTCTGAGCAAACGTTACAAGTGCAAGTGCAAACAGAGGCGACAGAGACCGATCCAATACTACCAAGAAAGGAGATGCCTTGCACTTATGGAACAAATGAAGAGGAGCCTGAATCGAGTTCGTCTTCCTCTTCGGAAGACTTGTATGATGGAAAGATATGTGTGATTTGTTATGACGAAAGGCGCAATTGTTTCTTTACTCCTTGTGGGCATAGTGCTACTTGTTATACGTGCGCAAAGAGGTAAGAGATCATATGAATACGTAGTTGGTGAAATAAAATACAAACGAGTATTTCAATCTTCTTTTCTTGTGTTGGTTTTCCAGGATAATGGAGGACGAAAACAAGGTGTGTCCAATCTGTAGAAGGCTCATTCATAAATTAAGAAGATTGTTTAGTTCCAGAGATGATCCACAAAGTGCAATGGCGAAGGAGGAGGAAAATCTTAATTGTGAACCAAACAATATCCTGAGGGTATAACCCCTCATTTGTCTTGGGGAGATTCGTTGTTTGAGTCTTGGAAATGTTTCCCAAGTGTTCGGCCTGGATCATTTTTCCAACTGAATTTTCCCATCTTCCGCAGTAAAGGAAAAAAGATCTTCACTTTGAAGATGGCAGTAGTTATTTGCATTTCAGATATCCATCACTCATAGAAAGTAGAAGAAGTTTATTTTGAGGAGAAAGGCTCGTAATTTACAATTTATATTGCATCTCAAAAATAGATATCAACCATGTCATGTATGTGGAGCTTTTTGATGATCAATCAAGTGACAAGACATATAGGTCAGGCTCAGCCCAATGGTTTGGTGCCCTCAGTTATCTTGGACAAAGTTTGATACAGATGGAATGCTTATATTGCAAACTTTGTGCATGCTTCCCCCAAAAAAACTGTGCTTGTGTGTACATGGACATAGAGTTATTTCTAAATTATAATATAAACAAATCATATCTTAACCTTATAAAAGTTTGATATACTCTCGAGCATTTAAGTCAGGTTGGCAACGATCCGATCCAAAACAATCCAATCCCATCCCACATGGACCTCAAAGATGCTAGTATTTGGTTCGTATAATCTATATCCAAGCGTTTGTGCCTCAAGCCTATACGATTTTTTTTTTTTTATTTTTTTTTTTTGTGAAATGGATGTATATGGATACAGCCAAAAAAAAATAAAAAATAACAGATTTCAAAATGCACTGGGCAACTCTCTCTCCTCAATCCAAAGAGCATCTCCAAAGTGGTTGGCCATATACGAGGCCACCCAATCCGCTGCCTCATTAGCCTCTTTGTACACATGCTTTGTCAGAAAGGTCATTCTGCTACAGACCATAGTCCGAATATCTCTCAGCAGCAGGTGGAAGTCACTCACACCATCCATACTCTGCTAGATCCAGTCAATAACCGTCGCTGAATCGCTCTCAAGCAGTGCAACTTTAGCCTGGAATCCAGACCTCTTATGATAAAGCCGGCACCTCTCCTCCTACTGCCATTCAGTACGCATCTATCGAAATTAACTTTAAGAAAACAGAGGAGTGGAGGCTAGCCTATATGCTTTAACCACATGTATGGATACGATAAGATATGCTCGTGACAAGATTTGATGCGGCAATGTCAACTATATTGAAATGATGAGTCTATCCATTATCTAAAGTATGATCAGAGTTGACTAGTTTGGTGATATTTAGACTCGGGAACAGGAGATGGATATGATAAAAAGATATCGATACTACATGATGATGCAGGCTATTATTCCTCCAAAAAAGAAAATGCAAGCTAATTTATTTTTTTGAGTTAAAAATGCAGGCTATTTTAAGAAGATGAAAGAAAAGGAGGAAGGACTATCGAGAGATTGTATGTACATGTGGACATTGAGTTGAGATTTTATAGTAGTACAAATAAATCATATATTACTCTCATCTACTTTGACAAATTTGGTTGTCTAATTAGATTGGGCTGGCAACTTTCAAGTTCCAACCCAATTAAACTCAAGAAATTACACTTGCGGAGACAAGCATGATGAAAGTTCACCAAAGTTATACTTTTTTCAAATGAAATTTTTTTTTGTCATCAAATTTTTTGTCACTAATAATCTCTTTTATTATAGTGCAAATACCAACCATATCATGTATACATATAGCTTTTCGATGATCAATCAAGTGACAACACATGCAGGCTGAGCTTAGCCCAATGGTTTGGTGCCCTCAATTATCTTGGACAAGATTCTAGATTTTTCTCCTACCATACATGTAAGTTTGATGACAAACTTTGTGTATGTTTCCCTCAAAAAACTTTGTTTGGGCATACATGGACATCGAGTTATTTCTAAATTCTAATATAAACAAATCATATCTTAATCCCATAAAAGTTTGACATACTCTCCAACATTTAGGTTAGATAGGCAAAGATCGGATCCAAAACAACCTAATTCCATCCCACATGTACTTGAAAGATATTAGTATTCGGTTCATATGATCTATATCCAAGTGCTTATGCCAGGAGCCCATATGCTTTCACCTCATGCATGGATAATATATACTCATGATGATTTGATGTGACAATGTCTACTATATTGGAATGAGCCTGTTCATTATCCAAAGCATGATCAGGGTTGACTAGTTTTGGGGTATTTAGACTCAGGAACAGGAAGTGGATATGATAAAAGGCATCGATACTGTATGATGCAGGTTATTATTCCTTCAAAAAAGAAAATACAGCCTAATGTATTTTTTTGAGTTAGAAATGCAGGCTATTTCAAGAAAAAGACTTCATTATAGTATAAATAAATCATATATTACTCTCATATACTTTGAAAAATCTAGTTGTCTAATTAGATTGGGCTGGCAACTTCCCAGTTCTAACCCAATCCAATCCCAATTCCAACCTAATTAGACTCAAAAAATTACACTTATGGAGGTAGCATGAAATAAGCTCAGACCCATAAGGATTGGAAGATGTTTCATTTGATTCTTTCGAATTAGCAAGCTTCATGCTGTTCCTTCTCCTCGAGCACATTACTTTGCTTTGCCAAGCATCACTTTGATCGAAGTAAACGTCCTTCGAACAGCAAAATGATTTCTACGAATCCAAAATGGAATTTTTTGTTTTGGCATCCAAGATCATGGCAGGCTCCAAACAGAGAAATTTGCTGTTCAGTATTTTACATGAGATAGAAGAACCCTTCTTCTCATTTGGTTCATTAAAAAAAAAAAAAATCCTCATCAGAATTATTTTTTTTAAAAATAATTTTTAGAAATATGCTGTCTAAGCAAATAATTTTGGTATATTTAGTTGATCATGAAAAAATGACATATTTTAGAGTGACTTTTATTTGGTTAAGCAGCTATTTTTTTGAAAAAGTTGTATAAAATATCTAACATGCCCATAATAAAAAAAAAAATCTTATCCATAGATTTTGATGTTTAAAGATATTTTTTCTTAAAAAAGAATTCCAATAATTTTTTTTCTCATAAAACGTAAGAATGTTATTCCAATGAAAATACTACTTTTCTATTTTTTAAAACTCTAATTAAATAAAAAATATATTTTTTATTTTTTTATTGCCTATTTTTTTATTCTGTTTTAACGAACCAAACGAGTCATAGCTTTTCTGGCTAAAGTACCATAATCTCTGTCCATCTGGCTAAGACTTAAAAAAAACTAAACACACACAAACACGCGTGGCTTTTTTGTTTCCCCTTTTTAACATGAACTCTTTAGAAAAGAGAGAGCATTTGGTTCCCTCCCCCCTATCCATCATCCGGTCTCCCTCCAGATTCCTCTATCGGGATTCCCTGCTTCCATCATCCAACCTTCTTAATGTGCTTTGTTTGTATTTGTTATGCGGAGAATCATTGTTGGAAATCTCCTTTCTTTTAGTAGTTTGTAATGTTGAGAGGAATTTTAGTCCCACATTACTTGTATAGAGTTTTTTAAATAACTTTATAAGCATTCATATCCTATACATGTTCAAGTAATTTTTTGGTAAAAATTTGTGGAGAGAAAGCCAATATTATATTAATCAAAGATTGGCAGTTTTTATCCGTTTTATACAAAATAACTGCACGAGCTATGTTGACATTGTTCCAATAGTTGTGTTGGTTCAGAGTTATAAATAGTCAATGTCCTTCACAGATGAAAAACAACTTATTCTACAAAACTTTTTATTCAGTTGTTTTGGGAAATTCGCTTAAGGACAGTGTTAATTCACGCTTCAAGACTGGTTTCAAATACTAGAGATCCTCCTGATTCAACAATCATTAGTTGTCTACACTCCTATGCTTGCATTTTTATAGTAAAAAGTCAATTAAACTGTATAAAGACGGAAAAAAAAAGTTATTGTTGAAATATCATAACTATAGATTAAATTTATCTACTACTAGAACTTGGTATGTACCATACATTTAAGAGTATGCATGTGAGGAAGTAACTTGCTCAAGAAGGAGAGTGAAATATTTAGGTTATGGTGAGTGACAGTGTGATCGTTCAGGCTAGGCATGTATTTAGAGAGGTTAACAGGGTCACAGACTGGATGACATCTTATATGTCAGTCACTTCGGAATACTCTATGGGTCGGAGAGAGAGAGTTACCTAAAGTGCTTCGAGACTTGCTATTTTCTGATTTTATTGGATGTATTCGTGCTTGAACGACAAGTCTCGTTCATGACGAGAAATGCAAGGATGTGGTCCATCTTTTTTTTTTTTTTTTTTTACCAAAAAAAATAGTAAACTTGATTAAAGATGGTTGTACTTCAAGTCCTCGTCCAAAAGCGAAGATCCTTTATTATAATCAATTCATTTTTTTATAAGAAACCTTGGATACTCACGAGAAGTGGAAGTAATACCTAGTGCTGTGAAAACCAGGATCATCCAAGTTTTCGTCGGCAATGCTCAATAAGGAGGGAGGAAATTTCCTAGCAATGCCGGTCTCTCTTGGTACACAACCATACAGTCCTTGTGTGCAAGTAAAAGAACCCCATCCACACCTAATTTGTAACGTTATGCCCCGCGAGCATGTTTTTCTAAATTTTGATATGTCAGTTGCCGTGGTCAGGATCAGAATGAATTGAGATCTTGATTTGTTTAGATGGATATGGGAAGTAGAAAAGTGTGGAAAGGACCATGATTTTCCAAGATCGGGGCCAATATTTTTTGGACAGGTATGAAATCTCGACCAAAGTGATAGATTCAAGATTAACAACTATATATTTAAATGTTGACTTTAAACTTTATCAGTTAAAAAATATTTAACCAAGTAAAATAATGATTAAAAAAATCTACTAATATGAATATTATCAATGGGTATTTTGAATTTTATTAATTTATGTCGTGATGCCAGCATGCTACCCTCTCTTTTTTTTTTTGTGCTAGAGCGGGTGACTCATACTTGACAAGTACGAATGCACCTAATATATAGAAAATAAAATCTCTGGCAGTGCCTCAGGCAGCAAAACGCTACCTTTGCAAAACTAGAGGAATACTATTCTATTAGGCCCAAGCAGCATGGAGGCAGCATCTTGGAAACCATAACTTTATATATTTCCCACTGATGCAGCTCTTGGTATTTATTCTCGCACCACTAGACTAAGATAGTGGAAACTTTTCTTTTATAAGATTTTTTTGCATATATACTTTTTAAAATACAAAATGGTATAAATACTTTTATAAAGTTATTATTTGCATATATATATATATATATATATATATATATATATATATATATATATATATATATATATATATATATATATATATATATATATTATCTATACCTATACCATCTAGCGTCAATAAAATTAAATAGTTTAAATTTAAAATAACTAAAATACCCTTACAGGTAGACATAAGAAAAAATAAATTAATAATGGTATATATATAAATAACAATTACATGACAATATGAGGGTATTAATATAATTTTGCAGATTTATGAGAGTATGTAATAAAAAAAAACCAGTAACAATATGATCAGCAGTAAAAACAATTCAGTTATTCTTAATTAAAAAAGATGAAAAAAAAGATTAATATTATCATGTCGGATGATCTCATGTTAGTATCAATTTTTATAGAATAAATTATGTTGCCTTTATGAAATTCTCGCCTCAACAAACAAACAAAAACTCAACATTTATAAATCACTAAAAGCATTTTACTGATCTAAATATCTATAATTAATTTCAATGCAATATACATTAATTTTTTAAAATAATGAAGAATATAAAGATATTATAGACTCAATAATAATCAGTCTATCAAAATCAAATGGAGAATATTACCAAAAGGACCACTTAATATTCCTACTTGATCTAGTTAAGTTCTTAAACAAAATAATAATAATAATGTGACTTGTCAATCCAATCGAATCATGAAAGACTTGGCAAGTCTCAACCAAGTTTTGATCATATTTTTATAAATTTTTTAAACATATATTCTTCTAAATATGAGAAATTATATGAATACTCTCACAAACTTGCTATATATATACTCTTATAATTTTTCTTTTGCATGTCCATCCCTAAGGATACTTCGGTTATTTTAAGTTTAAGCCATTTATTTTTTAATAGCGTTAGATGATATAGGTATATATGCAATATCTACAAACACACACACATGCATATATATATATATATATATATATATATATATATATATATATATATATATATATATATATATATATATATATATATATAAAATAAGTATTTTGTAAGGAGATATATGTAAATAGTTAGTTGATAAGAATATTTATATAATTTCATATATAGAGAAGGATGTGCATGTAAATTTCTTTTTTATATATATATGTGTATACAAAGTGGGGGAAAAGAGAGGATGTTTCCAAGGGGATGGAGGCCTACTCCGCTGGTCCGACCAAAGCAGCAAATGCCCGCACGGCGGATTTAGACCTCCCCGTCCCCCCTCCCCCTTTCCCTCCCTCTCCCTCTCCCTCTCCCAGCACCAATAAAAAGCCCTCCTTTTCCCCTCTCCGCGTTCTCTCCCCCATGGCCTCCTCCCACTCCGCCGACGAGGAGGAGAGCTCCCTCCTCCCTTCCCGCTCCACCGATCCCGATCCCCACGAAGAGGAGGAAGACGACGTTGAGGAGCGCGCCTACGACGCTCGCGAGAAGATTGTCGTCCGGATCTCCGGCTCCGGCGACGACGACGCCGGCGGCGTCCCGCCCTTCTCCTGGCGGAAGCTCTGGCTCTTCACCGGCCCCGGCTTCTTGATGAGCATTGCCTTCCTGGACCCAGGGAATCTGGAAGGGGACCTCCAGGCCGGCGCCATTGCCGGGTACTCGCTGCTGTGGTTGCTGTTCTGGGCCACGGCCATGGGGCTTCTGATCCAGTTGCTGTCGACCAGGCTCGGGGTTGCGACGGGCAAGCACCTCGCGGAGCTTTGCCGGGAGGAGTATCCTGATTGGGCAAGGTTGGCGCTCTGGTTCATGGCGGAGGTGGCGATGATTGGGGCCGATATACAGGAGGTTATCGGGAGCGCTATTGCTATCAAGATTCTGAGCCACGGGGTGCTGCCGCTTTGGGCTGGGGTCGTTATCACCGCCATGGATTGGTGAGGATCTGGGTACCTTTCTCTCTCTTGGTTTAGATCTGTGCCGGTTCTTGTTGTTTTGGATGCCAAAATTCTAGCGTTCTTCGGAATTCTGGTTCTTTGAGTGAGACAGAAGCTAAGTTCATGTTTTATGTTCTTCTGCTTTAATTTAAGACTGGTTTTTTATCACGATTTTTTTTCTGTCTGTTTCTCCTTGTTAAAAAGATAGAGACTTTTCAAATTATGCTTCATTAGATGCCCTCAATGTGTGGGTGTTTTCTCTTTCCCTTGTAGGACTAAGAATCTAATAATCTATTATGTTTAATATAATTTGGCTTTGCTTCTTAAATGATGCATTACAGTTTAAGCTTAACTTTTTCTGAAGTTTTATATTTTATGTTCAATCCTATCAAGACCTGGACAGAAGCTTGGATCTATTTGATAAATTTCACTTTTATAGCTTCTTGCTTGGTGATTTGCAAATTTTACTACACAGCTAGAGTTTCGGCCATTAAAAATGCAAGACTTCTAAGCTAATGGTGATTAACTTTAACATGACTTCCTAAAAAATTTATGCAAGACTTCTAAGCTAATGGTGATTTGCTTGGAAATATTTCTAAAAGAAAATTTATCGAAATTAACTTTAACATGACTTCCTAATTTTTTTTTTCCCCTTTGCATGGTGATTTCTAACATCTTTAGTTATACACCTTTCTAAAATACTTTTTCCTATGTATGGTGATCTTTAGCATATTTGAAAAATTTTAACATATGTAGATTATTTTTATTATTTTTAAAAAAATGTGGATATTTCAGACGCTTTTTCTATGATTTTCTTTCTAATTTTCCCGAACTTTAGAGAGGGTTTGAATTTTCTCTCTCCTTTCTATTTAATAGATATAGAGATAGGGCTTTACCCCATTGAGGAGCTAGGAAGTAGTAAGCAGGCACGTGCAATTGGCATTCAAGGGACAAAAAAGTAGAAAAAAATATTATGATACAACTATAAAATGTTATTTCTATGTTCAGTCCATTTGACTTTCCTAAATAGATAGCATTGTTTTGAATCTAGTTCTTAAAATAAATATCATAGAAAGCACGGTTTGCCATCTTGGTATTAGACTCAATATTGGTACTATCCTGGTACAATATTGGTACCTCCAAAGTGGAAGCGGTTTGGCGTACCAAGACTCGGTACATCTCTCGTATCTCGGTTTGGTACTGTACGGTGGTATAGGGCGATATGCACCTGTTTGAAGAACTTGGATGGAAAATTTTTCTTATTCTGATGATGACTTCTGAATTTCTTTACATCACTACTTTCTTCAATTTTACAACCAGTCCATATTCACTCCATTTTTAGATCCCAGATATATTAGTGGCCCACTTTTAATTTGAAGGGTCAAAGTTTTTCTTAAATCTTTCTTTACATTCTAGAATTTTATATTTTCTTAAAAATTCTTTCCTAAATAGATCAGCAGCTTTTTGTACCTCATTTGAAATGCTTCCATAAATCAATTATTTCTGGAGTTTCCAAAATTTGACTAATTGAATATTGGATTTTGAATAATCTTCAAAAATTTCTCGCCTGATCTGATTTCTCAAATCCTTCCTAATATCAGCTGCAAAGGGTCCATACGTAGGCATTTCATGTATTTTATGAATAGCGAGAAGGTATTTTATTGATCAAAAAATGATTAGTGGAATCTGAATGGAATATTCTGAGATCTTAAAACTCATATTTTTGATACAGTTGAGATAATTTCTCTTGCAAAATAGAATATTCTATAGAATATTGGTCAGTTCAGTAACCATTTCCATTGTCTAAAGCCCTACTTCTCTTTCGTCGGAA
Organism: Phoenix dactylifera; assembly: GCF_009389715.1. Classification (NCBI taxonomy): domain Eukaryota; kingdom Viridiplantae; phylum Streptophyta; class Magnoliopsida; order Arecales; family Arecaceae; genus Phoenix; species Phoenix dactylifera. Next base: position 9,031,447 of record NC_052407.1, read on the forward strand.
TTTAAAGTATGTTATAACATCATCAATGGAGATCTTATATTCACTATTTTATTGGCAGCTTTATTTTTCTGTTCCTTGAGAACTATGGTGTGAGGAAGCTAGAAGCTGTTTTTGCATTTCTCATTGCAACGGTGGCCTTTTCCTTTGCTTGGATGTTTGGTGAAACCAAGCCCAGTGGGAAGGAGCTTCTGATTGGTAGATGCTTTAATTTGTCATACAGACTATGCTTCTTGGGTTGTTTCCTTTTTTGCTTCATCAAGCCCTTCAAGTTACAGTGGATCCCTTGTCCCTTTTCACAGGTGTATTGGTTCCAAAACTAAGCTCGAATACTATAAGGCAGGCTGTTGGGGTTGTGGGCTGTGTCATTATGCCCCACAATGTATTTCTGCATTCTGCTCTCGTACAGTCGAGAAAGATTGACCCTAACAAAGAAAACCGTGTTCGAGAAGCACTAAACTATTATTCCATAGAGTCTACTGTGGCCCTGATCATCTCCTTCGCAATAAATTTGTTTGTTACAACAGTTTTCGCTAAAGGATTTTATGGTACTAAAGAAGCTAACAGTATAGGTCTTGAGAATGCTGGGCAGTTTCTACAAGAGAAGTTTGGGGGAGGGCGATTTCCTATTCTTTACATCTGGGGAGTCGGGTTATTGGCAGCTGGGCAGAGCAGTACGATAACAGGCACCTATGCTGGACAATTTATCATGGGTGGATTTCTGAATCTTCGCTTGAAGAAATGGGTCAGGGCATTGATTACTAGAAGCTTTGCAATTGTGCCAACTATAATTGTTGCTTTATTTTTTGACACGTCTGATTCTGCATTGGATATTTTAAATGAGTGGCTCAATGTGCTGCAATCTGTTCAGATCCCTTTTGCACTTATCCCACTTCTCACATTGGCATCAAGGGAGAAAGTTATGGGAATTTTTAGAATTGGCCCTACTATTCAAGTAAGTTATGAACATAATGCTTTTATTAAATTGTTACTTAAGTATGTGTTATTGCTACATATATTTTGCTTTTTGTCATGACTGTTTTTTGCTAGCTCCTTGCTTCTTATTTCTTGGCTAGCCAGTGGTTTATTGTTTTTCACTAAATTTTCTTGAGAGTTTTTCATCATTCCAGTATACAGTTTTATCTCTTAAAAGATATGCGTCTGGTCTAAAAGTAAGGTAGTTTTGTCAGACAGTTTTTTTAAATTTTCATATTTTCTGGAAGTAGCAAAATCATTCAGAAAACGAGTGATATACAGATGATCGAATCATGCTTATCTTAAACTCTTCCCTTTCATGCATTTTGGCTTTTGTTTTAATATTTAATCCATTGTTCTTTCACGTAAACTTGGATAAATATGCATGCAAATTGCACAGAACGTATTAATTAGCAAGAGTGTTAACTAAATTGAACCTTTTATGTTAGCTTTGTTCATCAAATTTCTTGTTTTAGAAGTACATCTATTTATCAGTATAAAACAATTAAAAGTAAATCTACGACTTGTATTGTGGAATTTCTTTCATGGATCTTACATTGCTTTAGCATATCTTTCAGCACTGCTTCCTGTTCTTTCACATGGATGCATCCATAGTTTTGGGCATTTTTGTATGGTGTGTCTTTTGTGCCACACCTTGAACGGAACCGACACATTATGTTATATAATTTAAATCCCCTGGATATAGCATAGATAGTACTTTATGGAAGTTGATCTGGTAACTTCCTTGAACTGAAAAGGATCTGTCTAGTATGGCATTAACATTTCTTGAAACATTAATAATGCTTGTCGAATTTTATCTTAACTGACAACACTGCGTTTATAACTATATGTTCTTACACACATGCATTATACACACACACGTCTGTATGTATGTGTGTATGTATGTATAATCAGTTATTTCTTATCTGGACTCCCTACTTGACTGTAAACATATTGTATACACCATGCTAATTGATGTTCATCTTTCTCTTGCTGCATTCAGAGACTTGTAAAACTTTAACAAGAGTAACATGCATTTCTGTATCTAAAGCATTTGGTTTGATGTACAGCCATAACTTTGTTTTTGGAATATGATACACCTGAAATATGATCTAGATGAAGACATAAAGCATGCTAGTCTTATAGGTTAGTGTTGAAAGGACTCTGACCTAATGGAATGTTTTGTAAACCCCAAAAACTCTAAGTTAACAATGTTTACAGATATTTGCTCTAGATACAACTCTATCTAATGTGCATTTTTGTTACAACACAGACAGGAACTAAGTTGTCATCTGAATGGACTGTTGCCGTTTATCAAATATGAATGCTTTTATTAACAATGCTTGACATTTCATGTGCCTTTGTGCACTATACTGTGCAGCTACATTAGCTGCACTAATAGTTATATATGCTCGTGCTCATTCCTTTTGGACTCAATTCTTACCTGGGGGCTTTTGATGGTACTGAACCTTGCAGTACCTCATAACTTCAAGCTATTTTGTCAGTAGGTGATTTAGGGAGGGTCTTATAGTTAAAGATCAAGATCTTGCCAAAAGTCGTATCTCCTAAACAATTATTACATCATGGAGGATGAGATATGGCATATTTCTTCTCACACTGCAAATTCTCCTTCTATTATTATGTTGCTCGTTAAAGTCAGAAAATGGTGGATTCTTGGATGTATTATGGTGTGAAGTAAAGAAAGAAAGAAATGGAAGCATCGTTGAGGATTCTTCCTCGTACTTCTCATGAGGATTTAGGAACACTAGGTTATTTCCCTTGCAACTGGTTTGCAGTGGTGTGTTCTATCTTCCTCCTCTTCCTTCGCTCTTGCATGTTTTCTTGCAAAAAAGAAACTGCCTCTTTATTTTACCTATTCAATTCTCATTACAAGGTAGAAGGAGCTATCCTCTCTTGTGTGTTCTGTCGTAAAAATTTCTGCTGCTTCTCAGAAGAGGAAAACACTGTAAACCTTCAGCAACATTATAACCGTGTTTTTATTTGTCATACTAGAATTCACCATTATTAGTTTGAAAATGAGTTATTTTAAGTGGCATCCACTAATGGTGGGAAAATAAAGAAAAAGAGGAGTATTCTTGGCTATCTCAAAGAAAAAAGGGGTATACACCATCAGCAAAATTTTAATTGTTTCCTTGATTTTCTTTAACTGAATTTCACTGCTAACTAGTTAAAGAACTGGTTGTTTCAATTGGTTTGCACTTTCAGCTAGGAAATGATGGTTAATAATTTCAAGGTGTCAAGCACTGACTCTTATTTAGCCCGCAGAGAGAGAGAGAGAGAGATGTGCTGAAATGAGCCTTTGACTAACTGATATTTCTTGAAAAAATCACATCATAATATGACAAACTATCACATACTCTTGGTTCAGCTGAAGTCCACATATAAATAGTTAGAGTACGTATCATTTCAATTCTTTGCATTAGGAAGAAAGAAAATGATGGTATATGATTCTAAAAAAAAATTATTTTTATTTGTGTTATTCTTAATTTTATCTGAAAGTTCATTTCAAAATTTACTTTCAAAGAAAGTGTCTGGTTTAAATGTGATTTGAATTAGACAACTGCTTGCGGTTCCCCTCCCTCCCTCCCTCCCTCCCCCTCTCTCTCTCATATTTCTATGTTTAGTTCTCTCTGGAAATGATTTATTGTGAGGGGAAGGATGATTTTATTGTCTTTCATTCAGTTTGTGTTCTGTTTTATAGGGTCTCTAACTCTCTATAGTATAGGGATCTGTGGTATACGTTTCCGTTACCCTTATGGTAAGTAAAATTTAAAATTGCCGACTGGACCTATCTCAGCTGGTTGGCACCCTTCTTCTGAGTGCTTGTAGTCGAGGGAATCTTGAGTTTGACTTGCAATGGTGGCATGTCCATTGTACTTCTCAGACATACAGACAGACACACACACACACACACAGAGGACAATATGTGTATAAATTCCAGTTAATGAGGAGAATATGGCTTGCTGTAGTGCTGTTCCCAAATGTTGTCCTTGTATTGCATGATATATACTCATCTTTACTAAATTAGTATAGTTATGTGTTATTTACTGGTGAAATCTGTAAGCATTCTTGGTTCTTTCTATAATAAAATGTGTAAAGCTTGCTGTTGGTTATTTTTAATATGAATATAGTCAACAGAAATCTGTGAAAAATATGTGATTCTAAATGTTCAAAATTGTACGAAGGGAAAGGGGGTAGGGAAATCAGGGAGTTAAGTCCTGTTAAATGTCCATGGGCTTTCCTCCCTGCAAGACAATTTTAAAAAGGTTCAATAGTAAATAAAACTTCGGTTCAAAGAGCCTATGACATCTGTAAGGATAAGGCAATGCGTCCCCTCTTGCCTAGTCAATCATTTATTTTTCATATAAACTTCTTATAAGAAAATCTCAAATTTGCTTAAGAAACTACATATCGTTTTGTCTTTACTATTGTCAATTTCAAAATATTTTAAGGCTCTTTTGTCTTCTTTAATTATGTTAGGAAGGTGACTAAAGATGTTTTATAGTGCACCCAATTTTATATTGATGCTAGATATTTATTTATTTGACCTTTTGTTTCTACATCACTATCAGTTAAATGTATGAAAAGTATGGGAATATAGTAGGGATATAGGGATATCAACATGTGTATTTCATATGTGAAATGTTGCACATAACATGTTTGGAAAGAGAAACATTCCCTCTTGTAAGGCTAGAATGTAAATATATCTGGAAATGTACAGGTTAACAAGCTAGATCTGCATAGTTTTACTTTAATCAGTTTTAATTTTAATTTTAATGCATGGATTCTGTAAGTTTCTTAAACATATTAGATTTGACATTCACAGTTTAGTACTTGGTTTGTCTTGTGGAATATGGAGGCCCAAAAGTCTATCATTTTAAAGACAATAAAAAGGTCCTTCTTGAAGGAAGGTCAATAACATAACATGAAAATGTTGGAAAGACATGGAAAGAGCAGAAAATAAATTAAAATGATATCATATTATAGTTCATGTAAGCAGTATCATCTAATTTCATATGCCTCTGTAAATTGCTGCATGTATGTCCGTTCACAATATGAAGAAGGCCATTAAAAGAATTCTTGCAAACAAGAACTTTTCGAGATGAATCTAAATGGGAAAGTACTGTTGCAGGAATAATGCATACAAGTCTTGAGTTACAAAACAAAATTATGAATGCTCAAAGCATGAAAAAGTGCATGGTGATAGGATTTTTTGATATCCATTACAATTGTATAAATTTGTGTTAAGAAACCAAGTTGGCTTGGCCAACTATTCTATTTAGCATTTTTTTTACAATCTTAAATAACTGTATAAATATTAGAGAAGTACTTCACTACAAGTATATATAAAAGTAAGGATGTATCATACATGATAACTTTTACCCTACAAGATGGTGGAACAAATATTAGATATGTGGCAGTGATCTAGTTGCATTGACTTATGCTATAAAGCCGACAATTTTCATTTGACTTTCTTGCTCTTACTTGGTACTTACCAGTTCTTTTTGTGTGGGGTTATCTAGAAACTAGAACCTTGAACTAGGTTAAAATTTGGACCTTGAATTGACCACCTAATGCTGCCAAGTTGAGTTTAGATGGGTCTGAAGACTACCATTTGCAGCTAACTTATATATATGCCTGCGTGTGTGGGTATGCATTTGTGTGTGAGCATTGGATATGTGTTCATGCATGCATGTGGGTGAATTTGTGCATGTGTATGTTTGTGTATAAGAAAATTTACTTTGGAATCGTGCTTGCACTATCTCATCTTTTGCAAGTTTTGTCGTTCCAACTGGTTCATTCGGTACCAGCACAAAGTGATGAATATAGAGCTATTAAGTTGCCAAAGATGCACTAGAGTACATCAAATGTAATCCTTTCTATCTCACTTTGGAGTTGACATTGGAGAAGTTATGCCATCATTTGGATGTGAACTTCTGATAGTTTGAATTGTATGGCACAATCAATGGCATAACTGAAATGACGTTTTAAATTTTCTAGTTTAAGACAGGTAAACTACCTTTCTGCTTTTCTATGTTTATATATTTATGTGTTTTTTCTATCATTTGCTGTTCTTTTCTCTTGTAACAGAATTAGATCACGATATTGATCTCAAGTAATATGTAATTTACTGCTATTGCACTAGAGTACTGATGCCTTATAGAGCTGTGTGCTTGTTTGTATTTGTAAAACATTAGTACTTATTAGCCGTAACGTTCTTATACATCGTTCCATTTTTTTTCTGTAGATGGTAACCTGGACCGTCGCTGCTTTGCTAATAATAATCAACGGCTACCTCTTGCTGGAATTCTTCTCTTCTGAAATACATGGCACATTGCTTGGCTCTATTGTGTGCATTGCCATAGCTGTATATGCAGCATTTATAGTTTATCTCATCTTAAATGGTGGTGAATTATCCACTCGGCTGGCATCAGCAATCCGCAAGAGATTCTCCTGAGGATTGGACTCAAAAGAGATTTTGTTCTACCATGTCTGGAAGACAAAATAAGTTTGCAATCCCATATTTGAGAGATTGGAGACATGTTGTACAGTGAAGCTGCGGGAGTTCCAAGGGCTATATTGTTCTATTGATCTTTCCATCATGCAAATCAGTCAACTAATCAGCGACATCATTGTTGTGTTTACAATAGGTTTACTGTACTCTGCCACTGTGCTGAAGAGGCCAGTGGTGCTGTAATAGATGGCATGTCAATTTCACACGATCAGTTATTCCGGGCTATTTGCAGAAGCCTCCTTGGGATGGTTATCTCTAGCAAATTTTCTCCCTGTTACAGAACAGGAGATGGCGAGTAATTCCTTCACAGGTGAATTTATTGTTAGGTTGAAGAATTGGTACGTGCACTGGAAGACGAAACAATTTCAGTAGTAGAAATAAGCAGACTGAATCTTGTGACCGAGCAATGGTTTTGTCCAAACCTCAAAAGCAGATCGAAGGATTAACTCAATCTCTCAAATGCATCTCCTTTTTTCCTCTCTTTTTTCCCCACTGTTGGTCTCTGATGACTTTTTCCAAGTAGAGATTCCTTAGTTGTTTGAATTAAGCCGGGCTTGCTTGTGACAGTAGCGTCTATTACTCAATATGTTGCAGGCTTGAATGATGCCATTAGCTTGTTATTGAGAAGGATTACATAAGGAGCTCAAATATGATCTTGTTCACTGTTTTACAGGTATCAGGTGGCTTATCCAAGGGAGGAGCTCATTTCGCTGATCCCCGGATCATTGAAGTCAATACCAAGAAATATACATGTTGCCCTGCCATGCAGCCCAAGAATGGAGATAAATTGGACTTTTCGAAAACTTAAATATAATGCAACAGAATAAAAATATGATAAATAAATATTAATTTTAGTAACAACTAATAAGTAAATATGCAGAATTAATGCGAACAAATTAAGCAATGCAATTACAAAATTTATAGCGGTTTGGTGCCAAAACGTCCACTTTCTAAGACATTCTTTTTGGAAGTTTTTACTATAATCTTTATAGGAGTATAGGTTGATTGGTTTACACGGATTTACAATCAGCTCAGTTGATTTTTACATATAATTAACTAAAATTTATATTGAGCTTATTCTCAGGCTCAACGTAATTCAATTCACAGTTTGGATGGATTTTTTTCTAAATTTTAATTTCTGGAATTGGTCGTTATAGAGTATAGAAGGTGATGTGTATAGCACAATAAAATGCAACTTCTTAACAATAAATATAGAGAAATAAATAGAGCTTGACTTAGTTGGTAGGCTTTGATTGTTCTTGAATGTACTTTACCAACTCTTAATTGAAGAGGATATGATCTTTCAGCTCTCAATAAATGCTCTTGAGGATTTTTCTCTTTGAAGCTTTCTTCATTTTGCACTTCTTGTTCTTTTCTTATTCTTTTTTTTGCGTACTTTTGTTCTCTAGATGTTTTGAAAGTGGTTGGAAGACTCTCCTAGCTAGTCAGGTTGAAAGACCTATTGTGAGATGAAAATAATCGTTCCGACTTACAGAAAACTAGTCGTTATTGTTGTCAAGCCCAAAGAGGTCGACTCAATATTTTCAATAGTCGACTCGAATTTGATGTTGTTTTTGTTGCGCTCTGTCTTTTTTCTGCGATCATTGTGGAGTTGGCTCTCTCAGTTCAAGAGGTTGCCTCATTGTTTTTAGGGGTCGACTCTTCAATGGATTGACTTTTATTAGTTTCTGTCTTTCCAATGTGGCCATTCAGAGGTCAATTTTTGTTTGATTAGAGTCGGCTCATATTTTGTATAGGTTGACTCGTTAATGTGATGAATTTTTCAGCTTCCTTTTTTTTTTCTGTGGCTATTTAGGGGTAGACTCGCCTATCTCCAGGGTGACTCTTGTTAAACTGGAATCGACTCATGTACTTAATAGATTGACTCGCCAATATGGTGAATTCCATAGCTTTTTGTTTGTATTCTGAAACTATTATAGAGTCGATTCGCGATCTGGTGGAGTCGATTCGCAAAAGCGTATTGTTCAGTGACAGTGTACTAGGGCCGACTTGTTGCAAATTGAGGGTCAATTTTTGAGATAGCTCAGAACAAATTTTTTGTATTTGCATTTGAACTTCCAAAGATTGTTTCAAGGTCTTTTTGGAGTTGTACTTCTTGGTGTAGAATTTTAGATAAATAATCTTTATTGAAAAGTTATTAAAAACTTTCTTCTTGACTTTCTGAAATCAACCAAGCATACTTAAGGCAATAGATTAATGATACTTAATTTTTTTGCATCACCAAAATTAATCTTATAGGGTCAACAATATAAAAACATGGCTGCAAGCAAGTTGGGCAGGCAAAGTTGCAATCCCAACAAATAAGAGAAGCGGCAGAATATGGACTAAATCAGGGGGGTTTTCTTTTTTTTTTTTGTTAAAAGGGAGGTTTTCTTTCATTAATCCACTGAACTATGCAATGTGGGAGCATCAGTCTAATGTCAGAAATGTGGCTGCCATGGTGATCTTTAGTCAGGTCTATCATAGATAAAGTAAATCTACTGAAATTACTGCATAGAAGGGAGAATATCTGCAGTCCTTATCATCATTTAACTGAATACAGATGCATCTGCTAAAAGAAAAGGAGAATGCCCTAGTTTCTAATTTAATATGCAGTCAGGATGCACTAGAATTTAAATCTTCTTTTCTTTTTTAATAGCAACCCCCCCACCCCACCCCGAAACCACAATCGATCATTATAATAGTAATAATGGCCATTATTTATCTCAAAAAGTAACTACTAATTTTTTTTACTATTAAAGTACTCACTGAAATACTATAACGGTGTTAAAACAGGATAGGGCGAGCAATAATAGAAAAAAACGGTGTTATGATTCCTTTTATCAGATATAATAATACTCTTGGACAGTCCAATTATTTTCCTGAAAGAATAATTATTTTTTAAAAATAAATTACAAATAAAAATAAAAATTGCTATGTAGGAATAGCAATGGATAGAATGTCTGTAAAATTTATCCTACCCATACGGAACTTATTTAAAATCCTGCTATTCAAATTTTTTTTAAAAATGAATAAAAATTTTCTCAAAATTTGTAACCCATTTTATTAAAAAAATGATAAATTTGTCGGATATATAAATCCTCTTGATTAATTTTTATTTGGATCAGATAATTTGGGAAGTTCAAGGAATAGTATCAAGTAAGAATGGATGTAAATGAATTTTGTAGTTTAGTTGCAAAGGTAGAAGTTAGGTATTTTTGAGATTTAGGTTCACGTTATCTCATAATATATATACTTTTATAAAAAGCACAGCTTTCAGCTTGACAGCCTGTTATGCGTTGAGAAAATCTCCAGATGTGTCTGCAAAAGGGTAAAAAAAAATTAAATGAAGCTTCGTTTTCTTACCAGAAAAATGCTGCGCTGGAAGAAAATAATAGGTTTTATATTTTTAAATTATTTATTTTAATAATATAACTGGAAGCAGTCTCTATCTATCCCATCCGAGATTTTATGGAGCCGCCACCGTCCCATCCATGATGCATAGAAATTTGAGTGGCAGCGCTTCTCAATGGAGAAGGATGAGCGGGCTCCACCCCTCACTTGTTTGTTTGTTTTCGTTTTTTTCGTTATTTGTCTAGCAGCCCCACTGCCTCCCTTCCATCAAAAAATATTCGATAGGGACTGTAAGTTTCTGCATATTCTTTCCGATCCGTAGATTTTCTCCACTAGAATCTTCATCCACTTATGAGTACGTCACTCTAGCGCCATCTCAGTACCAGCGGATCAGAAAGTGCTTTCACTTGATTTTTATGCACCCATTCCACAGCCCAGCCCGAGACGACAAGAAAGATAGGCAAAATTAAGTACGATCCAAAGAAAAGATAGGCAAAAATAAGAGAAAAATCAAACAGATCTCATGCCTAAAGCGCATACAAATAAGACTCCAACCAATTCTCAATACTCAAATGATGCGAGAAACACGAGCCTGCGGTTTCTCTTGGTGGGAGGAGCAATGCTGTATTGCTATGCCCCTCTTGCTTATAACTATTTTTTATGATAGTATGGAAGCGGTTGTGCTAGTATTATTAAATAATAGGATAAAACCAAATTTAATCACAAAAGAACCTAAAAAGAGATTGAAGGGAACCAAAACAGGATAGTGCATCGCCTCGTTCGCTGCGCAGCATTCAGGAGAGTTTCTATGGACCCAACAAGTTCTAATTCCGATTCATTTTACTAGTATTCTTATTAGTGATGTAGTTGATTGTGCTGCTTAAGCAGCCGAACCACCAAAAAAAAAAGAAAAAAAAAAGAAAAAAAAAAAGAAACACTAGGTATGCAACGCAGCAACAAAGAGTAGAAACATGTGACTTTATCCCTCACTACCCTTCTCTTCTTAAACATCCGTAGAGATGTTAATAGAATATCCAAAATAAGAAATGCCTCCAACATAACCAATATCACTTTGCTTTATATTTTCTTGCTCATCCATTATTTAGAAGATTTAACTCAATCAAAAAGCATGTAAAAGATGAAATCAGGGGCTAATCATTAGACCAACAAGTGGATCTTGAGTGAGATTAAGGGGAAATATCCTTTCTTTAATCAGAATTTTGGGAAAATAATGTTCACCTGAAGCCCATCAGATGGATGGAAGGAAGGCCCCCCCAAAAAAAATCCTTTTCAATCATAATATTAATTAATAGAAAAAAGGGTTTCTACCTGCATGCGTTGTATATATTTTCCAACTGGAAACCAGGCAGAGAATTTTTCAACTCATCTTTTGTCAAAAGAAGGAAAAAAGTTTGCGTCCGGAATCGAATAAGTTCCCAGTTCCCATCTCTCCGGCGTAATAATTGAGTCCCCCGGACCCCACCCGCTCTCCTTTCTTCACAACGGCAACGACTTGTCTCCTCTCGTTGTTCTTATAGGATCGAAGAAAGCTTATATTAAGTTAAAATGGGCGGCGAGGTGGTGGAGGAATCCGCCGACCCGGCGCCCGGCGGTGGCCCGCGGGCTTCTTCTTCGCGGCCGAAGCTGACCGTCCTCCCGCTTATTGCCCTCATATTCTTCGACGTCTCCGGCGGCCCCTTTGGCGTGGAGGACTCTGTAGGAGCCGGCGGCGGCCCGCTCCTCTCCCTCCTCGGCTTCCTCTTCTTCCCCCTCCTCTGGTCCGTCCCGGAGGCCCTCGTGACAGCAGAGCTCGCCGCCGGCTTCCCGTCGAACGGCGGCTACGTCCTTTGGATCTCGTCCGCCTTCGGCCCCTTCTGGGGCTTCCAGGAGGGCCTCTGGAAGTGGGCCAGCGGCAACCTCGACAACGCCCTCTACCCCGTCCTCTTCCTCGACTACCTCAGCCCCTCCCTCTCCCCCGCCGCCCGCGCCGCCGCTCTCGCCGCCATCACCGCCGCCCTCACCTTCCTCAACTATCGCGGCCTCCACATCGTCGGCCTCTCCGCCATCCTCCTCGCCGCCTTTTCCCTCTCCCCCTTCCTCGCCCTCGCCCTCCTCGCCCTCCCCAAGATCCAGCCTCGCCGCTGGCTCGCCCTCGATCTCCGCCGCGTCAACTGGCGGGGCTACTTCAACAGCATGTTCTGGAATCTCAATTACTGGGACAAGGCCAGCACGCTCGCCGGCGAGGTCGAGGACCCCACTCGGACCTTCCCCCGGGCGCTCTACGGCGCGGTGGTCCTCGTCGTGGCCTCCTATTTGATCCCCTTGCTCGCCGGCACCGGGGCGATGGATGGGTCGACGACAGATGAGTGGACGGATGGCTACTTTGCTCAGGTCGGGTTGGTGATTGGGGGACCCTGGCTCAGATGGTGGATCCAGGCCGCCGCGGCGATGTCGAACATGGGACTGTTTGAGGCCGAGATGAGCAGTGATTCGTTTCAATTGCTCGGAATGAGTGAGATGGGGATGCTTCCGGCGTTCTTTGCTATAAGGTTGGTTGATTTTCCTCTTCTCTTCCTCTCATCTGATCCTAAAAATGGAAGCTTCTCAATGGTAATTCTCCAAGAATCCAAGTAAGATTAGTATCTTTTTTTTAGAAAAATGGACAATGCCCTTTATTCAAAAAAGATTTACAAGAACAGAGCCCAAGGTCTCAGAAGAGGGAAGCCATCCAACACCAACTCAACCAAAGGTTGAGCAACAGACGTGGGTGGTCCGGTGGGCACTTGCAGGAAGACAGCAAAATAAACTACAGTGGCACCATTAAAGGATAACCCTAACATCTAAACTCATCAACCATAATGGACCAAAAAGATGGACATCATGGGCAACAAAAACACGGTTGTCTGAAACAAACAGGTTCGTTTAGTTTCTAGTTTGTGCATTAGTTATTAACGAGTTCCTCTATAAAGAAGTTCCAAGTGAGGATTTGGTTAAAAAGGAGTTTTTTTTTTTTGAAAGTTAGGACTTTTTGAGTTCTTAGATGCAATTCATTCTAATTCTTCATGCAATGAGAGTTTAGACAGTCTCTCTTTTCTATTCAAACTAATTTGCAGAAGCAGATAAGGGTATACCTGACTGTGGAACTTTCTTAATGGCAATTTCTTACGCTCGTCGATGCTGTTATTTTACAAAATTGATGTTATGAGAGCTTAAAGATAACTAATCAGTTTTTTTGGTTGCTTAGAAGTTGATGAACTAGTTACTAATACAGATCCAGTGACACTCAGATATAGATTTATAAGTTTTCTTTAATTTAGACTCGCATATGGGAGGAGTATAGAGTTTGGGTAAAGCTTTCAGATAATTTGAATTCTGGAGGAAAATTTTGAAGGCTGTGATTTGTTTTCTTGGTAATATTTCTTTGTAGATTTATATAGCAACGCACTTAAGGCTATGACATGACCTTTGTTTTTCCTTTTTGTCTAAATGATGCTTTTGTAGATCAAAGTATGGAACCCCAACCATTAGCATCTTATTCTCTGCAACTGGGATTATTTTCCTGTCATGGATGAGCTTTCAGGAGATTCTGGAATTCCTTAACTTCTTATATGCTTTGGGGATGCTTCTAGAGTTTGCTGCTTTTATAAGACTCAGAATCAAGAAGCCAGATCTTCACAGGCCATATAAAGTTCCAGTAGGGACATTGGGCGCAGTGCTGCTTTGTTTGCCTCCTACTTTCCTGCTCATTCTTGTCATGTGTCTGGCCTCCGCCAGGACATTTATTGTGAGCGGAAGTGTAATGCTATTCGGGGCTCTTCTATATCCTGCTATTGAACACATGAAGAGAAGAAATTGGATTGAATTTATTTCCACATCTGAGCTTTCTCAGAGTAGTTTTGAATCTGGCCAAACACAACAGCAAGTTATAGATGAGGCTTCTGTGAATCTTTTGCCAGATCGTTCATCTGGCAAAACAGAGCCAGAAGACCCTGAAATTGACTTGGAAGGGGTTTTAAAAGTAGAATAGTAAAGCCATGTACACATACATGAATCTTTGCAGAATTGATGATACTTAAGCCTGTAAGGTAATTCACTGTCTGCAAATGTATCTATTTTTTTTGACTAAAGAAAAGGTTTATTATGAGTCGGATGACTCATTGTATAGATTTATCTTTTTCCTCTTACTTACACTTTGCATATCTTGGTTTTCAGTGAAACTCTGGATTTCTGGTGCATATGCATGAACTCTTTCGATTAGTTGTTTAAAGATCTCACCATGCTGTATAACATATCCATCAAGTTATATTTTGACCTTTCTTTAAGTTTTGTTATTACTGCAACATAGAGTACTTAATCTCAACTGGTAATATGTGCAAGAATTATTACCAGTTAGGGTGTCTCTTGGGAACAAGTTGCAAGCATGCCCAGTTTGAGTGACAAGATAAGGGTCCGTGTATCAAAAGGAATGAGGACAAATAAAGAAACTAATACCACAATAACAGTAAAATCAAATCGCCTGAGGAGATAAGAGAGAAAATTAATACAAGTAATTGTAAGGAGAGTCAACATTGTATGGCTGTAGCGAACCAAATGAAAAAGAAGAACAATATAAGGAAATTAATGATGCAGCTCCAGTATATATGATTAGTGATAGACTGATATCTAATCTTTGGCATCTTTTTAGCAGATAGATATTGTAATCAGTTCCTGTTTAACACAAATTAAATTTAAGGAAGGAGTATAAAGCAGTTTTGGGAGGAGATAGATTGGTTAGAGAAATGAATTCTTAAGATAGATGTAGGTAGGATTCTGTGGGTTTTCTTGTTCTATTTTTAAAGGTTAGACTTGATGAAATTCATCTTTCAGATTCGATTTGTTGCACTTGTTGATAAATTATGTAATTTCCTATCATTGTCACCTAATTAATGGCTCAATTCAGAAACTATTGCAATTACATTTTCTAATTATGCAAAGAGGGCCAATGTCTTATTCAAGGTTTTAGCAGCTCATACAGAAGTTGTATCATGGGCTGAAGCAATTTGTTTTTGTCTATATGTTACTTTGATTGCAAATTCATTTACTAATTTGGAATCTTCTATGCTTCATATTCAGCAATTAAGCTATACAACAGCATCCTTCCAATCTTGGTGCTAAGGAGCCCTCCCAACTTTTACTTGATTATTCTAGGGTACATCAGCATTAACAAAGTTGGATCTCTTTTAAGGTATGAGAACTTGAAGAATATAGAAAAGCTTCTGCTGATATAGTTGTTTCTTGTGTTCAACATAATCAATCTTTGACTCTTCAACTCATGAGGGATTATGAATGATTTGATATACTAAGAATTCTTGGAATACAATGAGCTATGGAGGTTTGAGGCGTGACTTGAAAGACACATAATAGCAAAACACATTCTGATGGTTCGTCATGATGCTTTAGGTACATGGTGATGACAATCTGACAGTTTTCCCAACACAGTAGAAGCAAGTACAAAGTTGAATTTGTAATTCCATTGATTATCGATGTCCAAGCCAAACTTGCTTTTACATGTAGAATTTTCCTGCCAAAAGCAGTCAGACCCCAAGTTAAGAAATGAAACAGCAAGTATGATTTGCCACCAAGAATCTTGGTTTTAGAGAGAATGGTTATATTCTAGATCTTACATCAAGGTTTCTGTTTCAAAGGAAATAATAAGCTTTGCTTTCTCTGATGATATAGACAATTTTTTGTTTTTATTTTTATTTTCTATATTTGAGATGAAGAAGAAAAGATTTCACAACCCCTTACAAAATCTTTTCAGTTAGACGAGCTGAATTATCGAAAGACAGAACTTCAGCAATGAATAGAAGATGCATGTTGTCTCAATCCGTATTAACATCTGTCTGCCTGGCAAAGTTTCCACTACAGTCATCCACCCTGTTGGCCTCATGGTAACCATGCACAAAATGGATATGTTGGAAAGCCTTTGTACGAACCCAGATATCATAAAAATGTAGAATGACATAGATAGAACATTTTTTCGTGGAGGATGTTTTTGCTTGAAAGAATGTACACAGTACAGATATTCGGCAAGGAATGGAAGATACATGTCCTGATCCATACAAACCCAACTGCCTAGCAAAGTTTGTGTTACAATCTGCTGCCTTTTTGGCCTCTTGGTAAATATGTGCAAGATAGACATGCTGGAAAGCCTTCATAGGATCCAGATATCATAAAATGTAGAATGTAGTCAATACAATTTCCATTGGATTTTTTTTTTTTTTTTTGCATGAAAGGAATGCAAACAGGATATTTTCTGTTTGTCGAATCATACATTCCATGTCCATGCAGAAATCTAACTCAAGCTGATTTCTTTATTGATTCTGTGTAGGTGACTCATCGAAGCAAATATTGAATTTTGACCTGTTCTTGTATTTAGTCTGAAGAAGTGCAATGCACTTGTAACATATAAGAAGCAAGAAACATATTTTAAGCAGATAATGCAACTAATATCTGACATGGGAAACATACTAGTTATATCACAATAGAACACAGTTGTTATAGGTATTACAGAGATGACATTTCATGCTGCATGAGAAGAAAATTTGGTACATTATAGCATTCCAAGATCTGAAAATATAGTATTCAGATTTTCCATGATACGTTATAAACATATCTGAAAGCATCTTGCAAATTTAAATCTGGATCTTCATCTATCCCAAACTAAATGTTGTTATTTCCTCTCTATTCTTGCCAGAGTAGTGGAGCCAAAGGAAGGATGCTTCTCTGTCCTTGCCTTGATCTGTTTTTTTCCATATGCAGAAGAAGAAGAGGGTCCAATGTTGCATCATTTCTTTATCTCTTTCTTTCAAGGTTACAACTGAGAGATTTAGATAATGGATACTGTTCGACACGTGACACGTCCATGTTACTTACTAAACTCAAGTCAAGGGATTCAATAATCATCAACCACTTTGGATAATATAATTTAATTATTTAAATCATAATCTAACATCAGTTTTGGTTAAAATTAAATTTATTATATTTTTGGGACAATATGCAACAAAAGCTCTTTCTTCTTTCAGCACTAATTGTAAAACATCTCAGATTAGAATAATAAAAGAACTAGTGGGTGGGTGTATTCTTGTAAACATTGATTCATATGCTTGATGATTTATGTCCAATTATTAGCTTTGTCAATTACTTCCATTAATGTGGTTCATGTCTGTCAAAAACCAACTTTTAATCTAGAGACAGTTAGCACTGTTTGTCCGGTGATATTGAGAGTCTTTACATGTATGTTTCTATGTGGTCAAATCTAGACACAACCTCTATATTGGTTGTGCTCAGCCGATTCAGTATTCCTATTGCTTTATACAATTGGTTGTGCTCTGCCAATTCAGTGTTCTATTGCTTCAAACAACACCATAGCTGTTGTCCACATCATATGCGGCACTGGTCTGAACTATGATATAATGAACTTTAAGAGGTCTTTAAGTCGTACTGCTCACCAAGTGACCATGCCTGATACGATATTTGTTCATTTACCAAAGGTCTCATCTACAATTGCAATTAGAGTAGCATATTAAATCTTACAGATCTTTTAATGCCCAAGTGTCTGACTTCTGTCCAATTTCCAATCTGATTATAACAAGCAAAGCAGTGCTGTAATAAAAGGCTAGTCTTGCTTTTTGGCCATGGATTAAATAAAAAACATGACGGCCATTAAACAGCCACATCAAGATGTGTACATACTATTGCAGACCTTTCAAGTTACTCCTCCTGGTCAGCCTGCTCTCATTATGTCTTTCCTGGCGTTCATTCTTTCTGATGACATGGAACTTTTTACTGGACACACTGCATGAACTACATCTGTCTTTCAGCAAGATAAGATAAACTCCAACAAAATTTTCATAATAAATCTTTGTTAATTTATTATAAAAATATACAATAGCAGGCTTTAAAAGAAATTTTTTTCTCTTTTCTGTATCGCTAGTTTCAAATCAGTGATATATTCCACCTATGTGGCAGATGAAGAGTATGAAGCTACAAGTTCTTAATCACTTCTCCATGATACAATGTCATCAAGAGTCATGAAAAACATATTCTTTAGTATGCTCCTTGCTTTTCTTACTCCCTGCAAAATCTGAAAACGATTAACCTGTCACTTCTAGATGTGTTAGTTCTGCACACAAGCATGAATTCTTTATTTATTTGGAGTGCAATACCGCGTTTAGGACTTGGTAATGCCTAGCTTGCTTGATTCAAATCTAATGTACCACAAGCACAAACTTGAGAAGACATGAGATTGCCAAACTGCAATGAATAAGGTGTGTTTCGTGAGAATACTATCCCTGTCATTTTCTGAACATGATTCCTGGCTGAACTTTACCCCCTTAAGCTCTAAAAAAAGTTCATCTTGAACTTAACCCAAGCTAGTAAAAGCTCATCTGTTCTTATTCCTGTCAAAGTTTTTCAGCATTTCGCGGAAACCTTTTATAGAAGTCAAAGCCTCCCTTTGCTTTATCCATGAATATATCTAAATTCCAGCACAAAACCTGTTCACCAGTTGATAATCCATATCTTGCATGGAATTCTTCAGCTGAAGACATTCTATTTTCTGGTTACTGTTTATGATGGCTATCTTGACAGTTCTTGACTCAGTTCCAAGTCATGGTATGCCAGAGATGCCATTACTATTGTGATAATTGTTTCTCTATCAATCCAGTTAAATTTTCCATGTGTGAGAAATCCTCTGATCACCTATCCATCTGCAAAACATTAAGGAGAAAAATACACATTTTCTTCACATGTAGTGTTAAGTGCCAGATCCAGATCGAAAAATTTATGGGTTCATGCAGCTGCCGTGTATCATGGAGCCTGCTTGACTTAAAGTTGCGCCTCCGCAGCCAACCCCATTTTGACAGGAAAAGGCTTATGATGATCATGATATGCATCTCCCACATACTAGTTTGAGACGTCATTATTGATCTCTTTCTGTCGTGCTCTTAGAACTGTGTTATTGATATCTTCGTTCCACGCCTGTATTTCTCTAGTCTTTTTCTCTGATTAAATCCCCTTTGATTGTTTCTACCAAATGATCCACTTTGACCGTTCTTTGTGACTTACTCAACCCCCCATGATCTTAAAAGTAGCCACCAGATTAGGGAGGTACAGGAACCTGCTGTTTACTCTTGAATCTGCCAGATTGCCTTCGAGGATTCCCTGCAATGTATTTGTTGTTACTGCTTCAGAACTCTGTTACAGTGAAAAGATTCATAGTATATAAAAAGTCTTGCTTTAGCTAAACCTACAATTATTTGTAGATGATATTTCCAGGGGAGCTCTTCTGATTCAGAAGAAACCCATTGTAGTTAATTTCTACATCAAAATGATAAAATCAGAAAGATAGTTTTTAGTAGATCTTGAATCCTAAGTTTCCTTTTCCTTTTACCACTCCTTGCTATTTTATCCTTTATGCTTAATGTTCCTCGTTCTTTCTTGCACCAAGTGTTCAGTGATTGTTGAATCATTGATTTTCTTTTCATTTCTTTTCCCCCTCCACCTTAGTGTTTATTTGTTAAGCTTTTTGTTCCTCCTTTCTTGCACAATAAAGTGAAGCCTCTTTTTTACAAATTTAGGTCATGAATCACCTATGAATTCCGGGAGTTCTGTGCAGGTAGAGGATTTGTTGCAGGAAAAGCACTGGCCTACCATTAGCCTACGGTAACACAGAAAACTCAGACAAACTCGTAACACAACTCTGAGTGTAAAGTTATGAATGCTTTGTTCGAAAGCCTGCAATGGAATGTGTTGCACTGTTTGTGTAATCAATATTTTGTGTGATTTTTTTTGTGTCATCCAAGCATTTTTAGAAATCCTGTGTCTTTCTTTCTTTCTTTTGTTTTTTGTTTGGTAAAAAAAACCCTCTTTCTTTATGCATGTCCGTTTCTCCTCTGTACCAAGCTTATTCAATTCAGAATGGGGACTTCATGCAATTGCAAAGGTTTATTTACTTTCTTTGGTGCGGTTTTCGTGAAGATCACTATCTTTGTAATGCAGGTCTGGTATATGCTAGGTTCAGTATTTAAAGGACTCGAACCACAAGGGATGACCTCTGGTTTCATGAGGCTTGATTTCAGTGAAACGACCCTGTGGCAGTTCATTTAACTTGGCCAACAAACATTCCATGTCCCTGTACCGCCCTTGACTTGGTTGGTATCTTGCTCTAAAAAAATCCGGAACGACAGGGAAGCTCAAGACTCCATTTATGCCTAGACCAAAACTGGTTTGGAACCAACGAAAAAAAAAACGGTCTTGTCTCGAACTTCTTTGATCTTTGCTTGGATTTCGGCGCTGGCGTGTATCAATGAAAAAAAAGGCGGCCAAGTAATCATGGTGTACTTTTTGATCATGGAGATAGTTATATTGATTAATTATCAAGAATCTACTTGTTGGGATGCAATACCTTCTGAGGAAGTAATTTTTTTTTCTTTTCATTTATAACTCATATAGTTTACGGAAAGAGGAGAAGAGGGAGTGTGGACAATGAAAATTTAGAAAAATACTTTATGTTTAGTTGAAGTTTTCAAAAAAAAATGAAAAAGTAGCTTTTCTATGAAAATAAAATTTCTATATTTTACAGAACAGGAACATAGAAAAGTCCAATTTCCACCAATGAGAATTGAATATTTTTTTAATCAAAAATGTCCTTAAGCTTTTAGATAAAATGAGATAATATCTTTCACTTTATTAAAAGTATAACAGAAATTTTATATAACTTTTTGAGAAAAATAAATGCTTAATTAAATATAAATTACTTTGAATGTGTTATTTTTTCATAATCAACTAAATAAGCAAGAATTTCTTTTCCTGTTGTCAGACATCAGTTTTTCAAAAAAAATATTCCGATGAGAAGAATTTCTTTCTGCAAACTGAACTAGTCTTTATTACTGTGTTTCTTGTTTTTAAAATTGAATGAATGCATGGGACCTACACAAGAGATTTCATGTAATGTCGTGGGAAGTCCACGAAAGAAGGAAATATGAAGATTTCATGTGCACAAAAGACCCATGTCGGGATCCCTCCGGGGCTGGGTGGTTGGCGTGCAAGTCGTGCAATAAAGAATCCTCCAATAATGAAGCAGAGGGAAAGAACAATTTTGCGGATGTCACAAAGTTTATCATCAAATGTTTTGCTTATTTCGAGATGAAAACATTAGATATATTATGTAGATCGTTGTTAGATGTTCCATAATTTGATCTACCCCATGGTTTTTTTTCCTAGCCAAGGTAGCTAGAACTATGCGGTGTATACCCCTCGCTCAAAGAGAAAACAAATATCCATGATATTACTTTAGATGAGGCAACTGAAGGTTGCATTCATATATTTCATTATTCACACATAAAAGGATCATTTTCTAAAATATCACAATTTGGGCTTTCTAAGTAATTAACCACATAATTACATTGAACATGGATTTGATATTCTCTTGGGTGCAAGATGCTAACTCACTACTTAGAAGATTTACACTCAGTTCTTGTGGTGATTCAAGTTGAGTTATTTTGAGAGCTTTTGCATTTTGTTTTCGATTCACTTGCAATAAGAGACAGAAAACTAAAATGAGAACAAAGAATGCTCATGCAAACAATATTGCAGCCATCAATCTTCTATATATTGATACCTGATCTACAACTTCTAGAGGTTTGAGATATTTTGCCCGCTGGATGCATTTACTTCCATTCTCAGCAGCTAATTCTACTCAACCCAAAAAAGAAAAGAAAAAATTGTTTGCAATCTCAGTGATAATGTAAACAGCCAATCAGTGGCTTCATCATGAGACTTAAGTCAATTAGGTTTTTCTTTTTAATAAAAATGGGTTCAAGTCAACTATGGGGCACCATTCTTGTTCAAATTTTATGATTTGATTTCATCCTTGGATCAAAGTAATATATAAAAAAAATACAAACGTGCCATGATAGCCATGTCCTTGGTCCTGAGGCCAGGAGGGCTTAGACAGCAATGACATAATGCCAAAGCAACTTGTGGTACCAACTGCCAAGTGCTACAACAACATCATATATGATGAACATTTTACTATCTTTAAACGTTAGGTAACGAGATTTTAATGTGTCTTCACTCATAAAAATTTATTGAGAAGAAAAAAAAGACAACCACTCTCCGAGTAAAAAATAGAAATTTTTTTTTTATGATTATGCTTTTAAAAATTTAAATTTGCTTGAATATCTTTTTAAAATTTATATTTATTTTTATATTTTTATAAAATATTATTTTTGTACAAATATTCTTAATATAACAGTTTCTCTGTTAATAAAAATCATATTTATTTTAATTAAAAATAAAATAAAATTTTGAAATTATTTTTTTGTCTTCTACCGCGATTGTTTTGTAAATATAATTTTTTAAAATTTAAAATTATTAATTTTTTAATAATATTAGATGGCATGGATATATATATATATAAATAAAAATAAAAAAAAATAGTAAAATAAGTGTTTTACCGAAATATACACATAAATATTAATTTTGGGGGCTGTTCAGGCCCATCCGTCAGTGGGTTGGAGACTCGGAAACGGAGCAAAACTGAAAAGAGGTCTCAAACCACCGGGCAACCCACGAGCCTTTTTGCCTTAAAATAATAATAATAATAATAAATGTCACGAGCCTTTGACCCAGACGGCGCAGTTAGAAGCTTCCAAGCTCGGCCCAAAGGAGGCTCCTTTCCCTTTCTCCCCCAAATCGCCCTCTCCTCTGTTCCCACCTCTATATAAATGGAAGCAGCACGCCGCGAGGCCACGAAAGGGCAAAATTGAAACCCTCCTGACCCCTCTTCGCCCCGATTTCACCGATCGACTCCTCAATTCCAGAGCTCTTCGGCGCCAAAGGTCCGTTCTTTCTTTCTTTCTTTTCGCCACGCACATCGTTTCTTTCTCGATCACTTGCTCGCTTTGTTTGATTTTGATCGCCGATTTCCACTTAGGGTTTCTCTCGGAATCCGATTTCTTCTCAGGAGTTCATTTGATTTGTTTGTCTGTAGCAATTGATTACTGGTTGCATTAAATTAGTAGAAGATTTCCTTTTTTTGCACGGGAATTTGATATCTGTTGCCCCTTTTGTACTTTTGATCGATGAACGATTTTCTTTGAAA
Organism: Phoenix dactylifera; assembly: GCF_009389715.1. Lineage (NCBI taxonomy): Eukaryota > Viridiplantae > Streptophyta > Magnoliopsida > Arecales > Arecaceae > Phoenix > Phoenix dactylifera. The sequence goes on from NC_052407.1 coordinate 9,054,456, forward strand.
ACCTAGTTCTTTTATTGATTTTCTTGAGTTCTTTTTCTTTTTCTCCAGTGATCTGATCTGCTGTAACTATCTGAGCACTGAAACTAGAATTGAGTTTCATGTTCTCGGAGACAAGAAGATAGCTTTACTATTAGGGTTTTGTTTTCTGGGCTCTAATGGTCTGTAAGAGATAGATTAGGGAGCTGCATTTTGGCGATTGTATGAAAATTGGAGGTCGAAATGCCATCTTATCGGCAGTTTTCCCGAGTTGATACTATGGAGCTCAAATCTCAGCTTTTTAAGAAGCTTGGGCGGCAAAAAGCTGAGAAGTACTTCTATAATCTGAAAAGATTACTCAATTTGAAGCTCAGCAAGTTGGAATTTGACAAGCTGTGCTATAGTACTATTGGGAAGGAAAATATTGCTCTTCACAATATGCTTATCCGCTCGATCCTTGGCAATGCATGTCTTGCCCTTGGCCCGCCTAGCAAAGAGACAGTTACAGGGAACTCGCGGACTAGCAAACTGTCGAGCTTTGGAGACACATTCCCAACATCCCCTCGAAGGGGAAGGTCTATAAGCAGCAGGGATCGGAGATGCAGTGACCGTCCGAGCCCCCTCGGACCTTATGGAAAGATGCCTCCTGGACATATGCAAGAAGTCACTAATTCGTGTGACTTGCAGAGGTCACGAGAGCAGCAAAGTGCTCCAGAGTTGATTTCTATTGGTAGTAAGGCTTTGTTAGAAGTTGCATCCGTGGAAGATGGAGAAGAGGTTGAACAAGTGAGAGCTAGTCCAAGTATTCAAAGTAGAAGCCCCGTAAGGGCACCTCTGGGCATTCCAAGGACTGCTGGTGCTCTTCCCCATAAGACATTTCGTAGTGGTTCTGTGGCTGGTTTTCATCTTTCTAAGTCATACGATCCTGAGTCTTGTCGTGGTAGTTCTGTATTGCCTGATACAAGGTCTTTAAAAAAGCAATTGGAGCATAGATTGGAGCTTGAAGGCCTTGGTTTGTCAGTGGACTGTACTAATTTGTTGAACAATGGTTTGGATGCATTTCTGAAGAGGCTGATCAAACCCTGCATGGACTTAGCTAGAGGCCGGTGCAGCAATAGGTGGACAGGTCAAGCAGATCGGAGGATTTTTCCTGGTATAAATGGTGTGCTGCAAGAGGAGCAAGTGCAAGGGTCAAACCCATGTTATTTTGCTTCATTACTAGATTTTCAAGTGGCAATGGAATTGAATCCTCGGTTGCTTGGTGTTGATTGGCCTGTACAGCTTGAGAAGACATGCTTTCGTCTCTTGGAAGAATGAACTAATGATTGAACATGATTTCAGTCTCACTGTTGCATTGACATCACCTCTGCAAGTCCTACGTAAAGGATCCACAATCCTCATGAGCCTTTGATACTATTGAAGCAACATAGTTCATCATTAGCGCGCAAATTACAGAAAATACATGAGTAGAAGACTGCAGAGTTTAGTCACAAGTTACAAACAATTCATTACACCTGCTGTGGAGAATAAATTTCATATGCCTTCCCTATCGATCAAAGTGACAGATAGGTGTCACTATCGAAGCCTCAATTTTATTTTTGTGATGGGTTCATGTCCTATCCATTGAATGTAAACCTTTCGACCCAATTTATATTACTTTCCAGTTTATGAAATCAATATGGTTCTGAATCTTCTGATATATTTACTTTTCTTGTAAATAAAGTGTTAGTTAATTGTTGCAGCTATTTATAGTCTTATTTTTCAGTTTTAATAAGCTGATTATAAATTCTTTATTTTTGTATATTATATTAGAATTAATTTTACTACTAATATGAGGATATATGATTGCTTATAATTTCATTGCAAACATGTATCCAATTTTGATATTTTGGATCAGCTACAAGAATATGCAGTTCTGCAGTGAGTGGTGCAGCCTACTGTTTACATTGAAAATCATGATATTTTGGCATTTTTAAAGTGCGGTCTAGGGAGATTTGCTTCCAAAATCTTGCTGATTTGCATTGAGTGGAGCAGCCTAATGTTTTCTTTATCCATTCATCAGATTTATGAATTATTATTCAGTTGGCTACCAAAATTATTTTGCTAAGAGAAGATTCTATAAACCAGGAAAACTTTAATAACAAGTCAGGAAGCATTGGAAAATACATAATTCAAAAGCTTACCTACTGAAAAATATTGGTAGGAGCTACTAGTAACTTAATGTAAACTGTAAGATTATTAAGTATCAGGAAACTCTATTACTCTATATTTATTTCTGACACACTTATAGAATTAGGTTTAATCAAGAAATAATTGAATAGTTTTAGAATTTTCAGTTGCTTAAAAAAATGTCTGTCAGATAATACTGAATAATACACCTTCGGTTTGAAACTTTGAATATCATGTATAACACCCATTGCGAGATTTCTTCTGTTCTTTCCTTAAGACTTGCATCAGTTATTGCAGATTATTTGAATTTTTCAAAATTTTTGGTGCGGACACCAGTGCCAGACTGCCTGTCACTCGGGTCTACAACCGCCACAGAGAGATGGTTTAGCCAGTTTCATTATGGTTGGAGTAATTTTATTTTATTTGGGCTTATTAGGGTATTTTGTTATTTGATAGCCTTTAGGGCTTCTTTTGATATTTTGTTATCTTTGAGAGTCTTTGTGAGATTAGTTTCTTGTTGGGGTCTTTTTGCATTTTTTGGGTCTTATAAATATGTTGGGCCATACACTATTTAGGGTATGCTATGAATGAAAATCTGATTCCTTTTTTTTGCCTTGGTGTGAAACCTTGAGCAAGGGCTAGGCACGAAGCCTAGTTCTCTCCCTCTCTTCTTCTTCTTCTCTCCTTCTCTCTTTCTCCTTCTTCTCTCCTTCTCTCTTTCTCCTTCTTCTTCCCTGCTGTCCAGCATTAGCACTGGTATCAGAGCAAAGGAAACAAAACACCTTCTGGGCTGCTGTGGCCTTGGTCTCAATCCCTCCTTCTGAAGCCGTACTGCTAAGTCCTCCTCCGTGGGGATCAAGCCTCACAGGGAAGCAACCAAAAAAAAAAAAAAAGAAACTCTTCTTCCCTGTTCCCATGGACAGTTGCAATTTCCTTTCCAATACCCGCGACCTAACGGAGAAGACTGCCGCCACGGCCTGATCTCTAGCCGCAGCCACCACCCAAGGCTGGGTCCGAGAAGAGGAGCGTCCCGTGTCCGCGGCGCTTCGTTGCCGCTTGCAGCTTCGCACTCGGCCGCCACCGCAGGGCAAGTAACCCTTCCCCTCAAAGCCCACGAAGGACCCATGCCTGTAGTGGGTTACTGGTGCGGGTACGCCCACTAACCCGAATCCAGTTGGGTTGAACAAAAGAAAAGAGAGAAAATTACCTGTTCATCGTCTTTCTCCGATTGCACGCAGCGCCGTCCCGCCTTCACCGCCTCCGCCCTCACTGTCCCGCAACCGTCTTTGCTGCCTCTGCCTCGCCGCTCCTCCTTCGCCGTTTCTGCCTTCACCTGAACACCGCCGTCCAGACCCGAGGGGATCTTGCGCCATCGTGAAGCGTCCTCCTCGGTCCCCTCTTCTTCGAACCCTAGGGGACACAACCCCCCCTTCGAGCACTGCCGCCCGAGCCGCGCCGCCTGAGCTCTGCTTCCGCCCTCGTTGCTCTCCGCTTCCCCTTTGCTGCTGCCGAGCTCCACCACCCCTTCGCCCCTCTTCTTCTCCCATGATCGCCACCCCTCTCCCTCCCTCTTTCGTCTCTTTAAGGGTTTTGGCATTGAAACCCTTATTGTCAGGCCACACCCGATCCCGGCCACCAACCCATCCCGTCCTTCTCACGAGCCCACCTTTTTTGTCCCGCCCCTTCTTATCAGTCCCAAAACCACTTGCACATCCCTCTCAGGGCCCACCTCCACTCCGGCCCGCCTGCCTCGCCCTCTCTGCTGCAGGCCTTCTAGCCCGCAGGCCTTTCGGGCCCATTTTCAACAGCCCGCCCATCCCACTTCCCCCCTCTTTCGCCAATTCAGAGCCCACACCCCCCAATCTGCAGGCCCACCAAACAATATTGATCAGGCCCACAAATTGCTGAAATCAGGCCCACGAGTTGCTGAGATCAGACCCGCCGAGTTGCTGTGATCAGACCCGATTTGAGCCATTCGACGAGCCTACTTCCTACGCCGCTCTTCTGGTTGTCGCCCAACTCAGGTCAGACCCCTCTATTTCTGAAAATTCTATTTGTTTGTCTAAAATTCAGCATCGATGAACTCTTGTGTGCTCTATTAACTTAGCGTACTATGACTTCCATGCATACACCTCAAACAACCCTAAAAGCCTTGTGGCGCCCATCTTTGCCATTAATTGTCAAGCTGCCTAATCTTTGGAAGTTTTTCGAGGCTCCGTGATACCCTGCAACACAGAATACTGCCACTATTTGACTGTAATTACTTGCTTGCACTTATTACGTGATCTCCTGCTTGATTTCATTTGCTATGGATTAGCTTTCCGTTTATATTGAGCATATACATTGCGTTCTAGGCATCATTTTCATGCATTAGGTCTGCCTAGAAACTTACCACTATATTAGCTTTGTAAGGCCACGCACAACTTTGCACTCATTATATGCACCTTCGTAATGGCTGTGTTGTCTCTCAGTTAGAATCCCAATTTGCCATGGATCCCAATATCGAAGCCTTGTTAAAGGTTGTCCAAGACTTGACCATAGTGTTCACCCAGGCTTACGCCCGAGACTCAGTTGAGGCTTTCCTTCAGAGGATTATGGGATCCAAAGAAGGTAGTGCCTCCCATTTGGAAGGCCCAGAGATCGAAGATGAAATTCTAGACCACCTAGGATTTGTTCGACAGGCCGACTTTGACACTAATCTTTTCCCAGGCCGTCCACCAACCTACCCTCATCATAGAGCACTGGGTCCAATCCCTAATGTCGATAGGGGTTATCGCCACAATGTGGAATCTAGAGAGCTTCGTGACCATGATGAAGATGTGATGAAAGGCATTTGGGTTGAAGCTCCCACCTTTGATGGTCGCCTTGATCCAAATGTCTTTTTAGACTACTGGAAAAACAAATATAATAGACAGTTAAGGGAAAGACAACATTGGAAAAGTTCATGGGTTTTCACTACAGAAAATATATTCTTTTCATGTAGTTATTGCATTTTAAAGTGAAGTTGATCTTTGGTGCATAATTTAAAAATTGTGAGATTGGGTAGTTTTAGTTGGTCATTGTAAATTTGCTTTTGTATCTACCTTCAAACCTACTGTGCACTTTCATAGACATATTAATTTGATTTATTTTTCAGATGTGTATATCATATAAAGTATTAGAATTAAGTATAAAATTGGATGAATAATGTTGAAACATTTTTTACATATCTCTACAAGCATTGGAGGTTTACCTTATAAAATGTGCTGCACTTCCTTAAAAGTTTCATATTGATGCAGTCTGTAAAAAGATGCCTGGTTTTGCTATAAATTATCTTTCCATGGCGTCTAGTGTTTCTTTTACAAAGCTTTTGTAATTCTAGTGGCAGATACAGTTCAACACAGAAAATTGTTGGAGAACATGCCTTTTTTTTTTAACATTATAAGAGATATATAATGCTGTAAAGCTTGTTCTTTATTCTTTTTTTTTCCACTCATCACTATATTTGCCAATTACCAATTCTAATTAGGAATCATTTATTATTATGTACAATTGTTGTAACTTATTAGTAGAAAATTTAAGGTGTTACACCCTCTTTAGAATCTCTTCAAAAAGTTGTCTCTTCATCCACTTCATAAGCATCTCTTGTTCTAAATCTTCTCTAGAGATTTAATTCCCTACATTTGCACCTGAATCTGCTCCCACGGCTGCTCCTGCTTCAGGTAGCTGTTGAATGTCTTATCTCGAACTGCTGGGCTTCCAAAACATACCTTTCGCATGTACCAAGGTTTTGGCCTACTAGTAAAGCAAAATATGGTGCATCAATTGTGTTAGGAGCACAGAGAATTAGAAGTATAACCCTTGGTTTCTGCACATGGAGCCAATCCATAGATGTTCAATGTGATTCTCCATGGACGTTTACTATATCATTCCAATAGACAATCACAGGTTTGAACATTAATTTCTAGTTAAATTGCTGCATTGCATTCATTTATTTTGCACGAGCTAAGAGAAATGGAAATCATGAATTAAAGTGCTAGTGCCATCAAAGGGGCAAAAATGTTAAAAAACATTTGACTTTCATGCATAATTATATTCTACATTTGTTTTCATTTGTCTGTAATCTGTAACTAACAAAACATTAGCAACATGGAAATGAATTGTCCCAACAACATAACACGACGCACAATTTCCTGATTAGAGATGCAAGTCTTAGAAACTATTGCAAGTTGTATTGGAGTATAAAAGTTTGGAAAGTACCTTCTGAGCTGGTACAATCTGCACTCAATGGACTCAGTCCTAGAAATTGCCTCTTCAAAGGGTGATGGTTTTGAGGCTTCACTGGTTTTATTCCAAGTATTTCAGGTATTGTTCTCTCCTATTTCTTTTTATTGGACACATAGTGCTGAAAAGCAATATCCGTTAGTTTAATCAATTTCTGTTTACTGGCAGCAGATGTGGACTTATGCTTAAGTTTAATATACTTGCCTTCAGCACTGTTTTTGAGATTATAATCAATTAATAGCAAGCATGCTCATCTTAAGGTTTTAGCCATCTTCAATTTAGATGTAATTGGCAATAAAGCAGAAAGAAATAAGCAAATAAGAATTTGGAAAAATCTGCTTACCCTTCATATCTGTCTGTTATACAGTTAGTTGTTCAGAAATGGTTAATATGACTTTCTCTGGAGTCACGAGGTACAGCTGCTAATATTTTAGTTCATATATTTTTTTCTTGTAATCGAAACCATGTATTCATATTAACCTGGGACTGGTTTAACTTGATAAACTGTGGGTTTGCCTGATTATTTTTTAGCTGAGGTTGTTCTCAAGATCAGAACATAATGTACAATCCTTAGTTTGCACCTGAATTTTTACACTTAGTTCTGCAAACATCTTATTTTAATTAATTTTCAAAAGGTGTGATCTTTCAAAAAGCCAAATCTGTTGTGAAGGCTCCAGTTCTCTCCCTTCTAAATGACCCATTAAGTTCATCCACAAGCATTACGGAATATGATCTTGATGTTCTGATCCGAAGATTCTGTCATATAAAGACACAGATACCCACCCCCACTCCCACCCCCCCCCCCCCCCCCACCCAAAAAAAAAGGCCAAAAAAAAAACTCTTTTTCCATTTGTCTTATTGCAATTTTCTGTTTCCATGTTCCAAGTGGTAAATATTTTTTCAATGTTCTATGTACACATATTTGCTTGATGGCCTGCAGCATTGAATGCATTGATCTCTGAGTTCCTAGCCAACACTGTTGACTGCAATCTTTTGCACTACCAAAAGAGCCTGGAGGTCTCATTTGTTTTTCTGAAAAGTATTGTTGATTAATATAATAATCTTCAATTGGTTACAAGCTTTTATGTTGAGATTCATGTGTTAAATCTCTACTAACTTATGACTTCATAGACAGCTCGACCTGCATTGTACACATTAATTTAAGTAAGGCTTTGTGAATGGACTCTAAGATATTCATAACATTCTAGAAATTTGTTACTGTAAATATATCCGAGAATCATTATCCAAGCTATCAGGAGTCAGCATCATAAAACCTTATTCATTAATGATGTGTACTGAATCTGCTATCAAAAGAATTTGTATTAAAAGCTGCCCTTGATTTCATGAGAAATTTTTTCCACTACCTTCTAGCAAGTTCTGTCCAAGTTTCCTTAGCTTTTTCTTTGTTCCTGACCTTAGACACAAAATTAAGCGCTAAGTCTTTTTGGGCCACCTCACATCTTTGTTATATATGCTGCTTCTTCACCTTGACCATAATTTGTGCAACTCCTACTAGTCTGGTATACTTGTTTCTTACCATATCCTATTATCCTTTCGAAGCAGCCAACATATCCAAATGAAAATCCTCACCTTTGCTCCTTTTTCATCAACCAACATATTGAAATGAAAATCATCACCTTTTCCTTTGTTCTCCATCCACCTGGACCTTCTTATTGCCTAGCATATCTTAAAGTATTATTATCATTATATAGATTTTTTTTTTCCGGATCAATATTGATCACAATATGGTATCTCTTTTTCCATCAAGTTTTTTTTTTTTTTTTTTTTTTTTTTTTTTTTTTTTTTTAACTTGGGCATCAATTAAATTTTTCAGTTTCATTGAAGACATCTGTATACACTTAATGTTTTGCTGATCATTAGGTCCTTGTCTTATAAAGTTTTTCTTCATTGATCAACATTTGACCTTACTCTCATAAATTGACACCATGATATCCACAAACATCACCTTAATAGACATCTCTATTTGTGGACATCATGCAAATTACGAGTATCTCTGCTATAGTAATTTTATATTTGGTAGTCAGCGTGGTTCATCAAGCCGAAACTAGTATAGCCACTAAGAGCATATCACGGCTTCTTCCCATGGAAGGGGTGGTGCCATGGTTGAGAGGATTTGGTGAGCTCTATTGCATTATATGTTAGCGAAACCAAATAAAATGTTCATGCCTAACATGTTTGTGAGGGCCGCTATTATCAGAAAACATTATTTTTATTTTCTGTGGACCATTAATTTGCAAACAGCTTATTTTTTAGTTTTATGGCCACTCATATTCAACAAATAGACAACCAAAAAGGGTAGGAGGTTTGTTGGGTATCATGGACAATTTACATGGTCCAGTCACTACACACGGACGTTTTGCTCTAAGTTCCTGTTCTGTATAGCTGTTTTACATGGGCTGTGGTGTTTTTTAAGTTATGTGGTTATGCCCCCTTTTAGGGGTTCTTTGGTTATCTGGTTATCATTCTTATCATTGCTTTAGACTAGCCCTCGAAAAACAATATTATAAATTTAGTTGTTCTTTTGGCAACACTAAATTTGTGGCTTTAGATTGAGCCTCTGAAAGCAATGTTTTATATACTTAATTCTTGCTATCACATCTTCTAAATGTACCAATTTGGTTGTACAGTTAAGATATGATAATTTCAACATTCATTGACTGCTAATATAGGCCAGTACCTATGGAAGTGTATATATACGTATACGTATATGTATATGTATGGATGTATATAGAAAAGCAAGGAAATCATAAGACTCCCAAAAATAAGATAGTGGAATTTAAAAGAAATGGAAAACATAACATTCATTAGGGATGACTTTTGAAGAAAAGAAATTGAAAGACATTTGTCATGTTGACTCAGATAACAGATTTTGTGAAAGAATTGCTAGTGAAGTTTCTATGGAATTTAAAGGTGGAAGGCATACTTATTGAGCAATTTGATGTGTTAGATTCTTTAAAAGTGAGCGTGATATGATCTTTGAAGGGTGATGAAATCATGAAACCAATAAATTAATCTGGTTCGCAAGTTTGTGTGATGCAGTCTTGAGAATAAAGTTGTCCTAAATTATTAAAAAGAGTATTGTGATACCTTTTTGTAAGAAAAAGCGATACGCTAAATTGCACTATTGCTGTGAAGTTAATATATTGTTTATACTTCAGATTTGTGGAAGATGGTGATGGAAAGTGATCAACGCAAATGCCAACAGTGTATGGAATCATGTCAGCTTTTTGTCTGGTAGGTCTATCATGAAGGAAATTTTCTTGCCCAAGCTGGTGCTTATTTGGATATGCATAATAATCATTAATGGTTTTTATTGTCATGGAGGAAGCATATGGCAAAGTACTGCAAGAAGTAAACTGGTCAGAACAGAGGACGAACGTATACTCCGGGGCTATGTAAAATTAGTTAAGAAATGTATGGAGTGTTGTATTGTCATGAGAAGCATAAGGTTTTAAATTCAAGGGGCCTATATGAAGGACCAAATTACTTTAGTTATAGATGGACCCACTATTGATATCCAGGTGGAGTTCCATGGTTATGTAATTTAAAGGTAGTATGATATTAGTTGATATTCTAAGATTAAGATTCACTACATATATCCATAGTTATGATTGAAGGCTTTGAGGATAATTACTCGAAAATAATCAGCACGAGTAAAAGCATATGTAATGCTGTTCTTATTGAAACTGAAATGAATACAAGGTTGCAGTAAAAATTGCTACTTGTTAATCATATTATCGACAAACTTCTGTTGTCCTGATTTATTTACAGTATACTTGTAATGTAGATTTAAGGTTATGGAATATAAGCTAAACATCAATGTAAATGCATCCATGCGCTTCCATTAATCATACGTACATGTATTTGCATGCACACATACATGTATATGTATACATATTACATTTTCAGGGGTGGGGGATTGGCAGGAGAAAAAAAAGGAGTCATATGGCAGGCCCTTGTGAGATGCAATTGTTATATGCTGCAGAGGCTTCACCTTTTGCATGTCCAACTGTTACTATTTTTCATAAATAGTAGATTTGTGTATGTGTGCATGTGTATCCATACATATATATATTTTTCTCCTGATTAGTAAGCTGGATCTTAGGATTTGTTACCTTAAAAAATAATTACAAAAATGAACTATCTTTGTTAACTAACCTATCAGCTATATCCCTATCTCTGATGTTTATGCATATATTGGTACAAGGATATTTCTTTGTTTTATACCTTTCTCTTCTCTTCAGAAAATTTTGTGCATTACTTCTTTGTAATTTCTTGTGCAATTTTGACAATCGTTTCGCATTTCCTTGACTTCCTGGCTGATTTTTCTCAAATGCTGAACTAGTATGTACTTGAGTGGTGTGAGAGAATAACTTTCTGTTGTATTACAAACCAAAATTAAGTCCTATAATATTTTTTTCATACCTGAAGAAAAGCTGTCTATATGTTACATCTTTGTTTACTAACCTATCAGCTACACTCCTATCTCTGATGTTTCTGCATATATTAGTACAAGGACATATCATTGTTTTATGCCTTCCCCTTCTCTTTGAAAATTTTGTGCATTACTTCTTTGTAATTTCTTGTGAAATTTTGACAATAGTTTCGCATTTCCTTAACTCCCTGGCTGAGTTTTCTCAAATGCTGAACTAGTATGTACTTGAGTGATCTGAGAGAATAACTTTCTGTTGTATTAAGAACCAAAATTAAGTCCTATAATATTCTTTTCATAAACGAAATGTTGTCTATATGGGTATCAAATGCATCTGGATTTCCTGGCAGAACCACTTTTCTTCCTAACATAATTATAGTTATGCATGTCTCCTCTGGCACTTCAGGTCATATGCATGCTAGCGTGGCTTATTTGTTCTTTTAAATAGGCTTTAAGCTTTCTTTGGAGCATATTGGATTCTGATTGATTGGTTACATCAAGCCCCTTAATATAATGTTCTACTTGGGACAACTTGCTGGGTTTGAGTTTGGTCTTGGGGTAGGCCTATTTGAAACTTTTAGATAGGTCCAGCCCATTGTCGCTCATGTATGGTAGCTCTCCTAGTAATGGAACAAGGCCCACTTTGCTACCATTGCAACCTCAATCTTGATTTATAGAGGTATAGTCTGTTTTACTTGAAATGTCGGGAACTTGCGCATGTTCTGCAACCTGAAGAATGAAATCAGGATAAGTTTGGAAGGACAAAACTTTTTCAAAAATAGCCCATGATTTCACTGTTTCAAATAACTAAATGGTGACTAGAAGCTGCTAGGGCAGTATAAGTTTGATGGCTGCAATACTAGCAAGTATTTGTCTTAGAGGGCTAAGATTGAAGTAGCTACGGCAAATGGAATGTCTATACCATTGGTATTCTTTTTGGTTCTATTTATTTTAGTAATAAGTACTTCATTTCATCTTTTATCCATTATCCTATCTTTCACTTACCAAATATTTATGCAAAATAATCCCAAATAATCATTAAAGTATCATATGATTTGTTTATCGATTGATGCTTTAATTCATTTTTGTCATGTTCTGTGGTGGTCCTGCTGTTGCCTCTCATATCTATTGTTCAAAATGTTCTAAATACTACATATATCAACCATTAGACATTCTTCTCTGTTGTTTGAAATTTTATCTTTTTAAAAAATTCCAAAATCTGGGCAAATTTTCAGTCCCACCCCCTCAAAGGGAAAAAAAACTCACCACCGCTGCCACCACAGATTCTTTTCTAGCTGTATATTTCTTAAAACTCAAGGTTCTAGTAACCAAGTAACCAAGTAATCATGTTGCAGTAAACTGTTAGATGAATGGACATTTGGTTTATATTGGTCATATTGGATATCTCATGTCCAGAGAAAGAGACCAAGTAACCAAGTAATCACTCAACGTCGATATTCTTCCTAGCAACCAAGTAATCAACCAAAAAAATTGTCTTGTGTATTTAAACTTATGAATAATTTGCTTGCTAAATTTTCTTCCTGTTTTTGTTGTGAGTCCATGTCAAGGGATTCTTCACGGCAACCAAGTAATCACCCAAAAAAGTTGTCTGGTGTGTACGAACTTGTGAAAAATTTGCTTGTTGAAATTTCCTGTGACTTATTGACCTCATTTAGCTTTTATGTGGATAAAATAGACCTCATTTATTTTTTATGTATATAAAACAAACATGTTTCTCACGTTATCTTCTTTCTAAAATTAAATATATATGAACTGCACTTTTCCTTGATCTAAGTCAAGCACTTGAAAGAAAACTACTCTATCTAAATCAAGTTATTATGGATTTTAATCTTAATCACTTATCTGAAAACTGCATGGTTTGATTTTGTAATGGATAAAGTAATGTTGAACTTTTGTTTCAAAAACACATGTGACCATCTCTGTACCTCCTTTGAGTAAAATTAATGTTTACATCTGACCGTGCAGGTTAGGCTTGAATGGCCACTCCTTGATGGCATATTTGCAGCCCATTTTAGATGTTTGTATCTCCCTTTTTACAGCTGCTTACGTTTCCTTTACAGCCTTACTCACTTGTTTAAGCTAAGAGCACGCTGGCAGTTAGCACACTTTGTTTGGGGAAAAGTCAGGTTCAGGTGCTCCATACTTGGGACAACAAGATAATGCTGCTGCTTGAATTGAACTAACTGCATCCTTTACAAGTTGGCCTTAAATTAATACATAACTGGAAGTTTTCAGATAAAAAGCGTTTTATTTTATTTCAAGCTTGGTCGATGCTTTTACTTAGGAATTGTTCAACCTCTTGTTATGCACATAGAGTTCTGGAGCATGTGGCTCGTATAGTTTGTTTTTTATTTGGCTGCATTCTCACTTTCCTTTGCCCTGTTCAGTGAATGCGATTCTGTGCTGCTGAAAATTTCCCAGTGTGGAAATTGTCAAAGCAATCATAAATTTCAATAATCATAAAGTGTAAGTTTATCTTTGTTGACATCAGTTTGATTTGTTTTTGGAGTTTGTTCATCAACTCCTTAGACTTTTGATTTTTTAAGGTGTTAACACCGTTATAAATTTGTTGTTAACTACTTGTCCATGTATATTTTTTGGTCTATCAGCACAGGTCACTGCCCACATGATGAGGGCATGGAGTGTATTTGAAAACTATGGAAATATGGGATTCCGTCCTTCTAAACGAGCACTTCTGAGGAGGTAATATATTAGTTACTCAAAATAGAACTGCAATGAAGTTGAACTTCTATTGGATACTGCTTTTTCATTAGTAAATTTGTATCATGTTTTCGAGATAATAGTGCTAAAAAATAACTATATTCGAAGATTAACTACAACATATTTCATTTTTTTTCTGCTGAGTTGTGTTCCACACATTCCTATTCTGTGAAAAAAATACGTGGAAAAGGAAAAAAATCAACAATTGAAGGTATGTTCGAAAATGAAGTATCATGTAAAATATTTGACCAGTAAATTGAGTTTTCAATTTAAATTTATGCCAATAAACATTAGTTGGTATACAATATGAGGTAGTTGAGCCAGGTCTCCAGCATGTAGGCACCCTAGGTAACTTCTTGACTGTGCCCAAGGATCATATTCCTGAGTTCTTATGTTAAGGAGCTACTAAGTGAGACAGAGGTAGGGGAGAGAACAAAACGAATTAGATAGAGAGAAAAAGTACCCTGAGACGTGATATGTGAAAAAAAAAAAAAGAAAAAATAATGGACACTGGAATTTATATGATTTGCATTGGTCTAATTGTGAATTTTCTGTTTGAAGGCATGTTCTGAAGTTGATGAAGGTTAGATTGCTGCTGCTTCTGCTACCACCATGGCTAAATATCCATTCTATAGTATCTTATTATTACATGAATTTTGTCATTGTACTAATGTTATAGGAGAAGATGCTATGAGCATTCCCCGTAGTTGCTTTCAGTCGTGCTTCATGGGGAGGCATTATATGATGGTGCTAAAATATTTTGGGGTGCTTGTGCTCAGAGAATCCATTCTTTCATTATCTTTGGTTAGGCAGGAAATCGATGCTATGTTGGTTATACCTTTTAGAGATGTCTTTTTTTTAATTTATTTGATTGTGTTTGGAGGAGGTTACTTAGGAGTACTACTTCAATGCCTGTGAAAGCAATTCCTGGGAAATATACGACCTCATTTGCTCTCGATAATGTGGTATTTGGTTGTACATGAGCAATGGTGAACCTTCGTAGAGGGTAATGATCTAGTGATCACAGCTCAATGTGAAGGTTAATGAATCATTATGGTGTTTCCTAAATCTGAGAGACAAATTTTCGGGGAGACAGAAAATTGGATAATACTTAATGCTGCAATGAGATCTTATAAAGCTCCATGATTTTGAAATTTGATCAATTTAAACTGCTTCGACCTTGGAAAATTTTTATCAGCCACGAGCTATCTACAGGGAGTAGAATCTCTGGGTGCGCTCGACGAACTTTTGGCCCGGGTATTGTACAAACACCGTCCAATTTTGTGATGATCCTTCCGGATCCAGATTCTGAAAATTACTCTTAGGTTGGCTTTAAACGTCGTGCTGATCCTCTCTGTCAGACCAAAAAAAGTCTTATCTCTATGGTAGGGGCTCGTCTTGGTAATCAGATTTGGATGATTTGATGGAAATCCCACCTTATCCATCTATCATCGAAAATTAGAAATCTTCTGACGCTTCGATTTCCGATGCTGAGCTGATAGTGAGGCTTTCTAAACTAGGTATATATTCAGGAAGACCAAGTGGGACGTGAATTGAGTGGCCATTTATGGGCTTGCGATCCGAGCGGGCGAGCTACCCACTGCACTTTGTGACATTTTATTTACTAATTTTATTGGATGCATCCATATTTGTGTAGTATGACTTGCCAGCTTTAATGCAAAAAGAAAAAAAAAGAAAAAAAAAAGAAAAAGAAGAAGAAGAAGCAACCCGCCCCCTCGATTGCTTCGGTGTATGTACAAGAGAGAGTCAGAAATCGCAGAAAGGGACTACCAGGTGCCACACAGATTGTAGCAGGAGCAGGCGGAGGTGAGAAAAGTAGGAAAATACGGCTTCTCCGTTGCCGAGACCAGCTACTTGATATCGCACTCATCCGGAATATTCCGATCCCATTAGAAGGAGCGGCAGAGGTTATAAGGAGCGCATTCGAGCACCGCCGTCCACACGCCGCTCCTCCCCCTCCCCCTCCCCCTCCCCCTCCCCATCCGGTGATGCCTCCTCCTCCGCCGTTGGATCTTGCTATCACCACCCATCCCCACCGGCGGATACCGCCCGATCTCGGTATCAGTCTTCCGCAGCATCGCCCACATCACGTGCAAGTCCTCGTACTCGCACGTCCTCACCTCCTTCCTCAGCTTCCACAATCCTGTATGTCGTCAATCGAATCAAGTCCCATCGAATTCGAGTCCGAGGGTTCTGATCGTTGGAGAAAAGTGTCATCGGAAACTTACCGGTTTTCCGAACGCCGATGCGTGTAGCCACGTTGATCCAGACTTGCCTCATCGGAATCACCACCCGATCCCACAAGCACTCCATCCCTCCCAAATCCCTTCCTCTCCTTGTATTCCGAATTCCGATAGCCTAGCGACAGAGAGCGAGAGCGCGAGAGAGAGAGAGAGAGATTGGATGATCTGAAGAAGCAAAGGAGAAAAATTTTAACCAAAATCTCTTTCGGAAGCCCCTCTCGGTCTCCGGTCTCTAAATCTTTTTCCCGGAGCCGGGCTACTTCCCTTCTTAAAAATGGCTCCCGTACGCGTTACTATTAGCGGCGCGGGGGTGGTCCCCGCCGCGTGATGTCAGCGTGTCCCCACCGCGTCTTACTCGACAGGACGCGGACGGCCTTCTCAACCGTACACGTGGAGCGCTTGCGGGCTTCAACTCTTCTCGTGCCGTATGGTTCCGCAGAGATATTTGTGTGTGTGGTCGAGGTTTCGCTGTCTACCGTCAGGAAGGGGAGGGCGGCCTCGGATGCCGGCATGTGAGCTGATGCGCGTCGGATCGTACGGCCTAGATCTCGAGAAGATGCGTGAGATCTGGGCTTGTCGCCGGTTGGGTCCCTGTCGGACCTCGTTAGATAAAAAGGACACCTTTTTTGTCGTCGGCCGTCGGGCGGCCCATATTTTTCGGATTTTTGAAATAGGAGCGCGGGCCTGATAGAGAATGCCAAGCATCACCACCAAGGTGGTAGCCCAGTTGGAACGGGACATTTGCTTCTAACCAAGTGGTTCCAGGTTCGAAACGCACGGGCGTCGATTAAATTTGGGGACCGGATGCCCCGCGCTTGGACACGGGGTCTGGAAGTGCTACTGGTCGGCTGGTAGCCTGGGTGGTGCCAGGTGTGACGTACTCACACGGGGTACTCGTGCTAGGGCCCAGTGGGGTAACTGAGCCGGGGCCACAGGTGGGGAGGGTATGAGTAAAAAATGGCTGGGGTCTGGTGAGCTGGGTCTATACCAAACGGTCATTCTGCCCGCATCGAACATGCTCCTGGCGGGGTGAGGGCCCAGTGTGGGGCTGCTACGCGGGATGGGCTTGCCCTTCCCCCTCTTCCCCTTTTTTCATTAAAAAAAAAAAAAAAAAAAAAGCCAAGCATCCCCCCGGCTCCGGATGTCGCGTTCAAGCGGTCAACATCTGATGACGCGGCGTCTCCTGTTTTGTTAGGTCTATTATTAATTATATATTTAACCAATTGCCGACTGCCACGTATGAGTGGGCAGGTGCGGCGAGGGAGAGGGAGTGGTGAACAAAAAACGTCCGCTGAGAGCAGTTTTCCTTTTTTTTTTTTTTTTTTTAATGCCATGTATGCTGTTGTATCCATAAAACTAAGGATTCAAAATAGGATTAACTTCTTTTCTTAAGAAAGTTCGTCCGTTCCATAGCTTAAAAAACAAAAAAAATTACATAAAGCATCTTCTTTCTCGAGTCATTATTTTTCCTTTTGTCTGTCCTTGGGACTTTTCTTCTTCTCCTTGTTGTGTTCCTTTGTTCTCCTCCGAATCTTCTTGCTCATACAGTCGTCCATCCCAAGTGTGTATCATGTGGTCATACATTGTATATTGTTTGAATACTACATTATGAAAAATATGCATTAATTTGTCTGAAAGTATATATTTTATCGCTTAAAGTATGTAGCAAAAATCTATCGAGTATATCACTTGTATGTACCGTGTATCGGTAATAATGATATGTTGGAAAGTATACATCAATGTACCTGAATATCCATCAATTTGCTTGGAGGTATGTATTGGATTGCTGTAGGGTATGTATTAAATATTAAAGCAGCTTAAAGTATGTATTAGAACTCATAGATGTATATCATCTGGATATGTAATGTGTATTGATTAATATAATATTTTAAAAACTGTGTATCAATTTGCTTGGATGTGTATTAATTTGCCTAGAGGTATATATTGGATCGTTACTGGGTATTTATCAAAAAGCTTAAAACATGCATCAGAACCTATCGAATATGTATCACTTGAATATGCATCGACTTGTTTGGAGATATGTATTGGATCGCTGCTAGGTATACATCAAACAAAATTAAAGCATGTAACAGAAACTCGTCGAGTGTATATCACTTAAACATATACTGTGTAGCACTAAACATGATATTTGGAAATGGCGTATCAAATTACCTGGAGGTATGTATGGGTCGTTGGATGACTAATTTGCTAGATATGAATCATCAAAATATATATTGTATACTGATGAACATATCTCATGGCCACGTAGAGGAAGGGTCTCCATATTTTGAAGGAGAAAATGACTCAAGGAGGAAGAGGAAGGTCTCATAGATGGATGGAGAGAGAAGACGGCTTGATAAGAAAGAATAGAGGATTATGGGTGGACGGTTTTATGGATGATGTTTCATGTTTTTTTTTTTTTTTTTTTTTAAGCCATATATCGGACTCCAGATTCTGCCCCGCCTTCTATTTTAAAATGGATGTGATAGGACGTATAGCAAAAAAGAAAGATCATTCCTTACGATCTCCGAAGATCATTCCTTACGATCTCCGCTGATGCGCGCAGAATTTTATTTGAGAGCGATGGGGAGATGCAAGTGGAGGAATAAAATTTGGAGGAAGCTGGGTTGGTAATTGATGCCGTCTGTCTACTTGTGCAAGGTGCCTGCATTAGTTCCCATTAGTGCCTTGCGATTAAGCTCTCTCTTATCCATATATTGTATTATTTATATATTATATCAAAATTACTAAAGATTTATTATTATAGAAATTGTAAGTTGAAAATATGGTCAGTTAATTGTGTTTTTGAAATTAACACTTGTTCTATTAGGTAAAGTTTGATCTCAGAAAAGATTCTTATGGCATGCATAATTGATCCCACCAATCTCATCGCCTTTAAACTATTTTAATAAACTCATTAGAATTATTGATATATCTCAATTTTTTCTTTGTAAACATATATTTGTAACCCACTTAGTCTTAACAATCCAGGATAGTAGTAGGGATAGAGTGGAAAAAGAATCAAGTCTTTAGTTTTTTTTTTTTTGTGTGTACAAAATGATTATTTCAAGACTTCAATCTATGTCCTAGCACTTGAGATGAGTCCAGACATTCTTTCATTGCCATGATATGCAAATGAAAGACAAAATGGATGGTTGCTCATAACCCACCAGTTTTGTTTATTATTTATATGATTTGATAAATATATTTCTAATATTGATTGACGTGGTTTCATAGGCATACGTCCAATGAAAAAAATAGCCAGTGTAATTATTAAAGGCAAAAGGTGGGATCATGAAGGGACGTGCTAGTGAAAAGTTTGTGGCCAAGTGTAAGTTACATGTGAGCTCTACATAGTATATTTTCATATTATATAATAGATATATTAGAAAAATACTTATTATGTACTTGTATTTATTTGATAAGGAGTATTTTTTTAAACATGGGAAAGATCGGGTCGGGCACAGCCAAGGGTACAACTTGATCTAGTCAGGCATGGGTCAGCTTGACCCGGCTTTTAGGCCGACTTCTCATGCTCGAGCTCGCTACTTATCGGCTTGTTAGGTTTTGAGCTTTTGGATCGGGCCTCGACATCCCTCCCCCTTTCTCTATGATGGGTTTTTCGAATCTTCGTTATCTTTTCCGATGGCAAACGCGAGCAATCGATCAAAGCGGATGGTGAAGTGGTTCAACGGGGGAAAGGGGCTCAACTTTATCATGCCAGATGACGATGGCGAGGATCTCTTCATTCACCGGTCATCGGTCAAGGTGGAGGGCTACCGGACTCTCGCAAAATCTAAACTATGGACTATTACCCTGATCCCATATAGCCATGACTATTGTTGGACATCTTTTCAAATTCCAAGGAGCGCTGGATAGGATCTAGTTGGGGAGGCTAGTGGCCTAACCATTATCGTCGATCCATGTCTTTGCAGATCCGGTACTCATTGATCCTAAGCGATTGTAGTGTATCTGCATCGACTGCAACAACCTCGAGGACGTTGTCCGCCACCCTTTGCCCTGGCATCTGTGAACACGGGCCATCTCTTCAGCCCTCATCGCCCAGCCCTGTCACCTTTTGTCGCTAGATTGTTGATCGAGGTGCACGATCCATCCTTGTCTAGGGGTAGTATTGTTGGCATTGGGGTGGAGTCACTGATTGTTCCTCTTTTCTAGTAAACCCCTCTCAATCACCGAGATACAAGCAGATGGGAGGCGTCTCTAGGCTAGTGGCTGCATCAAGGCTGTCGGTGTCGCCAACTCTGGTGGTTCTGATGTCGGTGGTGGTCAAGGGGATGGATTAGAGGCAGGATGGAGGGAAGAGACGGGTCATGAGCCAAGAAGATGGAAAAGAGGTATTTTATATTATATTTTATATTATATGATATATATATTTTATTGTATTGTATTGTACTTACTATATTATATATTATATAAATACCGAGCTCGAGTCAAGCTTGGATTGGGTCGATGTAAATCCAAGCTCGGTCTAGCCCTTTAGGCTTAAAAACTAAACCTAGGCTTGTTCGAGATGCTCTGGAGCAAGCCAGACAGACCATCCGGTATTTAAACAGATCTACTTATGACTTAGTATATTTGATGATTGTTTATTAATTATTAGTTTAAAAAAATGATCACTTAATAATAATGTAAATGATAATTATATGTACACATTCTTGAGAACTTTCCCTTGTTCTCTTTGCCAAAAAGAGATCTGAACTTTTTTTTTAAAGAAAAATAAAAACAAAGAGAGATTCCTTAGAAAAAAAAAAGAAACGAAGGGAAAATACAAAAGATGGTGTATTTATAGAAAAGGAATATTTTTAGATGCAAGGGAAGGACAAAGATGAGTCTGTGTGTGTATATATATATATATATTAATATCATTGTCATTCAATTGTCAATAAAACTCTAGGTTTGCGGTCAACTTGAGGATTATATCATATTAGAAGACAAAAGTAGGTGCCAGAGCAAAAGAAAAAAAAAAGGCTACAGGGTGCCACTTGGTTTCTCCGTCCGTGGCTCGTACGTTGGTGTGACAAAGGTAGGATAAGAAATCAAAACAAAGCCACCAATTTCTCCAGAATGCCATGTTGGATAGATAACTCCGGGATATCGTTTTCTCAAAAGATAAAAATACAAATTGACCGGCCATCCATTCTTTCAGTCCTTAATTTTGCTTGAGCTTCCAAGGCATGGATCAAATTGCCAAGATCTCTTCCCTTTCTTCTCCATTTTACTTTTTACTTTTTTAAAAACTTACTTTTTACTTAATTCTTATCACTTACTATATATAACATCAAAATTTTATAGATTAAGAAGATAAAAAGGAAATATATATTCGAAAACAAAAGTACTTTTGGGGAAGAGAGGGGGGTGGTCTGCCTCTTAAGAACTTATTTTGGCATTATAAGATCCTTTGCAAAAGAGACTACCGAGCTAGTATTTTTTGTAATGGCAATTTATGCATTAGTTCTAATAGTATTATCACCTTAGGATGCTGCACAATACTTTTTTTGTTGCCTCGAGATCCATTTTGAATTACAAGGAGGTTTCCTATCTTTCTTTTTATTACCAGAAAGAAAAAAAAATCATAAACCAAAAAAAAAAAAAAAACAAGACATATGATCATCCTATTATTTTGCTGATTTTTCTTCCACCTTGATATGTGCTACATCTTGCACTTTCTAGTAACCTCTCGTTAGGGTTTTCCGTCACAGTAAATTTTGAAGAATATGTTACACGTTGGGATGTTTATATTCATTAATTATCATTTAACTATATATATATATATATATATATATATATATATATATAGAGAGAGAGAGAGAGAGAGAGAGAGAGAGAGAGAGAGGCATTAAACTATTCAGGGTGGTTACAGTAATTGTCATAAAGCTCATCATGAAAATATTATATAAAAGATAGAAATAAAGACACATCTAAAGGAAGATCAGCATAAAAACACATCTACTTTGCCTAGTTGCTAATTTTGTGCGCGGTTATTTCTAGGTCTATGGGGTAGAAGCATGGCTGTTTTTTGATTTTTTTTGATCAAATAGAAGCATGGTTGCTGAGATTGCAATTTGGCAAAAATCTTAATATCTCATTCAATGACCAATTAATCAATCCATGCTAGGGCAATGAAATGGTCACACCTTAAACGGTTGGAAGTGAATTCATTGATCTCACTCACCATTAGTTCCAAGTCCACTAATTCCGCCAAAGCATGATCCACGAAACTTCTACCTAATCATTTCAAAAATAAAGAGAGAATAACTCATGAGAGGAATACATATATATATATATATATATATAATTCTTTTTATTATATTTTGAAATACTAATATTGTAGCCTTGCTTATTATCGAGTTTGTCCAACTAGCCAACCAACCAATCCTCACATAGCTATTAAAACCTTTCTCCTTCCATTCAATTTCTCCGAACAAGGCTACTCGCAATTCCCTAATTGAAGGCGGCACAATCCTGCCGGATGTTGCCACCGGAGCCGGTCTTGACTCCGACTCGGCCGAGCTTGGCGATGGCGGCGACGAAGGCCTGTTGGAAGGCGAAGGAGCTTTGGGCCCAGGAGTTGACGGTGGACCTGGACCGGGAGTCCGTGAAGAGGACCTGGTCCGATGTGAAGAGGCCCATTCCTTGCAGCAGGTTAAGGAAGTATTGGTTATCAAAGATCCGGGGGCTGACGGGGTCCATGTTGATGGCTACGGTGGGGTCCACATTCTGGGGACAGATGGCCCGCAGCTGGGAAGCGTACGTCGTGTTAAGGGTGGGGTCCACTGGGTTCCCCGCGCTGAAGCTGTAGATGCGGTTGGCGAACTTGTTGCAGTGGGAGAAACCCACAGTGTGCGCGGCTGCAGCACAATTGGAGGAACAAAAGATTATATTAAAAAAAAAAAGAGAGAAAGTTGGCAAAGCAAAATGATATCTTATACCTCGGTGCAATTTTGGATGTTGAAAGATCTTAGCAGTCTAATAATTTTTTTTGTGATACATTTATTTCGATAATTCATATAGCAAGTGAATGGTTCAAAGAGATTTTTGACTGTTATTAGCACAACTAATGCCTACTTTGGGAGATAAATATGTGCTTTCTGAGATAATTTATTTAATTTCTTAAAATAGGAAAATTTTATGAGATCTCAAAACATCGGAAATTTGTCAACACTTGCAAGTAATAACATTACAAAGGTGATATCCTAACCAACCACAAAGATTTAGTGTTTGAATGTAAGGAAGGAGCTAGATTCTTGTATATGGTTTGAGAGAATTGATGAGCATTACAATTACCCCGAGTTCAACATTTGGAGTTGGAGATGCGCCTTCAAGGACTCAAATCAAGAACCTTTGCTTGTTAACTGAGGTGGCATGAACACTAAAGCATCATCCATGTCACCAGAAGAGCAATATTCCAGCCATCCATTTCTAACTAACATCCAAATCTATATGGTCCCACCACTATTTGAGACCTATATAGAATATAGCCATTCTGCAATGATAGATGTGAGGTTACAGCTATTATATAAGTTAACCCTAATATATATTATTGACCTATTCTATACTTGCTTAGATTATTGGAGTCAATTGATTAGTTAGATGATATTACTTCTCAGGTTTGCTAAAGATCACAAGTTTGAATCCTTTTAGTTTTTTTTTTTTAAAAAAAATTATTCCTAGTTATCTACTATCTTCATTTATCCCTCCAACCTAATATACATTGCGATCAATTCTCTGTCAATTGAGGTCATGCTGATAAGTATGAACAATATAAAATTGTTCATTATGTTTGTGACTTGTACGGAATTTTGCAACTAGACTTTATATAAGACACTGATGTATGCATATCTTTTTAAGCATCAAGAGCTTATTATTTAGTTCTATGTTGCTTAAATGATTTTTCTTAGAGTAGTCAATAATGTAGACTAGCTATATTATCAAATTTATTTGATGGATAACAAGCCAAACATTATCTATAATTTCTAAATAAAAGTTACACTTAGAAAAGTCAAGATTGAAGCACGATGCCCACAAGAGTGTGTTGGCTATGCCCCTTTGGACGGCACGCAAGCTCCCATGCATTGCTATCATGCACCAACATGTCAAAGCATAACTATTTTTTCTCAAAAATCTTATGCGTGTGCATAAGTACTGTAGCTCATCATACTTTATGAGAGATCAATAGCACAAGCAAAGAAAATTCTATAGCAATTATATTTAAATATTTGCTAAAAATTAATTTTGGTCACAATCTCTGCCAACTATCAGTTCTCACAAGTCACAACTAGAAATGAATGAGATGCAACTCTCAATAATAGTATAGGATATGCATTGAGTTCATGCTGAAATTCGGGCTTACATACCTTTTGTATTTGGTTTTCATAATGCATATATTGGTTTCATTTTTTTTCTTAGTTATTCCACAAGACAATTTCCTCTTCTCTCTTCATATACCTATTATGACTTGCAAAGAATTATTTCTCAAATAAATAAATAGATAAATAGAGAATTGAGTCGGAGCATGCATGTTCTCAGACATCGTCAAAATATTAATTTTAAACATGGAAGAAATCAGAAATGCAATGGATAGAATGCATCCCACTCCATTTAACCTTGAGGGTCTGACATTAGAATAGCCTAATGTCATCAAAGATATCAAGCTTCCTCCAGTATATGTGCCCAACATTATTAGCTTACTGCAATTCCCATGGAAATGTGGAGGACTCCGAGCTATTAATGTTTGGCTCTAGACTAGAAACCAGGAAAAGTTGATCGATGAGTGAATTAGTTCTTATCTTTCCGTACCTGAAAGTGCTATCATATCCGTCTGAGTGAGTCCATTAGCCGCGAACAAGGTGTTCAGCTGGACCAGATCGAATTCCGGTTGCGGTAATCTCCCTTCCACGCTATCCGCGGTCGAGCTCAGCCCGTCCAACCTCCCCAATTCCACCGCATAAGATGGCCCACCGGACTATCTCCGCAAACATCAAAACCAGCCACCAAAGCTCGTCATTCAGCAATATTCGATTCCTACGCATACTTGATAACACCCTTATCCCAGCGGAAGGAGGGCGCGGGATTGGATATTTCGGATTGTGGGTGTACTGAATAATTAGTATGCAGAATATGAGGGACTAACCATTGATATCACATCCCGAGTGGCCATCACGAGGATATCCGCACAGGACACCCTATTCCGGCATCGTGGAACGGCATCGATTGCCGCCTTGGCCTTGACAACGGTATCAAATCCATCGCCGGCCAGGGATAGGTTATCGGGGTGGTCCTTCTCGGCCCTGTTATTCGCAGTGGATGCAATTAGCACTGAAGCATCACAGCCCTAGCATGCAGCAGCAATGATTTAGAGAAGGAACCAAACAAAGTAAGTAAACGTTATATTAGAATCCAACTCTTTATTTTTTTTTCTTCTTCTGCCAAGATGTTACCTGGACGAAACAGTCATGGAAAAGGAGGCGAATGGTCGCGGGGACGGTAACGAACGTCTCGTCGAATTTAGTCTTGACGACGTTTCTCACGATGCTTTCAACATTTGGGCAGACGTTGGCGTAGTAGTTCTGCCGGAGTTGAGCTGAGCCCAGCTGAGGAAGGAGGCAAATGCCAAGGAAGAACAGCAGCGAGGCCAATCCAAGGTTTCCCATCAAACGGTATCGAAGGAGAGAACAAATGAGAGAAGGCGGGAGAGATTGGGCTGTGAAAGTTGGAGTGGGGAAATGTGGAAGGGAGGGCTGAACTGATCTGGTTTTAAATCGTCTACAGTTGAGCAACGAGAGAGACTTGAGAGCTCGGACGGGTTCCACTCGCTCATGGCTGACTTCGCCTTCAGGATGACGGGTTGGCTCATGCGAGAAAATGGGAACTGAAATTTACAAGGACGGATGCTAGGAGTAGTTGGTGGAGGGTGACATGGAGCTAGCTTTTCTTGACGTGGTTTGGTTGGCGTGGAGCGGCTTCCTGCTGGTTTCTTAAATCTGTACTCGTGCTCGAGACCAGGTCCTTGGTATCTTTGCCTGTGGTTTTGGATGACTTTTTTAAAAACCTTTGTTTTCTTTTATTATAGAAAATTTGTTATTTAAATTTACCATTTGGAGGCAGGCTTTGGCTATGAGAATAATAATAATAATAATAGAGTTAAAGAGTGCGGAGACATGATTCGAACTCAGAATCTCTGCTCTGATACCATATTGAAATAACCACTTGTTCTAAAAATTTAAATTGATAGAATGAGATAGGTTTATTTATATATTTTATATTTTTTTATAGAATGTTTGTCAAATATGAACGAGTAAAAGAATAAAATAACAAGCCGCCGATCCCATGAATCCAAATTTTTGGCGATATATCATAGGATGGCAATGAGCATTTTCTCATGATTCTCTCCAATGAAGCATGGCTAACAAATGAAAGATGAAAAGAACTCTACAACACAATGTTCAGGCGACCAATCTTGAGAATCACTTTTTTAATTTTGTTTTGCATGGTGTCTCACTTATACCGTTGGGTGTTCAGTGTTCTCATTAACAACAATCTCTAAAATCTCCTTCAAACAAGATCACCATAACTTTCAAGACCCTCTGTATTGTTTCCAATTTTCAATAACAAAAGTCACTCTGAATAGATGGAAGGCAGAGGAGCTCTAGGCCCAGGAGTTGATGGTGGGCCTGGACCGGGACTCGGTAAAGAGGCTGTGCCCCGAGGTGAAGAGGGCCATCCCCTTCTAAAGGCTCTTGCAGTACTAGTTGTCTGAGGTCTAGGGGATGATGGGGTCCATGTTGATGGCTTTGGTGGGGTCCACTTTCTTAGGGCACGCAGCCCGCAGCTAGGATGCATGTCCCTTGCTTAAGGCAGGGTCTGCTGGGTTCCGAGAGCTAAAGCCTTTTGATTGGCAAGGAGATCCAGAAGGACCACCAGAATTTATGAAAATAACAAAACAAAAATCTTCTGCTCATGAAGGACCTCTTTGCATCAGCCTTTACGTCATCCTCCAACAGCTCCACCTCTCCTCCCCTCGTTGTCATCTCCACCTCCACCGTTACTATCTGTCGCAACCATCTCTATCACCATTTGTTATCTAGGAGCAGGTATCTAAACTGAAGAGAGAGAAAGAGAAAGAGAATGAGAGAAAAAAGAGGAGGGCTTGATCTTGAAGCTCAACTAATATGTGACATATCAACTGATATCCACAATGATATGCTGAACTCAACTATGCTGAGATGAAGCTTGCAGCTCCACTGATACTCCACTGATACACTGACTGATACACTGATACGGAATGCTGTGTAGAGCTGGAGCTGAGATGGAAAAGAAGAAAGCTCAACTACTAACTAAATTCAGTTAATCAGTTAGACTTGGATTCAACTGATAATTAAATATAGTTAAATTCAGTTATACTTATTGAGCTCAGTAGCTGAGCCAGAATAGAGTTGTATTACTGAGTTAGTTAAGTTAGTTTTAAACTTGCTTATAAATAGTTATCTTCATATTGTAATATGTGTAATTTTTGGAAGAAATAAAACTTTAGTCTTCCTCCTCCTATCTTTTTCTTTTCTGTTCAAAGTATCACATATTTTTTATGGTATCAGAGCAAGTTTCCATGACTAATGCTACGTCTGATTCTTTTCATTCATCTTTCCCTTCAAATTCTTCTGATGATCAGTCAAGTCCTTACTTTCTGCATTATGGAGATAATCTAGGTACCATTCTAGTTTCACAAATACTCACTGGAGAGAATTATCCAAGCTGGTGCAGATCAATGGAAATGGCATTAAGGGCAAAAATAAGATTGCCTTTGTCGATGGATCACTTCCCAAGCCAGATTCATCTGATCCATTACTTCCAGTATGGATTCGATGTAATGATATGGTACCTCATGGATTCTCAATTCAGTCTCCAAAGAACTCGCTGATAGTGTTCTGTACATCAATGCAGCTAGAGATGTTTGGAGTGATTTACGAGAAAGATTCTCACAAGGTAATGGACCTAAAATTTTTCAAATTCAGAAGTCTATTGCTTCTTTATCACAAAATCAGTTTAGTGTTAGTTCATACTTCACTAAGCTTAAGGGTCTTTGGAGGAATTGTAGAATTATAGACCAAATCCTACTTGTTCTTGTAGTGCAATGAAGCAATTGATAGAATATCAAAACCAAGAATGCACTATGCAGTTTCTAATAGGATTAAATGACACTTACTCACATATTCGAGGTTAGATCCTCTTGATTGATCCTCTCCCCTCCATAAACAAATTGTTTTCACAGGTGTTACAAGAAGAAAAATAGAGAGAGATTACTTTCTTTGTCAATCCAAATATGAATAATGCAGCATTCTTGAGTAGATTAACCTACAATAATGCTTCATTATATCCTACCAGATCTGGGGCTAGTCAGTTTTAGAGAAGAGAATGCCCCATATGTAGTTACTGTGGTATGACTGGGTATACAAAGGACAAATGCTACAAGTTA
This sequence comes from Phoenix dactylifera, assembly GCF_009389715.1. NCBI lineage: Eukaryota > Viridiplantae > Streptophyta > Magnoliopsida > Arecales > Arecaceae > Phoenix > Phoenix dactylifera. The sequence continues at coordinate 9,082,813 of NC_052407.1, forward strand.
CATGGATATCCTCGTAGCTATAAGCCTAAAACCAGAGGATCTCAAATTTCTGCTAACCAGGTCGCTTCCCAAGATGCATCAAGGCAGTTCAACAATATTCTATAGCTTTCATTCACGATGGAACAATACCGGCAGCTACTTGGACTCATCAACCATTCCTCCGACACTACTCATAATACTAATCCCACAGCTCTCCAAACTTCAGTGTTCCCTTTCACCAGAAGCATCTACCGCTTCTACCTCTAAAATTGAAAATTCAGTGGTCAACATGGCAGGTATACATCCTCATTTTTTATCCTCTACCTCTGTTTCTTTTCCTAAACATTGGATAATTGATACAGGTGCCACCAATCTTATGGTGCACTCACTCTCTATGTTAACAACCATCACTTCTAAAGTTTCTATATTTGTTAAACTTCCTAATGAAATTTCTGTCCCAGTAACATATACAGGCACTGTCAAACTTTCAAAATATATTACCCTCACCGATGTTTTGGTTGTTCCTTCATTTTCTTTCAACCTAATCTTTGTCAGCTCTCTACGAAAACAGATATCATGCTGTTTAATTTTCTTGTTTGATTACCTATTCATTCAGGACCTGTGCACTTGGACAATGATTGGTTTGGCTAATGAACAAGGTGGCTTATACTATATGGTTCAAGACTATATTGTTAAATCTAACAATGTTTGTAAACCATCCATTAGTAATGTCTTTGTCGATTTGTGGCATTGCAGATTAAGTCATCCTTCTTCATCTAGAATACATTTTTTATATGATTGTATCCCTGATATTGCAAATTCCAAGTTACAGCATTGCATTGTTTGCCCTTCAGCCAAACAACATAGATTACCTTTCACCATTTCATTGAATAAATCTCAATTTCCTTTCGAACTCATTCATTGTGATGTGTTGGGACCATAATTGATGATTTTAGTCGATCCACTTGGGTTTTTTTATGAACTCAAAGTCACAAACATAATCCTTGATACGCTTATTCTTTAACCTAGTAGACTTAATTTGGTACTAAAATTAAATCTGTATGCATTGATAATGGTGCTGAATTTAATCTTCATGAGTTCTTTAATTCAAAGAGAGTCATTCATCAACGCTCATGTGTTGAAACTCCTCAGCAAAATGGCACGGTAGAAAGAAAACATCAGCATCTTCTCTAGAGTATTAAGGTTCCAATCCAATGTTCCTCTTAAATTTTGGAGTGACTGTATTTTGACAGCCACTTACCTCATTAACAGATTGCCATCCCCTTATTGTCCGATAAGTCTCCTTATGATATCTTATTTTCTTCAAAAACCTACCTATGATCATTTCAAAACTTTTGGCTATTTGTGTTATGTCTCCACTCTCACATGACATAGAACTAAGTTTGATTCTCGGGCTGAACTAGCTATCTTTCTTGGTTTTCCTTATGGGATGAAAGGTTACAAGATTTATAATTTGAAATCCAAATCATTTTCTGTTTCTCGAAATGTTGTTTTTTATGAGCACATTTTTCCATTGAAACAGTTTCCTTCTTTATCCTCAGAATGCTCTAACTCCCATTTCATCATTCCAAATTCTGTACCTGACATATATCCCTCTCCAAATCCTCTTTTGCCCGTTCAATCAAATTCCAATTCTTCTCTTCAACACTCTTCATCAGAACCTTCTTCACATCTAATAGAACCTCTCATACATTCACATCCTACGTCTGAATCAAATGTTTGGCCGTTAGAAGATCCACTAGAAATAGAAAACCACCCTCTTATCTTTAGCAATTTCACTGTCAATTAGCTACTCATTCCTCTGCTTCTCCATCAAAATCCATGGTGATTGGTTTTGCTCCTTTACCAGATAATCAGTATGACATCTCCCTTTTTCTTGACTACAATAAACTCTCTCCTGCCTACAAATCCTTTGTTCTTACTGTTAGCAATGAAGCTGAACCCACCTCATACAAACAGGCTATTCAATGCCCTGAATGGAGAGAAGCCATGGCCAAAGAGATAGCTGCTCTTGAACAAAATAATACTTGGACTATCATTGATTTACCACCTGATAGAGAGGCCATTGATTGCAAGTGGTGTTTACAAGATAAAATTCAATTTTGATGGTACTGTAGAATGCAAAAAGGCACGCTTAGTTGCTAAAGGATACACCCAACAGGAAGATTTTGATTATTTTGAAACCTTCTCACCCGTGGCAAAATTGACTTCTATCAAAATTCTTTTGGTTGTTACAGTTGTAAACAATTGGCATCTTCATCAACTTGATGTCAATAATGCCTTTCTCCATGGTGATCTGAATGAAAAGATTTACATAAAAATTTCTCCTGGCTTTGCTAGCAAGGGGGAGTCCAAAGTTTGCAAACTTAACAAATCCCTCTATGGTCTGAAACAGGCTTTCAGGCAATGATTTTTCAAACTATTTCAATTCTTTTTAGTCACTGGTTTCGTACAATCCAAAGCTGACTACTCTCTTTTTACAAAACAATATGGTTCATCATTCATAGCACTTTTAGTGTATGTTGATGATATCATCTTGGCCAGCAATGATCTTACTGCTATTGATAATCTTAAAAATAAAGACTTAGGAGAGCTCAAGTATTTTTTGGGGCTTGAGGTTGCAAGATCCAGTGAGGGCATTTCCCTATGTCAGCACAAGTTTACACTTGATATACTCTCCGATATTGGTTTTCTTGGTGCTAAGCCGGCTAGAACTCCTATTGAACAAAATATAAAGTTAGTTAAAAATGCCGGTTTACCTCTTGCTGATGCTACTAAGTATAAATGTCTCCTTGATCTCTCATATTGCTTACAAGTTCTTAGTCAATTCATGGACAAGCCTCATCTTGACGCTACCCATCGTGTGCTAAGATATCTTAAAGCTTTCCCTAGTCAAGGCTTATTCTTTCCATCTTCTTCTCAACTACATATCAAAGCTTACTCTGAGTTGGACTGGCCTGGTTGCCCAAAAACGAGGAGGTCTCTTACATGTTATTGTGTGTTTCTTGGTAAATCTTTAATCTTATGGAAATCTAAGAAACAATCAACTGTGTCCAGGTCATCTGCTGAGGCTGAATACTAGGCAATGGCCTCTACCAACTGTGAAATAACTTGGATCAAATATATTTTGGCCGATCTTAGGATTCCACACCCTAAACCTGCTCTGCTGTTTTGTGATAATCAAGCAGCCCTGTCTATAGCTACTAATCCAGTTCATCATGAAAGAACCAAGCATATCGAATTAGATTGCCATCTGATTCGAGAAAAAAATATAATCTGGACTCATTCACACCTTACATGTTCGTTCTCAATATTAATTAGCAGATATCCTCACTAAAGCACTTAGCTCTGCTCAATTTACTTTTCTTCTATCCAAGATGAGCATTCACAACATTTATTGCTCACTTGAGGGGGAGATTGAAGCTCAACTGATATCAACAATGATATATTGAACTCAACTATGCTAAGATGAAGCTTGTAGCTCCACTGATACTCCACTGATTTGCTAACTGATATACTGATACGAGATGCTGTGCAGAGCTGGAGCTGAGATGGATAAGGAGAACGCTCAACTACTAATTAAATTCAGTTAATCAGTTAGACTTGCATTCAATTGATAATTGAATACAGTTAAATTCAGTTGTACTTACTGAGCTCAGTAGCTGAGCCAGAGTAGAGTTGTATTACTGAGTTAGTTAAGTTAGTTTCAGACTTGCTTATAAATAGCTATCTTCATGTTGTAATATGTGTAATTTTTGGAAGAAATAAAACTTTAGTCTTCCGCTTTCTATCGTTTTCTTCTCTGTTCAAAGTATCACTTCTTTGTTACTTGATCCCGAGAGGGAGGAGAGACTGGTTGAGGAGGGACACTCGCAAATATAAAGAGGCGGGGAGCAAGGAAAGAGGGGAGGGGTTGGCAAGCATGAAAAGGCGACGTTCTTGATAATCTTATCAAGGCTGGGACCGAGGATGCATTCAAGGTGGGAGGAGCCCCATGGGCTAGGTAAAAGCCATGGCAGATGTCAGAAGAGATCAAACTAGAGTGACAATCGTTGGAGTAACATAGGAAAAGTCAGAAAGAGTGATAAAGATCGCCAGCCTAGACTAAAAATAGCTTTAGATCTAGCCAATGATGATTGGCTTTAAGAGCATCCGAAGAGGAGAGAGATGGGCAAAGGGAGAAAGGAGGAGAAAGAGAGAAATAGGAGAGGGAAGGAGAGGAGATTCGATTGCCGGCCGGAATCGGCCGACCGTCGGGAAGACATACTAGATGGGCGCTTATTTTTGCAAAAGGATGAAACCGAAAATGGAGGGGAAGGGAAGGGAAAGTACCTCACCCAAGCTCGATACCTTCAGTTTTGAGAGCGGAAGTCGTAGATGAGGTTGGCAGACCTGTTGTAGTGGAAGAATTCTAAAATATGGGTAGTTGCAAAGTTCGATAAAAAGAGAGGATCAGCTTAATTTCCATTTTTGTTTACATGACATTATTATTTATATTTATGTAATACAAGTTTGTTTGCATTGGTTTGTTTGTTTTAAATGTGTACTTAGATGCATATGTTTGGGAGCCGTTCTTAAAATAAAGGAAAAAAGAAAAACTAAACTGATGTGTACTCAAATGTATAATCTTGAAAAATTATAATCAGCTTCAATTTAATGGGTGAAAAGACACCTACATACAAAAGCCAAACTAATAGTTTTTGGTTGCAAGATCTTCTATTGTTTCTTACTTATGATGGTTTCTATTGTTCATACGATGGCCATGGAACCATTCAGGGGTCACTAAATGAAACATGAGAAACAAATTTACAGAAAAGCCCAGATTTCGTATTTGCATGGTTAATGGAATTTGATCATCAAATTGTCTATGGTTTATTGCTTATAATAATCTTCAGCTTCCATACAGTGAACCATTTGTCACTATATGAAACATGAAAAAAAAGGTTTATATAGCAAGGTCCAAATTCTATGAACCAGCCCGGGTTCACCATATTAAGCATGACTAATGAGATTTGATCATCAAATCTTCGGTGACTTCAACCTTGGAAACGCAGTTTGGTGGGTTCTATGTCTGTTGAGTGATGAAATAATAGATGACACTCTTTGAAAAGAAGAAGAAGAAAGAATATGTTTGGAAGAGATGCTGAAGACCATTTATCCAAGAGGCTATTTTGCTGGCACTGTTAGAATTGCCAATGTATGCGGCTACAAATTTGTGAATTCAGGCCCAATACCCAATTGCTCTCTCTCTCTCTCTCTCTCTCTCTCTCTCTCTCTCTCTCTCTCTCTCTGTGTGTGTGTGTGTGTGTGTGTGTGTGTTAATTGGAGATAAGCTGAACGGAAGCCACATTTTGAGGCTTGACATATGACCGGCCAAATACTAGTGGTTTACGAAAAGAAAGACCGATTACTTTGTGGCAGCCGCACGTACGCCGGCTCATGAATGGCACGTTCACAGCGTCTCACGTCTCGTAGGCTATGCATGCCATACGTTAAAACTCGATTGCTTATCTTATTTGTACTAATTTTTATTTTATTTTATTTTTATTATCTATTTCAATACTAATAAGAATGGTTTGTGTTTTAGTGCAACTTTACGTTGAGCCTTAAGCTTTATATATGAGTTTATTTTGTAGTTGGAGTGGGATGTTGATATTTTTGTTTGTAGCATAATATTTTATATATAAAATAAGAGAAAATTACTTGAAGAGAAGGAGAAGGTGGAATATGTTGGAGAGACGTAAGACTTCCTTACGAAAGAAAATCAAATTATTTATTTCAGTTTTTATTTCTTTTTAAATAAATTTATTTTTGCTTCCAAATTTTTTATTTCATTATTACTTCTTTTTGCAATTTTCTGCAAATATTTTTTTCTTGTATTTAATATTTGTTCTAGATCTTAGACGGGCATAATCGATCTACTCCGAATAGTGTGCCATTGTACAATGCATGGACTAATAATCGAAAGAGTGAACATGGAGGCTTGGATGCCAAATGAAATTGGACCAGGAAAAAATATTGCCAAAGCAAAGTTTATGTTCGAATTTTGCTGGATAATTGGATCCTCTCTAGTTCGATGTCGGACAAGAAAAATCAGTTTTTTGATTTCAGATTCTCTCCATAATAGATCCTTATAGGTCCTCTCCAGACCACCGGGAAATTTGAGAGGATCCCAACTTTTTATTTTCTCTCTTTTCAATGAATATTCAATAAAATTAGCTCATTTAGGTAGTCTGCAAGCTTAGATTAAACATACACTTTTGAGCCCATCCATCTATAATGCCCATATTTATCAGTAGAATCTTAACTTAGTATCAAAACCCATTGATTTTTCTTGCCTATGTAAACCTTCACACACATGCTTACTAATCTATATATTGCTTTTCATTTCAGATTCTATCCCTCAAAATCTACGCGTGAGAGAAAATATTGAAGAATAATAGTTCCATATCGGATAGATTAAAAATTCTAATGATGCTTATATACTCTTAGACTCATCTAACTAAATGTATGGATTTTTAGATAGGATCTTAGAATGATTTGTTTGCTGCTTGCATAATGGATCCTAATATACCTAGATTAAACATACATGGCTGAACCCAACTTGATCACTAGGGATAGAAACTAACCTAGTTGTCGTGTAAGCATTGACATACACCCCCATCACATATTCACTTTACAACTTCATAAAAATCATAGTTTATTATTAATAATTTCATTTTTTTTTGCCATGCCGTAGTCTTTGAAAACAATAAATTATTATATGATGCTTCATTCCATCTATATTATTTATTCTTTTAAGAATGACGTTTCATGAATTTGCAGAAACCACATAAATAATATAATTTTAAAATTATTTTTTTATCTTTTTTATCTAGATAAATGTATAAGTTCAAACTATAGTGTAATTAATTCCATGACTATTGTATCAAGAAATTATAATTATGATATATTATTCTTGTTTTTCCTTTTTCAGCTTTTGGCCCTCATTATATGACCAAACTGAGCTCGCCAGAAGCTCTAGATCTATACATGATTATATAAATCCCAAATCCAATGCGTTAAACACTAAACTCTTGGTCATTATGTGAATAAGAATCCCATCCTAATAATCTAACAAGAGATATTAAGTAAATCACGACAAGAAAAAACCATAATTAAACAAAGATTTCCTCGTTGCAGAGATTAATCCCATCCCCGTTGGCAAAAGCCAAGAACTAGTGTCCAAAGGGGTTTCCTTACATGAACCAAAAGCAACCATGTCTGAGTGACGGCAAGGCCACATGATCTTTAGATCTTTCCAAAGCAACATATCTCCTGTTCGTGTTCATTGAATCTCCATCTTTTTATTCCTTAATTCCAGAGAAATGGACAAGAAGGACGGCCAAGGCCAGCCAGGCCATGTCCCACCCAAGAAAGAGTAATCCCAAAGCTATGTCAACCAAAAGGATCCTATTCCTCGAGACCAATTGATGAACAATAAGAAGCAATAACAAAAGTACTCGATGATTCAGCTCCAAGCGTAAGCGTGACTTACTGACTTCTAGGGGCAAGACACCATGTGTTGCCACGATGCGAAAAGGGAGGCATTGGGATTGATATTATCATTATTACTATTTCTTTAGAATCTCTGTGTGATGCAATGCCCAAGGCCACAAGAAGACTGAAGAATAGAAGGGAAGAAGGGTGGAAGAATGTGGCTTCTTTTGAGGCCACATTGTGAGGTCATGGCTCGTCAGTTTTGATTCTTTTGAGAAGCCTTGAGGCTTGAGGGGGTTGAGGAATGGGTGGCGTGATAGGTCCGTGCCGGCCGGAATCGAGCCCCGAGACAACTTGGGCGTGCCCAAGGAATAGCTTGACGTGGGATCCGAAACTGGCCGCCCCACGGGACTCTTCTTCCACTGTTTTGCTTGGCATGCGGGGGAACACATGAGAGAGAAGTCAATGGGCTATGGACTAGAATAGTAATAGATTGTACAGTTTGTTGCTATTTTTGCACATTACATTTAGAATTTTTTTTTTTAATGTATAAAATCTTTACTTATTCTGAGTTACAAATTGATCCGGATAAAATTATATTTATTTTCAAAATGGTCCTAAAGTTCGATCAACTCTAACGGACGAGTGGATGATCATTTCTTCATTTACTTAGAGACCACCCTCATTGTACACACCCTTCTGACCTACCACCATCTTTTTTTCTTTTCTTTCTTTTGGCACATCGACGGCTCACACCAGACCAGGGCCGGCCCAATCTTAAGGCGACTTAAGCGGTCGCCTAAAGCCCCGACCTAAAGAAGGCTCACCGCAGAAAAGACCTCAAAGATAAAATGGAAAGAAAAAAGGCCTCCCTATGAGTTCGCCTTAGACTGGCCCCCTGCAGGAAAAGCCTCTAAGGTAAAATGGCCTTAGGCCCCCAAATACATTAGTATTTGGACCGCTCATGCACCAGACAGGTGTGGATACAGCCAACAAAATCAGAAAACAAAATATTGCGCAAAAGCATAGGCACAGCTCCGTGGTCTATCCAGGAGAAACCTCCAAAGTGATGAGGCGCGAAGGAAGCAACCCAGTCTACAACACCGTTCGCTTCCCAATATATGTGCGTGGCCTGATAAGAGTTAGCCTCCCCCAGTGCCCTGCAAATAAAGTGGAGCAATGATAGATCCTCGACTGAACACTTCCGTCTCCAAATCCACTCAATCACTATGGTCGAATCCCCCTCGAGGAGGAGGCGACCCGCAACCTACCACCATCTTACACCGACGAGTTTTTATTGAGTAGGTGATCTGGGCGCTGCTCTGATTCCTAAATCGGACTTAGTTCTTCGTCTTCTTCATCGATGCCTACCCTAATTCATCTAATCCTCCAACCCTAGCTCGGTCCCTTCAATTACACCCTCTTTCACCACAATCTAAGCCTTAATTAAGTTGATTGTAGGGTTAATTTGACCAACACAAAACTACCATATCAGGTAATGGACACAATAGTGTTCTCAATGGGTCCAAAGGGGTTTGGCTAGGTTTGATTGACCATGGCCAAGATCAAATAGCCCAACAGTGGTGACTCGGACTGCATCAGGGGAGAACATGCAAAAAGCAATGATCAATAGATGGTGGCAAGGCTTGTGGGGATGCCAATAAGGCTCAGAGGGGAAATGCTAATGTTCATTGTCAGGCTCTACAATAAGAATTAAAATGGAGGGCTGGGGATGGAGTGACATTTAGGGGCTGTAGTACCTTTCGTACATTCTAGTAGTGCACATGAGCTGCGCATTAATTCGTACTGGCAACAATTCTGGAAGTATGGTGGGGCTTGCCATCGAGTGGACCAGTTTAACTAGAGATCATGGTTACTATGGTAAATGGAAGCCTAACAGAAGGTCTGTTTTGCAAATAAACATGCTTTATCTGGTTTGATTTGCAAATATATAAAGAGGAGGTCTTATATGCAATATTGGCAGAATTCTGGGTTTGGTATGCAAAAAACTTTAGGTTCTACACGCTGAAATAACTTTTTTATTTTTTTAAAATCGGATATATTAAATCAATCTAATCAAAATACATATGTGTGAATCAGAATATAAAATCTACAAAAAATATAAAGAAATTTTCCATACAATCATCTAGAAAATAGTTATATATATCGCTATCCAATTAGCTGTACTATTTGCTTTTCTGTGGACATAAGTTATCTCATAAGATAGTGAAAAAGTAGCAATACTCTAGCAATCGTATGGTATTGGATAGGAAGTAATCACAATTGCTAATAGTAGAGAAAACTATCTAACCACAGTCATCAAGTCACCTTCAAGTATAATATGGGTAGCTTTCAAATGCATCATTGCAATCTTTAATCCTTTTCAAGCAGCACATAAATTAGCCATTGGTACTGTCTCAAACAAATGGACTTCCACTGCTGCCACTAGTGCACCACTTGTATTTCTAATGACAAAACTAATACCACCAAACCCATCTTTATTGAAAATTAACTTTGAGAAAAGAAGGAAGTGGTGGCTCCCAAGAAAAATAAATCATTTGAGGAGATGTAGAGACCGTGGGAAAGAAGCCGCACTTTTCTCCCGCTATCAAAGAATCTTTAGTAGCAACTTTAAAGCACTCGCTTATTTCTAGCCAACTAAATCTAATATACAATATAGGACAGTAACACTGCCTTATAACTTTGGCTATCCATCATAGATTTCTCTTTAACCTTCTGAATAAACTCATCGATAGATAGCATTGGGATAACATGAGCATCAGAAATAAGGGCCTGTCTCCAAATCTGCTAAAATAACTTTTAATAATCTTTTTTTTGACATATACTTATGCTCCTTGGGGTGCTTGTCACGTATCAGCAATCATAAATCCCATAGTTAAATATCAAGACTAATCTATTGGAAGTGATTAATATTAAAAATAGGATGTGATATACGTGCACTCTGTGGTATGATCTACCATATGAAGATTTAGGCATTTTTCTCCATCGTTGGAAGTAATAAGGTACAGAACTGCCTTATTTTTACTCGTACAATATTGAATTCATGCCTAAGCCCCCTTATGCTATTTAAAATTCTAACTCTGAAAATTGTACCTGACAAAATAGTATAATATCAATGCAAGAGAGACAGAGAAGGGGGATGCAATGTATTAAATTACAAGACATAATTACATAGCATATATGTGCATTTGAAAAGCCTAGCACTGAAACTAATGAGGTTTAGCATGTGGAATTATAGGCATGTTGTTGGATAATGATGCTTACGCTTTATAAACTATATATAAAAATTAGTCACCAATCAAACCTATCAACTTACGATCTTGCATAATTTAAAAATAGTGTCATCCAGTCTTCCCTTCTTAGATTGCGTGTATCTGAATGGTTGGGTCCCCCCACCACAAGTAAGTGCACCTAAACCAATTATTACGGGAACAAGATTGCCATGAGATGGAACACCTCATAATTTGGTCTTCCCGTATTTGCGGCTGGAGTAAAGATAAAGAACAAACTACATGATGGATGAACTCGACTCAGATCACCATTTTTATCTTCTTCTCAAAAGGTATATCACCATTTCATCAGCCATCACCATATTTAACAATACATGAGGAAAATTGGCCATTGCTGCAAGCCATAGTGCATGGACTATTGCAAAAAGAGAAAGTCGATAGTATAAAGTATAAACCCTCGTTAAAGTTCTTTCTTTGAGAATTAAAAGTCTAATCATCAAGACCTTGTTTCTAAAGTAGAGGTACCAAAAGTAGCTTTAATCTCTTTTGCTTCCTTTTATTATTACCCAGGTCATTAACAAAAGGCCATAGCTTTAGTCTCTTTGCCTTGCGAGGAGCTTTTAATTCCATTGCTCGTTACATAATTTGATCAATTATGCTCGACGTATTGACTTGTTATGACTCTCTTATGATATTGTGGTGGGTCCATGGCTCGTGCTTTTGAGAAGCCTCGCGGGACCCATCACCCCGTACTTCTGCGCCTTCTCTCGCCGGCAACGCGTGCACCGATGTCCGGCCTTCGCCTGGCATTTGAGTCCGGGGGGAGTGTCCGTGGGACCGCTTAGCGTGCGATGATGCGGAACGCCATTGATGCTCACGACCAACAACTTCTTTTTTCTTTCTTTCTTTCTTTTCTAAGGGCGTATTACTTTATATCCATCCATTGCTTTCATGGGATTGGATCTACGGGCCTTTGCCTCGCTTAAAGAGACCTTTGTCAGTACACACCGAGGACCAAGTTAGCCCTTTCCTCTTCCCAAAGAAACGGATAGATTTGTACTATTATGGCAATTATGCACACACACTGACGTGTCCTTACTTGTTTTTTTTTTTTTTTTTTGGTAAGATGTCATTGCTTGTTTCAGTGGTGGTTACCAAGCCACTGTTCCTTTTTCTCTTTTTTTTTAATTTTATTTATTGTATTCATGCATATTTTGTGAAAGACATCACTGTACTGGAAGAAAAAATATTGCACTTTTGCTAAGTAAATGCAATGGCATCATGGTCTTCATGCACCAGTTTGTTGATCCATTGAGACTGATTATAGATGATGGATATAAGTTGGTAAAATCAAATAGAATTGTGATGTTTGATTTTTATTTAAATTTGGGAAATGGAACATGGTGAATTTTAATGGCCTTTGCTGAAGGCACAGATTAAAAAAAAGGGATAAAAATTAAAATAGAAGAATTAAGATTTGCATGGCAGGATATTTCGATAACTGAAAATGGGATTTTTTTTTGTTTAAACGAGTAAAATAAATGAGAGAGGGATTGCAAATGAATTTAGTTTTGTGCAAGGTCAATGAGTGTATTTAGTACATGCAACCGAGCTGAATGCCCGCTTCAACAATAATAATAATACAAAAAATCCAAAGTAGAAGATCAAAATTTTTTGCTTGAATTCTCTGATTTGCCTCCATGTCTTCTTATAATTCTACACAGTTATCATAGAGCCAAAATCATCATGGACAGTACTCTTGCTGTGGAGACAAAAACACCCATCTTTTTCCAAGGAATCTAACACGCGTAATTGAAAGTATCTCAACAAATAGGAAAACACGGACCAATCTCCCTGCAGGAACAAGCCTCCATATCTTGTTCCTGGTTCAGAGACCCCACTCATACCCTCTATATCAGATCTCACAATCAAGGACCCACAAATCAAGGAAGCCTCAAATCCTGCTAATGGATGATAGAGTGCACCGGCAGGACAAATTTAATCGTCGTTAAAAATCCGTTTCCGATTCTGAGCTTAGATTTACATGAAAGAATTATTATGAGCTGATGAAACTTCGAAGCTCCTGTACAAACATAAAAGTGCACTCATTGGTTGCACACAGGCCCTTCTCGAGCTGATGGTAATAAGCAAGGTGCCTTCTTGATGCAGTTACAATTGTAAACATAGAAGATATTCTCATGTGGAAGTGTTACACCCCCTGCCAAATTCTATGTACAAGAACTGAATCTTAATCCACATGAGACACTGAAACAACTGGTAATGATCATTAGAGTTCCAGGGACATAGTTTACCATCGCAGGTTTAGCTGTTCTGTTTGATGGTTATCTGGATTAGTGCTCCTTAATTTTCCAATGCAACATATAACAAGTAGGTCTACTTAACTTTAGTCCTGTACTTTATTGGCACTGTTTGGGACATCTTTTCCCTCATGCACTTGAACTGCAATGGCTAGGAGACTGGGATTTCTTTGGCATGCCCTCGGAGCCCACTAAAATATTCTGCTGAGAGCCTGTAGGAGGAACCTTATGTACTTCCTGTCTCACTGGATTGGGAATAAGAAGATTGTTGTTTTCATCCGAAGGTAAACTGTGGCCGAAGGGAGAATATGAGAATGAGGAAGACTTGACTTCTTCATTGATGCAGCTCTATGTTCTCCCCTCCCTCTTCATAGCTAATAGCAGCTAATCATAGATATTTACAGGTGAGAATGCCTACTTACTCTTATATCTTCCTCCTCTTTTCATCGGCCATGAGCTCTTTCGATTCCTCTCTTATTAAGCTTGTGCAGAGAATGTTAATCATATAGGAAGTGATTGCAAAACTTCTCTTTTATTTTTAGATGTTTTAAGCATGTACTTGTTTAAAGCAGTTTTCTTCGGATGATACTCTCTTCCTGTATAGTTTTAAGCTTCAGTAAGAAAGAAGAGGCTTCTCTATTATGATGCCTTCCATATTTAAAACCTATTTGATTTTTTTTTAATTTCTTTTTAGTTTTACTCTTATTATTATCATCACTACTACTTTTGTTATTATTAACATTATTATCATCGAGGTAAGCAATAGTTCTTGCAATGTTTTATAAATATGTGTTCTGAATGTACACAATTCACCATCCATTATGGATCTCTGCTATGTGACCTAAGGAATCGTCGCAATTTATTGGAAGTAATGTGTTTTCTGTACTGGCAAGATGGTGGATTCTTCACCTGACTTCTGTTTAGAGAGACGCACTCAAAGAAATTAATGCAATCTTGCCACTTTTCCTTCAACATATAACAATATCCCTACTGATAAACAGATGACAAGCCAAAAATATGCGGCCAATTACTTTAGAATACCTAAAACAACCACTCCTAAAGTTTAGCTAATCTCATTAATCGGGCAAATGGACTTGCTGTCCCTTTGTTGGCAATGCAGAATTATGTTGGTAGATCTGTTTTGCTATTCATTTTAACGGCAGTGTGTTCCTGGAGACTGCACGAAGTAGCTGATATGCATCTGATCATGTAAATTTTAATCCCTAAGACAAGTTTAAGATGGCAATCCCAAAAATCTCGAAGATATGGTACCATGGAATTGGTCTGAAGTTTTTCAACAGGTTTGCATCTCACTACATCCAGGCTTGGCTGCCTTTCCATGATTGCTTATAATTACTTTTGGCATTGGATTACTTTGGAAGATGTTGCTCCATTATGCTTACTTTGATGCATAATAGACATTTGAATTTTTCTCCATCTCATACTTTTTATCATTCCCTTATTTATTAGGACATCAGAAATAGAATCTATAATTTATATAATGCTGCACTACTACAATTTATTCCTCCCAATCATATGACATCCAGCAACCAACTTAATGAATGAATGAGATTCCCAGAACATGAAGAAATTCTCTGCACTTACTCATATGATGCCATTGATGGAATCTAGTTTGTCTACTATAAAGTCAGAATTTGCCGCAACAAACTAGAGAAGTATAGCCAAGAAGGAAAAACACCTTAGCAGGAATATTGTAAACCTATCTCATTGGAGCACACCATTGCTGAAAGTGGATTGCCAAGTGTCAGAATAACTTTGTAATTTTATCACCATCTCTTTGCTCTGCTCAAAATGTCAGATAGAATCTGAGCTTTTTCCTTTATGTTGTTATCTTGGCCATCAGTTCCAATCTTTGCAATCATCATGAGGCATCTGATTAAGTGCTAAAACCAGACAATCGTCGTCCATGACTTTGAATCTGAATACGTGCAGGGTTCGATCAGCATTTCAAAATCGAAAGCTACCGAGCATAATCGCAACAAATCGACATCTAATTGACATCCATCTTCGGCAAAGTACTAATCGGAGATACGCAAACCAAATTGTGAAATTGTGACTGGCCGCAGGGAGGCACCAATAGACAGTCCACAGAAGACTGATGGAGAAGTTTCTGAGGAACTATGATCACAAAGAACGAATGAAAATGGCCATCCTGAAGCATGAAGAAACCTTCAGACAGCAGGTAGGTTCTCCACAGCTGAGCTCCCCTCTTCCCTTCACCTGTTTGGCCATTTTCTGTCCAAGTCTGAAAGCTTAAATATTTGTTCTTTATATACGGATCAGGTCCATGAACTCCATCGCTTGTATAGAGTTCAGAAGCTACTGATGAGTGATATGAAAAATACTAAGCTGAAGAAACAAAAACACAGAAGGCCTCATCGGCCTCTTAATCTGGAACTCCCAGCAGAAGAGTACATAGTAAATGCTGAAGAAGAGGTGATGTTAGATATTGAACAAGAGAGCGATGTAGAGCTAACGCTGGCCATAGGAGGCAGCCGGAAGAAGAGAGATGGAACTCCTTTTACTTCCGAGTCAGGAACGAGTTTTTCCTCATCTTCAACCGAGTCGAGTGGGATGAAATCAAGAGGCCTTGAATGGAGGCTGCAGCAGGCGCAAGACATAAACCTTGGCTTTCCAAATGAGAGGGACGGTCCCTTTAATGTTGAAGAAGGAATGAAACAGGATGGGCTGAAGCAGCCACCCTGGCTCGTCCGATGTTTGAGCCTCAAGATGGCATGACCTTCATAGATTGCAAATGTACGTTATAGTTCGGCAGTCAATGGCATTTGGTACCTTGATAGATTAAAACCTTCAGTCTGTTATGTACATCTTCTGACCAATGCATGGCTGATGCTTGAGCTGATCATCTACTTTGTGCTAAAATTAGTCTTTATTGTATCTTCTTTTTCTTTGATGTAAAATATGGGAAACCCATTGACTATTTTTGCAACATGAGGACTTCCTTTGTAGGTCATCCATCCTAGTGCAGCTCTTTTATTGTCTTGCCCGAGCATGCTTAACTGCAGTAAACTGATGAAGCCCGTTGCTTTAGTTCAAGTATAATTGCACCTCTAGTAGTAATTCTTCTCCTTTTGTGAAGAGGGTCATCATTTGATTTTTTTTAAGAACTAGTGTAGGATATGTCCCAACTGAAATCCGGGTGAGAGCAAGAAACGAAGCTAGGTCCATGGTATCAATTAACTCTTATGAGAGCTAGAAATGGGCTTAGGCTAGCCCAAGGCCTATCAAATCGGGCAGGCATTAGGCATCAGATCTGGCCCGAGAAGAGTTGGGTGGGGCTTGGGCTTGAAATCCAAGCCTGAAAAGTTCTGTGCTAGACTCAGGTCTAGCCTTGGCCCAGCTCGGTATTGCCCTCAAGCCTGATCCATTCTCCTCTCTCTCTCTCTCCCCCCACACTCTCTGCTCTCTTTCTCTCTCCTCTCTCTTCTCTCCTCTCTCCACTCTCTTTCGCTATCTCCTCTATTCTCTCTCCCTCCCCCTCTCTTCTCTCCCTCTTAATCACTCTGCCCTCTTTCCTCCTATTCCAACCCCAAACCCTAAAGATTTTACCAGCTACATCTGTTTGTACCTTGTCATTTATCGACAAGAATTGACAATTGACTTTGGTATTGTTAAATTACAAGCAATTTGCAATATCCAAAAATTACTTAAATGTACAATAAAAAATAGGTATGTTCCAAGGAAAGAAGATAAACTATACGATACAAAAGTTTTGATATGTTTTAAACCTCATCTCAACTATGTCAATAAATTGCAAATATTAATAAAGTGAATCTCTTATGCAAATAGAGGTAATTAGCAGTTAAATACAAGCTACTTCAACATACCTAACAAGAAATGATTCATGAGGTTTTACCAAGCTTGAAAATAAAAAAGCTTAGAGATTGTATGACAAAATTATATCTAAGGATGATGGGAGGCATACTATCTATAGTTGATCTTCTCTAAGTTCTTTAACCCTTCTGTTGATGTTGTTCTCTCCCGACTAGCCTTTTCTATTTTTATCCATTATCACTCTAGAAGAGGTCATACCATGCAATATGCTCAACCTCTTGTTTTTGTTTTCTTTTCCCATATACAATTTTGGCTGAATATAGAGATTGTTTAGAGCTCTATAGTTGAAGTTGCACTACAACTCTCAAGTTGCATTGCGACTTAAATTGCAAGCAATTGACCTATAAGGAAATGGAACCTTGAATCTTATGTTTGGGGAAGAGTTTGGGGGGAAAGTAGGATGTCTCTGATATACATTCCGTCGAACACCTTGCAAGTCGACGCCAAGTCGAAGCACTCAATGTACATAGAGATGAGGGTATTCTGGAGGAAGAGGTCGACATCGAAGCTGCCGATGGTGAGGACCTAGGCACGCATGGAGAAGAAGCGGGCAATGGTGCAGGTTTGAGGAGGGAAAGAAAATGAAGGAAAGGGGCGGGATGGGGGCCAAAGGTGGCAATGGTGGCATAGAGGTGGAGGAGGTGGGCAGTGATAGAGGAGGGTAGGGCTGGTGTCGAAATAAGCATGAAAAAAAGAGGATGAGCCTTTGGTTAAATAAATACCATAGTCGATAATATGCTTCAAGTAGTGAAGAATATGCTTGATTGTAAGCCAGTGTATAGAAGCAGGCTTATTCATGAACTGACATTCTTGGTTGACTACAAAAGCAATGTCAAGATGTGTAAGAGTAAGATATTGACGAGGATGTGTAAGAGTAAGATATTGACATATACTCAACTCACCACACTCCAATATTGAGTCGGATCAAAAAGTGGCACACCATCAAAATGAAAAAGTTAGAACCTAGTAGATATAGGTGTCCAGACAGGCTTAGGACCATTCATGTTGGTTTTGAGAAGAATATCAGAAATATACTTTAATTAGGTCAGATGAAGTCCAGAAATAGTAGTCTTAGCCTGGTGAATTTAGTTTGTAAAGAAAAAAAAAAGGTCATCTAATGGAGCAGTAAGAGAACTAGTAAGAATAATATAATCTATATAAACCAGAAGAAGTGCCACATATTCTTTGATGTCTTTGATAAAAAGTGGGACGTACATCAGCCTATGACCAATAAAAACCAAGAGTATGTAAGTGAGAGCTCAACCGCAGAAATCAAGCACATGGCACCTGTTTAAGACCATAAAGAGAATGTTGTCGCTTGCAAACATAAGTGGGATAGTCCAGGTCAGTGAAACTAGGAGGTTGTTTCATATAAACATCCTCAGTAAGATGTCTATGAAGGAACACATTTTGGACATCTAATTTCTGAATAGGCCAACTTTAAGAAACTGCGAGAGAAAAAATAGTGCAAATTGTGACAAGCTTAATAACTGGGCTGAACATCTCATCATAATGAACACCCTCTTGTTAATCGAAGCCTTTAGCAACCAAGCATGCTTTATAGCGCTCGATGGAGCCATCAAATTGCCTTTTTAATTTTGAACACCCATTTGCAGCCAATAACATGTCGTGAATGAGGGGATAGAACTAAAAGTTAGGTGTCATTAGAGAGCAAGACATTGTACTCATCTGTTATCGCTTCACGCCATTAAGGATCATGTTGAGCTTGTGTGAAGCACGTGGGCTCGACAGGGATAGTGGAAGTCACAAATGCCAAAGGATATTTTGTGCTAAAGCGATGTGGCTTGAGCGTGCCATCCTTGGAGCGTGTGACCATATGATGTCCACCAATATAAGAAAAAGAAGTCACCGGTTCAGGAGCAACAGGTTCAGCAATGGCTATAAAATGTTGATCATATATCATGGTTGGGTCATTGTCATGTGTTTGTAACGAACTAGGTTGAGTTTGAGGACTTGGGGCTGGAGATATGGATGGATTGATATGGGTCGATATTAACTGTTCATTAGGCTTTGGTGTTGGCCATGATAAAGAAAAGGTATTAGAAGGGCTACTGGTTGACTTGGGAGTGTCACTAGAAGAGTTCTTTGCATAAGAAAATACTGTCTCATTAAAGATTACATCACAAGATATAAAAATACGCCCAGATGAAGGATGATAGCACCAATACCCATGAAAAACTATAATATAAGCAAAAAAGACACATGGAAGAGAACAATATATTCTAATTTATTTATATTATAGGACTGAAGGCAAGAAAAACATAAGGAGCCAAAAACACAAAAAAAAATTATAATCTGTCTTTTTATTAAATATTTTTTCAAAGTGAAGTAAAATAGAGTGTACGTGCGGATAAATGATTAATGATGAAATTAGCTATTTCAAAGGTCATATCCTAAAATTTAGAAAGAAGATTAAATTGGGCAAGAAAAGCAAGACCTACTTTTACAATATGGCAATATTTGCGCTCCACAGTCCCATTTTGTTGGGAGGTATGGGGGCATAAGAAGCGATGACCAATTCCATGACCATTCAATTTTTATTGAAAACGGTTGCAGTTGAAACTCACAAGCACAATCAGTTTGGAGAAATTTGATTTTATATTGTAAAAAAAAATTTCGACATGCAATCAAAAAATACGAAAGACATGATAAATATCAAAACAGTTTTTCAATGGATAATATTAGGAGAAACAGCTATAATCATCTAAAAAATATATATAGTATTGATTCCCAAAATGCGATGGAACATGAGAAGGCCTCCAAATATCAGTATCCACAAGTTCAAGAGGAGAAGAAGATCTAGATTGAGAGTGTGAAATGGATAAAGAGTGACTCTTACTTAATTGACATGCAGAGCAAATTGAAACTTAATTATTGTCATGAAAATTCTGACATAATTTAATTAAGAATTCTAGAAACAAAGGGCATAGAAGTATGGCCAAAACGTTTGATGCCAAACAAATTGAGAAATACTAGTTGAAGCAGCAAATGCAACATAAGCGTTCTTGATGACACTCCCAAGTGAGAAACAGTAAACTCCGTCCTTAAGCATGCCCTTGAGGAGGGTTTGAGTAAAGGTGAGGTCTTTTACACAAAAATGGTCCGGGTGAAACTCAAAATAACAGAAATTATCACGTGTAATTGAGATAAAGATAAAATATTTTTGGTGATTTGAGGGATATGTAAGATGTTCTTAAGTTGGAACGAATGAGTAGAAATGTGTAAAAGAGAGTGATCAATAGTTTTTATAGTCAAACCCTGAACCATCTCCTATGGTAACTTGGCCAGGACCGCGGTCGGAGCTAAGATGAAGATTGGACAAATCTGAATGAGTTATGTATTGGTTGCTGGGGATGTTGTGGCAGACCTCGTTGGTTGCCTTTTTGTACATAATTTATAGTAGGTGGAATTCCACCTACAGCCGAATGAGTTCTGAAAGTTTGGAGTCTTAGTTGGGTATCATGTTGGAAAAGAATGCATATAGTTATTCAAAACTAGGGGCAATTTTTGTGATAAAGAGTGTAAAGACAAGGTGTTTGTACTTTAGACCAAGGTCGAACAAGATTTGATGGCGTAAATTGGCAGGCAATTTCGGTCTATTAATGGTAGCCAAGTTGTCAAAAATCCACTTTGCCTCTTGTAGATAATCCTTCATAGAGAGCGAGCCCTTATTAATAACATGAAAATCCATCATAAGAGTACTGTAATGTGCTTTACTCTGGATGCCATAAAGTCATTCAAGAGCAAGCCAAACATCTTGTACTTATGGAAACCCGATAACATGAACCATCATCACATTGGATATGTTGTTGAGGAGCCATGCCCAAGCGATTTGATCATGGAAAAGCTATGATTCAAATGCCAGATTAGAGATTGGTTTCTCTATTGTTCCATCATTTGAAGTTGTGACAATCACCGGAGGTGGAGGCGAGGTCGTGCCATCGATAAGATTTCATAGTCGGTTGGCTGTTAAAAGAGGTTGAATACATGCCTTCCAAGTAATAAAATTATCTTTGTTAAGTTGAACAGCAATTGACGGCAGAGTGGTAGGTGTAGGCATGGATTTGGAAGAGGATGCCATAGAGATAGCAAAGGTTGAAGGCTCTGATACCATATGGGAAAGAAGAATATGTGGAAAAGAAAAGTATTGTGAAAAACTTTTATACCTACTCTCATGAGGTAGTTATCATGTATATTTATAGTTGAGAATATACAAGAGATTATAAGTAGGATGATATAAAGATAGAAAGTAACAACAAATGAATCTCTAGGATCAATCTTAAATTTATGCTATTTTAAATTCAAAATTTTGAATTCAAAATTTAAAATTTCTAGAATCATGGATTTTTGATATGTGGCTTGATATGGGGTCAAGATGAAGATACTACTAATAGATACCATGAACAATAGCATGGATTCTTGATATGTGGCCTATCGTTGAGGACCTTAAGAAGCTGCCTCAAATCAAGCTAGCAAAGATGAAATACTAATACGAAGGAGGTTGCATTGCTGGGATATATACTATGTATTAACAAAAAAAATTATTTACTCTATATTATATTGATTTAAAGTGAGTATTAATAAAGCGTAAGATATGTATCAACATATAGATGTGCATATATAACTTGTTGGGTATATGGCAGCATACCAAGAACACGCACACGCCTGAATATGTGTTATGCATCGGCACCAAATAGGCATGCATCTATGAATTGTTGGGTATATAGCAGCATATCGAGAAGGCTGGCTCATATATGTGTGTGTGGATCTATTATATATTAGAAAAATATTGACTTAAACTATATGCGTATTACCTCAATTTGAGATTTATGTGTATCAATAAATCATAAGACATACATCAACAATAACTTTGGTATGTATCAATCAATTATGAGATCATTGTAGAGTTGGTCACCAACAAGACAATAGTGTCGAGGCCTCTTTCTTCCGGCGAAGCCTGAGCAACAGGCTCTCTCTCCATTCAACTGCGGAATGGAGGTAGGTTTGATCAGATCGGTTCCAAGCCGGATGCAGTGGACCAGAAGAAAAGGGCATTAGATTTCAAGGCATCTGCCCATGTGGGGGTGGCAAGAACAATTGTGACGAGAGAACCGAAATAGATGGAGAATTTGGGCATGGGGCGAAGAATGTGAGGTAGATCGAGAATAGAGCGGCATGGTGGCGGGCGAGGGATGCACAGGTCCTCAAAGGAGTGCTGGTGGAGTACTGTGTCCAGAAGTCATCCATCTCATTTAGTCCGAGTATGAAGCGCAAAGCCAGGCGGGAGATCAGGGGGATCCTTGAGATGTCGGAGTAGGAGGGGGTCTGGAGCTATCTAGGGGGTACCTATCACTGAAAGGAGGCTGCGAGTCTCGAAGTGCTCTGGCTTGGTGCAGCAAGTTCAAAGCGGGCTGGAGGGCTGGCAGGCTTCATCTCTCTCCAAGATGGGCAGACTGACGTTGGCTAGGTTAGTGCTAAGTTTGTGCCCGTATACCTTATGGCCAACACAGTGGTCCGCAGACAGTGTTGATCGCGATCGAGCGGCTTCTTCAGAGCTTCCTTTAGGGTTCGTATAGAGGGGGCCATGGGGTGCACCTGGTGGCCTCGGAGAGTGTCTGCTGACCTTTCAAGGAGGGCGGCCTTGGGGTGCAGTCTCTCCGGGTGAGGCGCGAGGCGATCATCACCCGACACACGGTGCGGTTTTTTCTTGAGCCACATGGGTTCTAGAATCAGATCATGGTAGCCAGATATAGTCGAGTTGGGTTTGCATGTGTGATACGGTGCAGATGGACAGTCTCCTTTATATGGCGTGAGATTGAAAGGTATCTGCCAACTGCTTTGGAAAATACCAGATGGCTGATCGGTGATGGGAGGAATATTGATGTGGCGGGGGATACATGGGTGGATGCCCTACCCTTGAGGCTATAGCTGACTATGGTTAGCATAGAGGTGGACGACGGACTACGGGTGTGTGACCTTCTTGTCTTGAGAGGGGAGAGTGGGATGGTGACAGGTCGCGGCAGCTGTTCGGAGAGCCTCTTGCTGAGCGTGTGCGGCTTCTCCCGGTATCGAGGTGTATGGTACTGGATGTTCGGGTTTGGCAGTCGTTATGCAAGACCAGAGTCAGGATGGGGGATGTCGCTCAAGCCCTTCAGCAGGAGCATGAGGCAGGCCCTGATTATGCTTGGGTCCGGCGGTTCGATCTACACCCGAGACAGGTGTTATTTCTATGGAAGGTGGTCTGGGATCGCCTTCCGACGAGATCGATGCTAAGCAAACGGAGGGTGAGGATACCCTCTCGGTATGCGACGTGTGGGGTCGACGAGACGGTAGACCACGTGTTGTTTCAGTGTGTATGGGCGAGGAGGATCTGGCGGCTTTCAAGGTTCCCACAGGATGCCTAGAATCAGAGGGACCAGTTCGTGCAGGTTGTCCAGCATTGGTCAGGTTGCCCCCAGCAGCGCCGGGTGGCTATCGGAGCCACCTACATTGCTTAACAGATATGGTTAGCCAGGAACGCTTGGACCTTTGGTGTACGCAGCTTGTCTTCGAGGTTTGTGGTGGAGCGTGCTGGGGTACAAGTAGCGGAGCTCAGTCATGGTACCTCTAAAGGTGGTCTTTGACAGTTTGGAACATCTGGGACTCCTTTTCTGCTCAGGTAAAACCATGTACGGTGTTCTTTATGTGGGAGCCTCCATCCCCGAGCTTTCTCAAGGTCAATTTCGGCGGATCGGCACTAGATGGAGGAAGTAGAGAGGGTGCGGGTTTTGTCATCAAAGACCCATGTTCGAGGGTGGCGGCGGCTAGTGGCTATCAGCTATCTGACACCTCGATTTCCGGTGCTGAGCTGCGAGCTACCTGGGTGGGTCTTCGCCATGCATGGCATGCCCTGCAGGCCAGCTCAATCATATTGGAGGGTGATACGGCCACAGTGATCGGTTGGATTCAGGGTGGCCTGAGCGGTAGGGGGACCTTTTGATTCGAGACATCTGGGTGATGGGCAGGAATGGGAAGGCCTTTCAAGCCAAACATATATTCAGGAAGGCCAACAGGGCTGTGGATTAGGTGGTTGCTTATATGGCCTGCCATTCTGGTGGTACCTTGTAGACCCGAGAGGGAGAGCTGCCTATGACACTCCGTGATATTTTATTTGCTGATTTTACCCGTATACTATAACTCGCTCGTTTTAGCCAAAAAAAAAAAAAAAAAGTGGCATGGTGGCGGAGGAGAGAGCCTGTTTGATATTTTATCATCTTATGGATGCATATGTGAGATGAGATGCTCTCCCTGGATGATAAAAACTGGGTCCCCTCCAAGGTGCCCGAACCGGCGAACGCTGCATCTGAACGCCCGCATATTTTTATATGCGGGCCAAAATCAGCCGTCCGTAGCCTCACATGTATAAATGACCGGACAAGACAACTCTGGTGGAAAACATGGACGGCAGATCTGACGGTCGCATATAAAGTTTATGAGTACTCTTAAGTTGATCGCCTTGCCGCCAGAATCGGGAGCTGATTCTAACGCCCTCCGGACTCCTCGCCTATATAAGGCGCTTCCCCGGTGTCCCTTGTGGTTTACGAGCTCGAAGCTCTCGTCTCTGGGTTCTTGTGCCCATCTGTAACGGACATTTCTTCCACCAATCCAGCCGTCCGCCATGGATCCTTCCATCATGAAATTCTTGGAAGAAGACGAGGTCTCTCCCTCTCTCCCCCCTCTCAAAAGAACTCATTACCTTGAAATCGGAATTTGAATTCTCCGTCTAGTCTAGTTTGCGGTTTTCTTGATGTTGTTTGATCTACTTGTTCTTGATATGATCCATGGGATTGGTAGGACGAGAGCATGCATTCGGGCGCAGATGTCGAGGCGTTCACCGCTGCTCTTAACCGGGACATCAGTGGCGGTGCTCCCTCCGCCTCCGAGCCCTCTGATTCCAATGCCGGTATTTGCGATACCCCAATTGAATGTCTGATTCTATCTCTTTTGGAGATCTGGTAAACTTATGTCTTTATTGCATGTAGCCATCGATTTGTGTAGGATTGAGTAATAATCAAGTGCCATATTAGATTATTAGTCCGCTTCAGATTCTTTATCATCGTGCGTCGGATGTCAGAATGGGGATCTTAACTTTTATATCGGATTTAATATTAATTAAGGGTCTACGTTTTTCAAACTGTTTTACAATTTAACATCCAAGAAATCCTAAAATCTGCCCCGTTGATGACTACATTGACTGATAACTGGTAGGTTATGCTAAAACTTTAAAACTTACGTGCCGAACTGGAACCAAAAAAAAAAGAGAGCAATGCGCACGGACATATTTTAGCCACAGAGTGGCATTAAATGCCCCACACGCCCCGCGCGAGTCCCCCCGCGCGGGCGCGGGGAACCGCACGGGATCGAGATTCCTGCGCGTGGAATCGCGTGCAGGACGAGCGATTCTCCGCTCGCGGGCTGCCTGCATGCAAAAAGATTTCTTCCTTCCCTTCCTATTCTTCCTTCCCTTCCTATTCTTCCTTCCCGAACCCTTTCCTCCTCTTCTTTCTTTCCCTCTCTCCTCCTCTCTTTCCCTCCTTCTCCCGCAAGCAAGGAAGGAACCGTTGGGAGGGCGCGCGCGCGTCGGGGTGCTCGGGAGGGGATTAGCCCGAGGTATTTCGAACCGTCTTCTTCTTCTCTTCTTCTTCTTCTCCTCTTCCTCTTCTTCTTCCTCTTCTCCTCTTTCTCTTCTTTCTTCTTTACCGGTACGGTACGTGCTGACCATGTCTGAAACCATCATAAATCTGCTTAAACTTTTCTAAATCTTCTAGAAGGTGCTGCTCCCTCTCCCAAACTTTAGTTGCATCCCACATTAGGCTATTAGATTACTTATCTAACAAAGAGAACATATTTTTCATATTAGATTACTTATGTAACAAAGAGAACATGACTTGTCTGGCAACCAATGATAAATTACTCGGCAAGCTGTCAAAATGTCCCCTCCCCCTCCCCCCCCCCCACCCCACTCCCTGCTTTTCTTCTCCACTTCTCTTTATATTAGTATTTTCTCATTGCCTTTCAGATATCCGTTCATTCCTGGCTCCTTCTGCCTACATATACTTAGATGTTATATAGTTCAGAAGCATGCTTGCACTTTGTGGGGAACAGTCTTGTATTCTCTTTTAAGGGTCTCGCTTCAGACAATCGAAAAATCTAGAACTTCTGCTTTTTTTTCTAGGGATACAATGTTGTTATCTGTTCTGACCTTCTTATTTGAATTCAACAGGAGTATTGTTGCAAGGGCATAGTTCTACGTCAAGCCAGTTATTTGGACAGTGGCAGACTTCCAGTCAAGAGAAAAATCTTGTCCAGAATATTCGACTGGAAGAAGAATATCAGCAGTTCCAATCCATAGAGCGACATTTACCACATGCGAGTTCAATGCAGAATAATTTTGGTGCAGAAGACCAACTCCAACAAAATAGACAATTGGGGCATAATCAGCCAGTGTTGGAGCAGGAGAATTTGCACCATGATCAGCAGCAACAACGGATCAAAAACAATCCCTTTCAGTTTTTTGACAAAAATCAGGTCAACATTTCTGAGAAGAATTCGTCATATTGCATAATTCAGGATAGAGCTCAGCATTCAGAGAGCCAACAACATATGATGCAGCAGTTAAATAGTCAGGAAACCCCAACTGCTAGCCAAACAAACAACTCATTAAGTGGATTAAGGTTGCAGATAGCATACCATTATATACGTTGTTTCCAAAATTACAGCCTTACCTTGATAAAGATAGATTCATGCAGCTTCAGGCTGTATATGATAAACTGGCGGTGGGCTTTTCTAACTCACAGTTACATTTACACATATACTCTAGATCTTAGCTGGAACATTATATAAACAAAATCTGGGTTAAGGATAGATTTGGCAAGACAGAGATTTGCCAAAAGATTTGATGAAATTTGGACCAACGTTGGAGTTTAAATAATAGAAACAAAACATTGTTATAAGTTATAAC
This sequence comes from Phoenix dactylifera, assembly GCF_009389715.1. Taxonomy (NCBI): domain Eukaryota; kingdom Viridiplantae; phylum Streptophyta; class Magnoliopsida; order Arecales; family Arecaceae; genus Phoenix; species Phoenix dactylifera. Next base: position 9,109,758 of record NC_052407.1, read on the forward strand.
TGAGAACCATTTATACGATATATAGTTTAAAGATATGATTCATGACTTGTCTGCATAATATGTGGAAAAAAAATGAAAATTTGTTTTACCATGTCTTTCCGTTTAAATCTTAATAAAATCCTAGATCAATTTTTTGATGGATTAGAAAGTATTATTTGGGGCAGCAGAAAATAATTTTGTTGTTTGAATTACTCTTCTCTTTCGGAACATCCTCACCATATACTACATTGTTTTGTATCCTCAGAACAACAAAATTTCCACGGAAGACTTCGTAAGGGCCAGCGGGAATATTGTTGGGGACCAGTTGCTTAGACAGGCAGCTCATCAAGTAATGCAGGCAAGTAGATTAAAAGATTTTGTACAAGCTTACAGCATCAATCAACTTGATAATGTTGGAGGATGATTAGACCAAATGGTGACACAAGAAGTCAATATTGAACAGATGGGTCAAGGCTAATTAGGTATGGTTTATAGCAATATACTTGATGCACAAAATAACTAGCTTTTGTTGAAACTGGCAGCAGCAACAAGCTCAGGCAGTAAATCAGAACCAATGTAACCCACAGATTCAAGCTTCTTCTCAACAACTTCTATATTCTGGTACTAACCAGCATATCAGACCTCAAACGTTTCCATTACTCCCTCCCATGCCCTCATCACAGAATCAGAAAGAAGACAAATCATCTCCTCTCCAGCATCATGCTTCAGCTTCAACTGTTCAATTGCAGACTGATACAAGCTTCTCAACTCCTGAGAACACCGGTAGGAAGTCCAAAAAAATTGAAAATATGTCAGATTGCAAGGGGATGCATTCTGCCCCATCTCCTTCGACCAGCATGAATGTGGTCAGTCCAGAGAAGGAAATCTCAACATTTTCATCACAAGCAGTTAAAAAGTCACGGCAACAGTTACAAGTTCCGCAAACATCTTTCTCTATGTATGGAAACTCAATTAGTAATTTAGACGCTTGTACATATCCAAGGCCTTCTATTGGTGCTGCAGCAACTTCTTTGAGGCCTCAACCTCAGAATTCACAAATGAGGCAAGCTATGGCTTCTCAGGGCGTTGTTTCAACACAATCAAGGTCCACTCAGCCCATGAATGCAGTGAATATGACCAAATGTGAGATGCAAAATTTGTCAAATGAAACCAAAAGACTGCATGGTGACTCTCTGTCTTACCTGTCAAACCAATCAGCACATAAGAAAAATCCAAATGCATGGCAGCTGCCTACAGCTAATATACTAAATAAAAATCCGAAAAACAGTCCCTTCCCTTTTGTAAAGCAAGAAGTAGTTGATCAGTCTGCTGAACCTCAAAACAAGAGTCAAGTTGGAGCTTCAAAAGGTTCTTCTTTTGAATCAGAGTATGCTGACCAAGGGAGTCCAACATCTGGACATATGAAGGATGAAACACTTGAAAAAAGGTTATCTAGAGTGGGTTTATCTGCATCTACAAGTACAATGACACAGAATCTGATTTCAGGTTCAGTGGCAAGTCAATCAGTTTCCATAATGCAGGTTAGGTTATTTTGTCTGCTTATATCGTTTGGCTATTAGCTGGATGGAACTTCAATTGCTGCTATTGCAGGGGGCTTTGGACTTATACATAACGTAATAAAAATATTTTTAGTTGAGAATTTATTAGTCTAAAAAGTGTTAGTCCTATTATTTGAAACATGATAAGAGTGCTAATGAGCATTTGAGAACCAATATTTCTTGCACAACTAGAAGTAAGGTTATTTAAGTTGTAATTCTTATGTTTGTTACTGAAGTTATGGAAGTCAAGACCACTTTAATTCATGTCTTCATATGCATGGCATATACCTCGTCCATTGTAGTTAAATGATATGCAGATGCATTCCTTTACGAGTTGAACATGTAACTTTTAGTGTTGCTGCTGCCTACTTTTAGAGCTACAGGGAAAAATGAAAACTAAATGAATATACTAGAAGAAAAAATCTCAGTTTTTGAAAGAGTTGCTCTAGATTGTTTAGCCTTGATGCTTCATTTTTGCTAGAATATTCGAGTGTTGAATCTTTTTTGACACTTGGACACAACCAAGTTTTACTATTGTACCGTACCATGCAAGTACTGAACTAGTACGTGGTATGAGAGGCGTACTGACACTTAGTATGCCGAACTGGATATTGTTTCCGGCATACCGAGACTATAATAGGATTGTACCAGTACCGGATCTACGAGAACCGGTACCAAGATGGCAAACCTTGGACACAACAAGATACCACATGACATACATATGCAGAATTCCAACTAATAGAATCTCTTACGCAAATGATGACCCTTTAACTCTTAACAATTATAGGTGTCAGAATTATTATTTAATGCTGTTGTTTTTATGAAGCATCATATATTTTCTTCTTTTCATTATTTTATTAAAAATATAACTTTTTGAAGAAAATTTCATCAGCTAGTCAACTTAGTCTGTTTGTTGACATTTATGTATACCATTATTTTTTGGCAGTTCAAGCATTATATATTTGGATTATAGACACTGTCCACAAGTGCATAGTGTCCCAAAAACATTGACCCTAGCATGAATATTGTGATCATGGTTGGAAGGGGGAAAAGGGACAGCTCATTTTGTGCTTTTCCACTAGTACACAAGCTGAAAAATTTAGAACCACAGATTTTGGAAAGAAATAATTCTTTCGTTCTTTGTTTTTCAGATTTTATTGTCTGAATCAGACTCCTTTCTTCTGCACCATTTCATTTTCTCCACTCAAGTGCTCTCCAAACATCCTGCATTCAAATTTTTGATCTGATGTGATCTTACATGTACATGCGTATATGGATGTGAAAAAATCAAGGTTTCGTCGTCTCCATACGAACTACGTATCAGTGGGAGACTAGTAGGTATGATATTACTATCGTAATGCATCAACCTATACTATACACACAAAAAAACTATTTTTTATTCTTTGTTTCGAGATTTTTAAGCTTTCTTTGTTTAGTTTCGAGTGGAAAAGAGGATTTTGTGATTTATTTTTGATGTTTAAATGTAATATACTTTAATTTTTTATGTTGCGTTGCCTAAAGAATAGTGTGACTATATACATATTAAATTAACTAAGTATAATATAAAATGTAAGATACTTATATTAAAAATTGCAAATGAAATATGCATGCAAATGTTGAATTCCAAGTTGTGTCGATGTCCCTCATACACATATGCATCATGTTATGGGACTTGACTCCAGTTTCAGTATTATGCCCACATGAGATCCTGGTAGGCTATTTGTACATGTTGGCCATGTTGATATTTCTATGCCATTGGGTACAATGAAGGGTATTTGAAAAAGAATTGCGCAAGGTCTGATCCATAGTCTCACAGATACTGAGAAGGATGATGCCTAGTCAAACATGAAGACTTGGCTTTTTTCTGCCCATATTAAGCACTAATAGCTTAAATTCATCTAGGAATCTAAAGTTTGGCTTTTTATTTTAGAAGCAATTAATATATCAAAAATTAATCAAATTATTGTTAGAAAAAAACAGCGGATAGCATGCTAGATTGCAAATATGATACTAATTTTTGAAATCTAACATCTCCTTTATTTTTTGTTATTTTTTATCTAAAAATATTTTTAATAAAAATAAATAACAAATCAAAAAAAAATAGCATTGCGTGGATTTGACTAAGATCTATGATATAGCACAAAATCATGCAAAAGTAGAAAATTTTGGTGTGATTTAGTTTTTTTCACTTTTTTGCTTATTTATGGGATTAAAAAAAATGAAAAAGGGTATCTAGGAAAATACCTTGCTGAACTAAAGATATGCCCTCCCTGCTCACCCTTCCACTCTCTCCCTCTCTTTCTCATCTCCTCTTTTTCTCCTCTGTTACGATGCTCATCAATAAAATAGAGGGAGAAAAGGGTGTGGCAACCTCTTCTTCCTCAATTATTGAGGAGGGGTTAATTAGGCTCGAACCAGGCACTTACTGTACTAAACATGTAAGGACCAATGAGGGCGTGTGTTTAGTTCCAGATTGATTATTTGCTGGGTAGATCTTGGGTACTTATACAGGATCAAAGAATCCAAATAATACCTTTCGGCTAACCTTTTTGGGTGGAGTCTTTGGTTTGACAAATGGTATCAAAGTGGACCTAGCCCATAACCTATATGGATTAGGGGACACTGCAACACGGATTCATTGGGACCGACCACAGGCCGATCGTGGTGCTTTTGATTAGATTTGAACTTTTAGCCTAACGAAGACATCAGAGCTTAAACGGGGGAAGTATGTGAGGACATTGTGGGCGTGTGTTTAGTTCCACATCAGTTATTCACTAGGTAAATCTTGGGTCTTATAGAGGATCAAGGAACTCAAATAATATCTTCCGGCTAACCTTTTTGGATGAGATCCTAGGTTGGGACAAAACCACCCAAACTACTCAATTCCAAGTGGTTCGGCCTATTAAGGGCTAGTTCACACTAGTTTAGGGCCCATTCGGTATCAAGACCACAAACTATCCTAATTCATGGTTGATATGGTGCTATATTCACCAAATCAGGTGTTTCAGTCCAATATCATATCAATGGAAAAAGTAGCTGTTATCAAACCACTATTGAATTGAGTTTTTTATATTCCTTGCTCTTTCTGCCAAGGAAAGGTGCAGTACAACACCCGGCTGTCATTATTATATAAATCTAGTGCTATGTGGAGGGAATGTGTGGCTTCCCCTTCATACCATAAACTTTATGACAAGATCTATGGTGGAGATGATAATGAGATCCAGAAGTCTGCAAAACAGCATAGAAGTTTTCCATTGGCAAGTCCAGGAAAACAGAGATAAACCATATTTAAAGCAGGAAACAACTTTAACCAAGCATGAGTGATGCCAGCAATATGATAAAGCCAGGAGCTCTAGCCATATGGTCTAGCACAAGCATTTGATAACAGTGTCTGCTAAGCTGAGCTGATCTCATTTTTGAGGAGAAATGACAATCAAAATACATAGAGGTCAAAAAGCTTCTATTCATTTTGCAACTAAAGAAAGAATTGCATTTTGCATGGTTAAATATTCTGAGGACTAGCTCCACAAATGGCTGATTCTTGCATTGACCACCTGAACTTACAGGAAGTCTTAATAGAAAATAAGCCATCATGGTTCCAATTATAAGATTTGCAATCAGTGATATGGACCTGCATTGAATGTTGGTGATCATTTCAAGGTGTTCCAAATTTAGTCAGTTCTTCCTTCAGGTTCTCTCTTAGCAGAGTTGAATCCAGCAATAGGAGTTCTAATCAACACCGAGAAGCTCTTCCTCATTTTTTGCATCAGACTATAGTTCTTTTGCCACAATCAAAATTATCACAAATGCCTTCCCTATTTATTTTCTTGGCTAATGAAATTCTTTTTTAAATAGTAAATACATTTCTGCTATCATTTCAGCTCAACATGATGGGAGTATGTATGAAGCTTGGTCCAAATCATTGGGTACAAGGAGTCCATCAAACAAAGACAAATATCCCTTGGTGACGAAAGGGACTATTAGTAAATTGCCAAATATTGGCAAAACAACTTTAGGAACAGAAAGCTCAAACAAGAGCAGTCTGTATGATCCACCAGGCTGCTAACCCTGTGATTTTCCATTGTATAGCAACTTAGATGATTTTGCTCTAGCTTGTGACATTGCTTTTGGATCCCAAGATAATGCAAACTGGCTTCTTTCATAAACAAAGCAATTTCTTGGATAAAGCTTTACCTGTGGAGGACGAATGGTGATAGTATGTTATTTTGGACTTTGTGTCAGTACCTCACTATGGAACCACATGCATTCTGAGTTCATGACCATAAGCTATGTTATTCGTTAAGCAATTCAATGTATATTCTTTAAGCTGTTAGTTTTAGTTGCCTTTTCCTTATTTGCATATACTGCTTTTGTCATGCCAAAATAGTTTCCAATTTGATCTACTCAATGTCTGCAGAAGACCTTAAACCTTTGTGTAAATATTTTTCATTTCAGGATGCTCACTATTACTTTATGTAGCATTTTACATGCTTTAACCAATCATCATTACGAAACTTCTGCTACATGAGCAATGAAGTACCTATAGTTTGCACCCTTGATTATTAGATATATGGTTTAATTAACATGAGCCTTCTGTTACATGTAAAACCAGATGCACTCTCAGATTTCATCTGCAACCCCATCAGTTCTTGCAGGAACTGCTACGAAAACCCCTCCAAAGAAGATTACTGTTGGACAGAAAAAACCACTTGAAGTGCTAGAAACTTCCCCTCCCCAGTCGAGGTGATTCTCATTTTTTGGTACTTAACAGATCTAAGTCATTTAAATCTTACTATCTTTCTTCTATCTCCTTATGCGAATCTTTTTGAGTGATGTCACACAGCAAAAAGCAGAAGACTTCTGGAGCTTTTCTTGCCCAAAGCATTGAACAGCTCAATGATGTTACGGCTGTCAGTGGAGTTGATTTGAAGGTACGATGATTTCTTTGGTTTTCATTGTTCAATGTAAAATGATCTAATTCATGAATTCATGACTGAAATGATATTTAATTGGATGACAGGAAGAAGAAGAGCAACTTTTGTCTACTCCCGAGGAGGAGAGTCAGGCTTCAGAGACAGCTCGTAGAATGGTACAAAAAGAAGAAGAAAGGTTAATTCTGCAGAAGGGCCCTCTTCAGAAAAAAATAGCAAAAATCAGTATTTACTCTTAACCTCGGAGCCAGTTACCATCATTGTCCACTGAATAAATTGATCTAGATGTGAAAAGAATGATTGATTTCTGGCGTCTGTGGCAGTGTCCAAATGTGGTATTCAGAGCGTTAGCAGTGATGTGGAGCACTGCCTGTCAATGGTGAGACTTTGTAGCAATATTTTTTTTTGTTGTAATTTGATTACATGATCGTACTCATTTTCATTCTTTAGTGCCTGGAGGAACGTTTGCGGGGATTAGTAGTCAATCTGATAAGACTATCGAAACAAGTAAAGTTTTACTGCTTTGCTCGTTGGTCTGAGTTGCTTTCATATTCCCGTACTGACCTTTTCATATATGTTTGTAGAGGATTGATATTGAAAAGACAAGGCACCAACTTGTTGGTACCTCAGATGTTTGTCGCCAAATTTCAATGATGAATCGTAAAGCCAAGGAGGAGTGGGAGAAAAGGCAGGCTGAAGAAGCTGACAAGCTTCGAAAACATAATGAAGTGAGTACTCTTACACTCTGTTTAGTTACAACGGAGAGGAGAAAAGAAGAGAAAAAGGTAAAAGAGAAGAAAGGAAGAGGCATGGAAATAAAACACATCTCTTCTTTTGTTTGGATGCACAAGAAAGAAAAAAAGTATTAGGACTGTCCTTTTTTGGGAAAAATAGGAATAAAAAAAACTTAGTTTGAGCTTCTGGTTTCATTTCTCTCCAAATCTCTCAATTTTTGGATAGAGAAATTTGTGGGTTTGGAGAGATGTGAACTCTCTCTCCATTTCTCTTCTTTCTCTCCACTTTTTCCATTATTTTCTTAACCAAATGAGAGAAACTCAATATCTCTCCTCATTTTCTCCTCTTTTCTCTATTTCTCTTAATCCAAACTAGGTGAGTGTTTTTTCTTGGATGAATTTGCACGTTGATAATGATATCTATATAACAAATAGTGGGTTCCACTTCAATTATCATGCTACTTTGCCACCTTCTGGGAGTGTTCTAATTTTTTTTTACTAGTCAATTGTCATATCATCCTAGGACCCAGCTGTTATATGTTTTATATAGTAGGGACAGGATACACATTTTATGTTAAAAGAGCTATAACTGCTCATTTCCTCAAATATTTTGACAAGAGGATTTGAGATACATAGATTGATTAGGCTCGTGCACCTCACTGGTGATAACTGGACCATGGCTGGTCTGCATGGGTCATTATCTATGTATATGCATATTTAGTAAAAAAGAGATCTATCAAAAATTCAAATGGGTTTAGAAGGATAGAATTTTGGAAAGAGAGAAGATTATTTAGGGCTCGTTTGGTTCGCAGGAAAAGAGAGGGGGGGGGGGAGGAAGTAGGGTCAACAGAAAAGTAATGAAATACCTTTTGTTTGGTTGGAGTTTTCAAAGGAGAGAGACGGAAAAGTCGTATTCCCATGGGAATATGATTCCCACATTTCATGAAAAAGTCTTTTCCATGAGAAATATGGAAAAGTTATTTTTCCATTGGCCGGAAATCACTCTATTTTTATTTTTTTTCAAAAAAGCCCTTCAGCATTAAAGAGGCATTAAAGACCTAATTTTTATTAAGGGTATAATTGGAATTACATATAACTTTTTTAGAAAATTGAATGCTCAACCAAACATAAGTACTCTGAAAATCTGTCACTTTTCCATTATCAACCAAACATGCCAAAAGTACTTTTTTAGGCATCCTCTTTCCAGGAATCTGCTTCCCAGAAATCATATACCTAGGAGGAAAAATGCTTTCTGCAAACCAAACGAGCCCTTAGAGATAAGTATCAAAGAGTTAGTTTAAGCAACTGGACATTACTTTTCTAATATTTACAGTAGTGTACCATTCAGATGTATTTCTTTGAATAATATTTAACCTAAAAAAACCATTGAAAATTTGGTAGAAAAAATTGTCACTTGGAAGATCCATACATTCATGTACACGTGTGTGTATGCATGCACTTGCATGTGCACATGCATGCACCTAAGTTCGTTGATGTTCATCTTCACCATATATCTTATTTGCAATAATTTTTTTAGATTTCCCAAAAGCTATTTAAGGCATTGATTTATGGGTTTATAGGTTTTTTTTTTGCTCGAGTTCCCCCATCCATAAGATAAGCAAGATTATATGGCAGAATGAAAGCACATGTTTGTTCTTGTAATAAATGTGAACATCCTTAGTAACCGAAATTAATTCACAAGTAGCACTTGGAAAGAAGAGATTTTTGGCTGCTTTCAGATGGAGCATGCAAGTTAAATATCTTTTCCTTGTCGAGATGTTTTCTCTTTGAACTAAATCATCATAACGTTTTCTTTTATGATTTTGTGAAGGATCACCGACTGCTGCTTATGCATTTATAGAACCTTAATTGACATAATTTTCAACATTGTTGAATGCAGGGGGAGGGGAACACGGGGGCTGATGGAGACAAGCACAAAGACGAAGGTCGTTCCAAGACTCACAAGGTAATGGTTGAGATTCATGGACCTTGTTTGGTGCTTCTCTCTCGCCTTCTCTCCCCCCAGTAGAACTCTGTTGCATGCAGATCAGTAAGGAGGATGATAAAATCAGGGCCACAGCTGCCAATGTTGCTGCTCGAGCTGCAGTTGGAGGGGATGATATTCTCTCAAAGTGGCAACTTATGGCTGAGCAGGCCAGGCAGAAGCGTGAAGGGAGACTGGAGGGGGCTTCTTGTTGCCATCAAGATAAGATTACAGGCAACAAGTCCTTGCCGAACTCTGGAAGAAGTTCAAGTGAACGACAAGAAGTTGGAAGAAGAGGCGCCCCTGCTGCTTTTTTATGTGGCAAGTGTAATGTATTCATTCTTCCTAGCTCAGAGGTTTCCTTTAGCTTCATAATTAACCAGCCGGTGGTTCTCATATTTGTTTAGGATTGCACAGTGAGCTGCTAGGCAGGTCACCGTTGTATCAATTCATTTCAAGAACTGCAAGATGGAGGATCCCCTCCTCATGCTGAGATAATGTGGTATTCTAATTTAAGTGTTCTCTTTAAATGTTTTCAGGGGGCATGAGAAAATCTGGGAGGGGCTCAGCAACAATGCTGCCAAAAATTGCACGCCGCATCTCTGCCAAAGACGTGATTGTGGTCCTGGAGAGGGAGCCACAAATGTCGAGGTCAGCTTTGATTTATCGATTGTATGAAAGGATGCCTCGTGATTCTGCAGCAGCATAGTCAAGCACAAGTATTATCTCCTACAGTAAGGCTCCCAAATTTCCGACCAGTGTAATTATCTTAATGGTTGTATCTACAATATTAGAGTCATTGGATGGATCCGAAATCGCCACTGAATAAGATACAAAGGTGAAAAAGATGATTACTGAACTTGTGGAGAGTCAGCCAGATAGACCATCAATGCTAACTTCTTTTTTCTTTTCTTTTCTTTAGTATATTTGTATAGTTGTCCACGGTCATTGGATTCCCATGAACCAGTGCAATGTCCACATATTCATGGTGTATGGAAAGTAGAATGGAAGGATTAGAAGGGTGCTGAATTCAAAAATTTTATCTTGTATATCCTGATACTGGGTGCTTCCGGTTTAGGCGCGCATGATAAGTGATGCGGGGTTTGCACCCCGGCACCAGCCCGCACATCGACCGAGCAGGGAAAGCATCCGCGTTCCTTCCAGAGGTATTGTCCGCTCTGGGTCCCGGGGGCTTGCCCGATGAGTATCCCCGTGCCGGGGGCTCGCCCAATGAGTATCCCCGCTCCGGAGGCTCGCCTGATGAGTATCTCCGTGCCCGCACAGTTTTGTCCTACAAAAGGGCCCTCTGGAGGAAAGGTTTGCACCTCCTCATTATAAGGCACAGACCTTTCCGCTGATTAGCCGATGTGGGACTAAACTGGGAACCCCATCCCACAACACAGCTCCCCTAGTGGGAAGGTCTGTGCGTGGGCGGGTCCCTTTCTCTAGCGCCATCTGATGCGGGGTTTGCACCCCGGCACCAGCCCGCACATCGACCGAGCAGGGAAAGCATCCGCGTCCCTTCCAGAGGTATTGTCCGCTCTGGGTCCCGGGGGCTCGCCCGATGAGTATCCCCGCTCCGGAGGCTCGCCTGATGAGTATCTCCGTGCCCGCACGGTTTTGTCCTACAAAAGGGCTCTCTGGAGGAAAGATTTGCACCTCCTCATTATAAGGCACAGACCTTTCCGCTAGGGGGGAAAAGTGTTGCCGCATCCTCGGCCAAGCCCGTTCCGCCGAGCAGGGGCCGGCCGAGCAGGCTGAGGGCCGGCCAAGCAAGCCCCTGCGCGGAAACCGGCCGAGCGCATTCCTCCGAGCAGGAGCCAGCCGAGCGCATTCCTCTGAGGAGGAGCCAGCCGAGCGGACCCCCTGGGCGGGGTCCGACCTAGCAATACTTAGTCTGGCCAACCCAAGAACGCCCAAACCATATCCTGAGGCCACGTCCTCCCGCAGCTTAGTCGGGAGATTACGTGTTGACTTCACCAATAGCCGACGTATATGAGTCGTGCAGACTCCCGGTTTACTCAACAATCAAAGCGCATGGCGTTCGCAGGCCCTCAGCTTACTCAACAATTAAGGCGTATGGCTTCCATCGCTTACGGACACCAAGCCTTTCACGGCAAACTCACATGCCCATAAATGACGGCATGGCTCCATGACGACTTGGGCTCCGGCCTAATCTCCTGCGATGATGGCATTGACCTACATGATCGGGCATTAAAAGATTGATCGTACGACAGACTCTGTCACATCACAGGTGAACTAGCTCTTCCTATAAAAGGAGTATTTCTCCACTCAAGGGGGCTCTCTCTCTCTCTCTCTCTCTCGGTCCATTTTCCCACATATTGCCCCTGTGCTGACAAAAGCATCGGAGGGCCGGCGCCGGGCTCTCCGGCGCCGGCTTCTTGCAGGTCTCCAGGAAGACGCCACCCGCCGACGGACCGTCACTCGCCACTCAGGCGGCGGAGCCTCCCCCTTCCGGCCGACGGTCGCCCCCGGGTCCAATTTCCAGCAACAGTTGGCGCTAGAGGAAGGGCCCGAGTCGCGACCATGAAGCTGAGAAGCAAGGGAGCTTCCAACGCCTCCCGACGTCCTCCACCTAGCCCTGGACACTCTGTCCAGAACTCGCCGCCTCCGGCCGATTCGACTCCCCAAGTTCGGCCGGAGCAGTTTGATGCCCTGGTGCAGCAGGTTCAGGCCTTGGCTGCTGCTATCCAAGGCCTGCAACCTAGGGGCGTCCCGATGGCACCACTCCCTCCGGCCCCAGCTCAACCGGCGCCCCCTGTGAGTGGACCGCTCCTCCCAGACCAAGATCACCGTGTTCCGGCCTCCCCCTGGGGGGAACACCCGGTGAGGGGTCCTGGAGACTGGCCACAACCGTCAGAAGCCGAGTCAGTCCCAGGACAACTCCCGCCGGGGCGGACCGCTGCGGCGGTCTCTCCAAGTGATGAGCTCGACAAGAAAGTCGAGAACCTGGAGCGTCAGATTGAGGCGCTCCGTGGCAGGAAAACAGGACGCGATGGTGACTTTGAGTTCACCACGAGGTCCCCCTTCTCCCAGCAAATCGAAGATGAGCCGGTCCCGCCAAGGTTCAAGATGCCCCAGGTGGAGCCCTACAACGGCAGGACCGACCCTCTCGACCATCTGGAAAGCTATCGGGCCTTAATGGCCCTGCAGGGAGCCTCGAAGGCTCTGCTTTGTAAAGCCTTTCCAGCAACACTCCGAGGAGCAGCCCGGCTCTAGTTTACCGAGCTGAAGCCTAGTACCGTCTCATCCTTCGAGCAGCTCGGCAGGCAGTTCGCCAGCAACTTTGCTGCCAGCCGACCCCAGCGGCGGACCTCTGACTCCCTCCTCGATATAAAACAAAAGGAGGAGGAGTCTCTCAGGGAGTACCTGGACCGATTTACCGCCGCAACATGGGAGGTCCGGGAACTTGACCAGTCAATCGCCATGTCAGCGTTGAAGACTGGAGCCCGGTCCTACAGATTCCTCTTCTCCATCGAGAAGAGTTTCCCTGCTGATCTCACCGAGATGCTGGTTCGGGCGCGGAAGTATGCGAAGGCCGAAGAAGCCGTTGCTTCCAGACGGGGCGGGGCCGAGCAGGCCTCCAAGAAGCAGAAAAGGCGCCGCGAGGAGCGTGGCCGTCCCAGGAGCCCGTCCCCATGCCGAGCCAAGAACCCGACCCGCCTGAAGAGTCCGCCCCGGCTGCGGAGGCCACCTCGCCAGAGGTCCCCGCCTCGCCCGAGGTCTCCACAAGCCCGCACATCCAGCGGGAGGTATGAAAACTACACTCCCCTTACCGCTCCTCGGGCCGAAATCCTTATGGAGATCGAGGGCCGAGACTACTTCCGGCCCCCGCCCCCGAGACGAGACCCCGGGGCCAGGCGTAACCCCCGGAAGTACTGCCGCTTTCACCGGGACCACGGCCATGATACGGAGGAGTGCTTCCAGCTCCGGGACGAGATCGAAGCACTCATTCGCCGAGGGGTGCTCGACCGGTTCGTGCGGAACCGGCCCATCGGAAGGCCGATGGAGAATCCCCCACAACCTGAAGATCCAAATGCCAACAGGCCCATCGCCAGCACTATCAACACCATCCGAGGCGGGGCCTCGGCTGGAGGAGCTCCAGAGGAAGGAACCACCTCAAAGCACTTGCGCGCCTCGGAGGCCATCTCATTATCAGATGAGGACCTGAAGGGAGTTGAAACTCCCCATGACGATGCTGTGGTCGTCTCTATGGTTGTGAACAAATTTGATGTAAAACGTGTTTTGATTGATAATGGAAGCTCGGCGAACGTTTTGTATTTTGATGCCTATTCCAGAATGGGGATGACGGAAAAGCAACTGCGGAGGATGAACGCCCCGCTGGTCGGCTTTACTGGGGTGAGGTTCCTTGTTACGGTCGGACTCGCCCCCCGAGAGAGCACCGTGAAAATGAGTTTCCTTGTAGTGCGCCTGCCCTCGGTTTACAACGCCATCCTTGGACGACCAGGGCTCAACGTCCTCCGAGCTGTGGTCTCGACACGCCACCTGCTTATGCGGTTCCCCACCAGCCAAGGGGTCGGCGAGGTTCGTGGGGACCAAATGGTAGCGAGGCGATGCTACATGGCGACCCGTGAGGCGAAGCAACCGACAGCAGACAAAAAGCTCTCGGCCGAGGCCTTGGAGGCACGGGTCGGCCCTCAGAAAAATCGGGTAGAGCCCGGTGAGCTATTCATCCAAGTTCCTTTACGAGAAAATTTTTCCGAGCTAACCGTGCAGGTCGGCTCCGGCCTTGACGTCCGCGAGAGAGATCGCCTCGTCAGCTTCCTGCGGGACAACATGGATGTCTTCGCTTGGTCGCCCGCAGACATGCCAGGGATAGACCCAGAGGTCGCGGTCCACCGACTCCAGGTGAAACCCTGCAATCCTGTGCGGCAGAAGAAGCGGAACGCCGCCCCAGAGCGGCAACGGGCGATAGCTGAGGAAGTCGACAAGCTCCTCAAGGCCAACTTCATCCGGGAAATATCCTATCCAGAGTGGCTCGCCAACGTGGTCCTCGTCAAAAAGGCTAGCGGAAAATGGCGCATGTGCGTGGACTACACCGACCTGAACAAGGCCTGCCCAAAGGACAGCTTCCCCCTCCCCAACATTGATCAGCTTGCGGACTCCACTTCGGGGCACGAGCTGCTGACATTCATGGACGCCTTCTCCGGATACAATCAGATCCGGATGACGCCAGAAGATGAGGAGAAGACGGCCTTCATCACCGACGGAGGTACCTACTGCTACAAGGTGATGCCTTTCGGCTTGAAAATTGCCGGAGCAACTTATCAAAGGCTGGTCAACCGGATATTCAAAGACCAACTAGGCCGAAACATGGAGGTCTATGTTGATGACATGCTGGTGAAAAGCCAGATAGCGCAAGATCATGTGGCCGACCTCAGTGAAGCATTCTCTACACTTCGGAGGCACCGGATGAAGCTTAATCCAGCTAAATGTGCGTTCGGAGTCACCTCGGGCAAGTTCCTTGGCTTCGTAATCACACAGCGAGGAATCGAAGCCAATTCCGAGAAGATCCGAGCGCTCCAGGAAATGATGCCTCCGAGGACAATCAAGGAAGTGCAGCGGCTTACGGGCCGAGTTGCAGCTCTTGGAAGGTTCGTCTCCCGATCGGCCGAGCGCTGCCTTCCGTTCTTTGCGGCCCTCAAGAAGCCGAAGGACTTCCTATGGTCGGCCGAATGTCAGCAAGCCTTCGAGGAGCTCAAACGCCTTCTTGCCTCTCCCCCGCTGCTCACGAAGCCTCAGCAGGGCGAGCTCCTCTACTTGTACCTGGCTGTCTCTCCCGTAGCAGTGAGCTCGGTCCTAGTTCGGGAGGAGAGCAAGCTCCAAAAGCCGGTATATTACACGAGCCGGGTCTTGAGGGACGCCAAGACCCAGTACTCTAAGCTGGAAAAGACCGCTTATGCCTTGGTCGTCTCAGCTCGAAGGCTCCGGCCGTATTTTCAAGCTCACACAGTGGCCGTGCTGACCGACCAACCGGTGAAGCAGATCCTGCAGCGATCAGATCGCGCCGGTCGAATTACGAAGTGGGCCATTGAACTCGGGGAGTTCGACATCGAGTACCAACCCAGGCCAGCGATCAAGGCACAGGCACTCGCCGACTTCATAGTCGAGTGCACAGTGCCGGACGAGCCCGAAGCCAGGCTAGCTCCAGCGGAGCAGACCCCGAGTCCGATCTGGACTTTACATGTCGATGGCTCCTCGAACTCGGAGGGTAGCGGAGCGGGCCTAATCCTCACCAGTCCAGATGGAGTGGTCGCCGAGCAGGCCCTACGCTTCGAGTTCCCCGCCTCCAACAATGCGGTGGAGTATGAAGCTCTCATCGCCGGGCTCAAATTGGCCGGCGAGCTGGGAGTAAGGGACCTAAGGGTCTTTAGTGATTCCCAGCTGGTCGTGAACCAAGTCCTGGGTGATTTTGAAGCCAAAGAACCCACGATGCAGGAGTATCTCCGAAAAGTGCGGGATCTCACTTCGACCCTGAGCTCCTTCCACATCCAACACATCGCCCGGACAGAGAACCTCCGAGCGGATCAACTATCGAAGTTGGCGTCCTTCCGCATGAGCGAGCTCCCAAAAGCAGCGGCGCTGGAGTACCTCTGAATACCCAGCACAGAAGAGCCCGAGCCGGCTCTCTGCATTGAAATTGAGCCGAGCTGGATGGACGAGCTCATCAGCTACTTGCGGGATGAAGTCCTCCCCAGCGATGAACGCGAGGCTCGCCGAGTCAAGCGCTTGCCTGCCCGGTACATATTGTACGAAGGTAAACTCTATCGGAGATCTTTCACCTCTCCCCTCCTCAGGTGCCTCCGCCCGTCCGAGGCGGATTATGCAATGCGCGAAGTCCACGAGGGGATTTGTGGAAGCCATATGGGGGGACGAGCATTAGCGCACAAGATTCTGCGCCAAGGATACTACTGGCCGACGCTCCAGAAAGATATCCTGGACTTCGTCCAGATGTGCGACCGATGTCAGAGGAACGCCAACATCCAACGATGACCCTCGGCCCTACTGATCTCGATCAGTTCCCCCTGGCCATTTGCCCAGTGGGGGATCGACATCTTGGGACCGTTCCCTCTGGCGACCGGGCAAAGGAAATTCATAGTCGTCGCCATCGACTATTTTACGAAGTGGGTGGAGGCCGAACCGGTTGCCCGGATCACCGAGCAGAAGATGCGGGACTTCGTCTGGAAGTCGATTATTTGCAGATTCGGGCTTCCCCGCATCCTCATATCAGATAATGGTCGCCAGTTCGACAACGCCCGTTTTAGAAAATTCTGCTCCGAACTTGGCATCGACCACCGTTTCACCTCGGTCGCGCATCCACAGACAAATGGAGAAACCGAGGTAACAAATCGAACCATCTTGCAGGGGCTTAAGGCCAGGCTCGATCGGTCCAAAGGACAGTGGGTCGAAAACCTGTACAACGTCCTGTGGGCCTACCGGACCACGTTCCGGGTGCCCACCGGCGAAACTCCCTTCAATTTGACGTACGGGACAGAAGCCGTCATCCCCTTAGAGATTGGGCTCCCTTCTTCGAGGGTAGAACATTTTGATACCAGCTCCAGCTCTTCGTAGCTCAGAAATAATCTTGACTTAATCGAGGAAGTAAGAGAAGCTGCTCGAGTTCGCATGGCAAAGTACCAGCAAAGGACGGCGCAATACTACAACGCCAGAGTCAAAATCAAATCCTTCAAAGAAGGAGACCTTATTCTCAGAAAGGCGGAAGCCTCCCAGCCAACCGAACAAGGGAAGCTGGCCCCGAACTGGGAAGGACCCTACCGGACCGCACGTGTCCAGCGACCCGGAGCCTACAAGCTAAAATCTCTTGACGGGACTCCCATTCCACGGAGTTGGAGCTCCGAAAACCTTCGGGTGTACTACCAATAATGTCCCGAAGGGTCCTCCGCATCAATTGTAAATTTGACTTATTTGCAACTGTTTAACTATGCTAAATTTCTCTTGGTGTCTACATGCTTCCAGATGACCCGGCCCAGCTCGTATATACGACCCTGCTCGGATGCAAATAGAACCGAGCAAAGCCGGGCACCGCAGCGAAAAACTCGGAATGCCGATACCTCCATCTATCGATCTCCATCAGGCATCGAGCTCGGCTCGATCTCCATCAGGCATCGAGCTCGGCTCGATCTCCATCCGCCATCGAGCTCGGCTCGATCTCCATCCGCCATCGAGCTCGGCTCGATCTCCATCCGCCATCGAGCTCGGCTCGATCTCCATCCGGCATCGAGCTCGGCTCGATCTCCATCCGGCATCGAGCTCGGCTCGATCTCCATCCGGCATCGAGCTCGGCTCGATCTCCATCCGGCATCGAGCCCGCCTCGATTATCGATGCATAATTCCAATGATAGACCCAGATCAAGATCTGGGCCCCAGAAAGCCAGTAGCGGCTTCGAGAACGGCTCCTCTATAGCTCCGAAAAGGTACGCTTTGGTTAGCGCCTATGCACTGCTCGATATATATGCTATGTTCGTTCCTACGTTGGATAGTTCTAGCGAGAAGTACCTCGATAGATACCGGGGTGTTAAGCTGAGCCAACTACGGCCAGAAACCTGGTCGAATGCGCCTACTTAACCTTTGTTTGCTTTTTTGACCGCTCGGTGAGGTTTAATCCCGAGCTCGAGGTCTCGCGATGATTAAGAGCACGGCGCCCCATATTTGGGGACCCCGAGCCCTACAGTCGCCAAATTGCGACCCAAACTCAGCTCGGCAGGTCCGAGCATCCTCCGATCTATAGTACGATTAGCGGCTCGGTTTGAAGCATTAGAGAACAAAGACCAAAAGTTGAAAAGTATATTCATTTAAAAAAGCCCAGAGGCCAAGTACAAAATTGGGGATCGGCCGTGCGACGGGCGCGGACCGACCCCGAGTTACAAAAAATATATACAAGTCAGGGCGCGGCTTGCGCGGCACCTTCAACCGGAATCTCCCCGGGCTCGACTTCAGCGCCCTCGGCCTCGGCCCTCTCGGCGGTAGCTCCGGGCTCACCGACCTCGTTGCCTTCGGGCGCAATCTCGGGGGCGGATTCCCGAGCTGCCTCTTCTTCGGGGACCTCCGGGGCCGCCTCGGCAGGCTCTGTCCCGAGGCCCTCGACTCCAGCTCCAGGCTGAAGCAGATCCAGATCGAACTCGGGGCAGAGCTGGTGCAGCTGGTTGCGGAAGTCGTCGAACCCTTGGACAAGGCCGTTGACGGCTTCCTCCTCCAGTAGCTCCTGGAACTCCTCCGACTCTTTGAAGAGCCGGACAGCGTCTAAGGCCCGCTTCTTGGCCTCCTCCTCTCGGACTCCGAGCTGAGCCTGGAGCTCCTCGACCTTGAGCTCCGCCTCTCTTATTGCTTGCTCACGCACGGCGAGCAAGGACCGCGCCTCGGCCAGGCGAGCCTCGGAGGCCCGCAGCTCCGACCTGGCCAAAGAATGGGCAGCCTTCTCCTCGTCAAGCCCCATCGTCAGGAGCTTGGCTTCATCCTCGGCAGCGCCTACTCTAAGCAAAAGCCCCTCCTTCTGGAGCCCTAGTTCTCGTGCTCTCTTCTCGGCCTCTTCTTGGGCTCGCATGCACCGGCGAGCCCGTTCCTTGTAATCGGCACCCAGAGTGATCAGAGTGTCGACCTCGAGGAGATGCTGTAAGCGAAACAGGGGTCAGGTCGAGGACAAGTAAAGGGCTAGGTACAAAGAGTCGCTAAAGAAAAACTTACCCGAACGGCCGAGAGGCGGGCCGAATCCAGAAATTGATTCAGGCTCATGGCCTGAATCTTCGCCCTATCGGCGGGAAGGATTGCGACACGGAAGAGTTGCCGCGCCGTCTCGATGTTTTCGAGGGCGGAGTCGCCCTCGGATAGCCTCCACTCGACGGTGTAGGTCCGCTCCCCTCGTTCTTCCTCCTCTGGCGGGGCGGGAGAGCCGGGCCTCGCCGCCACCGGGGAAGGCGGCCTCGCAGGCCTTCTGCTGCTGCTCGGCTCGGATGCCGAGCCCCCGGGCCGGGTTGAAGGCCGGCCCGGTACTTGTGAAATAGGCGCAGGGCACGCCAGCACCAAGACCTCACTCCCCGAGCCTCCGGGATCGGAGCTTCGACCTCCCCTCGCGCCTTCGGAAGGGCCGACTCGGGGAGCGGCGATCTTCGCCTTTTTCTTCGGCTCCAGCGGCTCCCCCGAGAGCTCGGCGGCCCTCTTGCGGAACCGAGCATATATGACCTCGCTCTTTGTCACCATCTTTGCGATGTCTGCAGGGACGAGCAGAATGTGTTAGACAAAAAGAGGAGAGAGGAAAAAACAAACTTCCTACTATTACCCTTGCCCTGAGGACGCGCCGAGCTCAGGCCTACATTCACTAAAGCGTCCTCGCTTATGAGGCCGCTTAGGAGGATACCGTCCCCGAGGCTGCGAATGTCGTCGAGGATCCCCTGCTCGCGCGCAGTAAGCTTGGGAATTTTATTGGCACTCCTAAGTCGGCTCGGCCTCCACCTAGGGTCAAACCCCCATGTTCGCTCCGAGCCCAAAAAGAAGAATTTCTTCTTCCAGTCATAGATGGACGACGGAGCGCCCTGGAAGAGTGGCCGACCCGCCCGAAGGGCGATGTAGAGCCACTCCCCGTCTTCCGGATTCGACTTTAACATAAAAAGTCGCCGGAAGACGTTCACAGAGGACGGGATCCCGTACGCCAGACATAGCGACAGGAACCCGATGATGGTCCTCCATGCGTTTGGAGCGAGCTGCGCCGGGACTAACTGGTACTCCACGAGCAGCTCGTTCACAAACCCATGAAGCGGGAACCGTAGGCCGGCCCAGAGTGCCTCCAAATACACTCCGATCCGGCCTACCGGGGGATTCATAACACGGTCCCCCAACCCGGCGGGTTCCAAACGGAACCCGTGCAGAGGAAAAAACCACTCCTCGACCATCTCAACCTCTACCTCGCTCATGACGGACGCAATGTCATTCGGACCAGAACCCATCGGAAAGGAGAGGAAGAAGGGAGACTCCGGACAAAAAAGAAAAAAAGAAGGGAACCTGTCAGAAGTTCGCCGGAAATCGGTTACTCCAGACTGAGAAGAAAGTAGGAAGAAGAAGAAAGGAGGCAGGAGGTGGCCCAAGGAAGACTTATATATACACCCCTCCAACGGCCCGGATCCGCGGGACGGAGCGCTGCTCACCGACCAGATCATGACACGTGTCAATCCTAGTAATTAAGATGCCGCATTCAACCCGAACCGGCACCTCGAGTACGGGAGCGTCGCGTCGGATCGTATGGTCTCGTCTTGAGCCCACGACGCGAGGACGCTTCGAAAAGCGAAAAGGGGCTGACAAAGCGACTGCCCATTATTAGCGCCTTAGAACGCGCGGAAATTCGAAAATCCCCCTAAGCTACATTAACACGGCCAAAACTACTTTCCGCGCTCGAACTCCCGAGTAGCTCGAGCTCGGAAGTCAGGGAGTAGTGTTGGGGGAAAAGTGTTGCCGCATCCTCGGCCGAGCCCGTTCCGCCGAGCAGGGGCCGGCCGAGCAGGCTGAGGGCCGGCCAAGCAAGCCCCTGCGCGGGAACCGGCCGAGCGCATTCCTCCAAGCAGGAGCCAGCCGAGCGCATTCCTCCGAGGAGGAGCCAGCCGAGCGGACCCCCTGGGCGGGGTCCGACCTAGCAATACTTAGTCTGGCCAACCCAAGAACGCCCAAACCATATCCTGAGACCACGTCCTCCCGCAGCTTAGTCGGGAGATTACGTGTTGACTTCACCAACAGCCGACGTATATGAGTCGTGCAGACTCCCGGTTTACTCAACAATCAAAGCGCATGGCGTTCGCAGGCCCTCAGCTTACTCAACAATTAAGGCGTATGGCTTCCATCGCTTACGGACACCAAGCCTTTCACGGCAAACTCACATGCCCATAAATGACGGCATGGCTCCATGACGACTTGGGCTCCGGCCTAATCTCCTGCGATGATGGCATTGACCTACATGATCGGGCATTAAAAGATTGATCGTACGACAGACTCTGTCACATCACAGGTGAACTAGCTCTCCCTATAAAAGGAGTATTTCTCCACTCAAGGAGGGGCTCTCTCTCTCTCTCTCGGTCCATTTTTCCCACATATTGCCCCTGTGCTGACAAAAGCATCGGAGGGCCGGCGCCGGAGAGCCCGGCACCGGCTTCTTGCAGGTCTCCAGGAAGACGCCACCCGCCGACGGACCGTCACTCGCCACTCAGGCGGCGGAGCCTCCCCCTTCCGGCCGACAGTCGCCCCTGGGTCCAATTTCCAGCAACAATAAGAGTAAGACCCTGGCGTGGATGCCATTCCTTGGGCCAACATGATCAGTCCAGGGATGAAGCAGCCTACATGGCCAGGTTGTAGGTCTTTGCGGGTGTTGTGATTACCTGAAGGGAGAAAAAAAGGTGGATAATGCTCTGTTGTAAATTGTAGGGTTACACATGCAGGATGTAGTCCTATTTTATGCTTTTAATTGGGTTAAAGTGATTCTTGCAAAAGAATAATCACCTATGTATTGTTTCTTTAAAAAATAATAAATTAATTCTTTTTACAAAACAATACATATGTAAGAATTTATGGACAATTTTGTTCTTGGTTCTAACTTTGAGATGAATGATATATATTTACTGAATATCTGATACTCTATACAACATATACTTTAAATATTCGATATATAATGTTTAGGCTGTCTTCTTGGTCCTAGAATTAGACCTACAAATCTTTAAATAATTTTCATGCTGGAAAAAACTTTTTCTTTGCAAAATCGATTATTAAATATCTCATTCGAGACATTTGTACTACATGCTATCACTATGCTAGAGATAGAAAGCATTTTAGCTATCTTTACTTATATTGAAAATAACCTTAGGCTTTGTTTGTTGTGATCTTACCGAGTAGGTTTTTGAGGTTATACTTTTTTGTTATATTCTAACATTTGTCTAAAAATAGCAAACATACTACCAACAACCGTAGGCTCCATTTGATTACATGGTAGTTTCATTGAAACAACTTATTTCTTGTTTGTTTAAGTTATGTTATTTCATGGATAAAACTTGGATAAGTTTGAATTTTCTATACTAAAAAATCAGCACTTATAGATTTTTATCAACTAAAACAATACTATAGAATAAAATAGTGGTCGTTTTAGCATAACGATAGTTGTTATATAACATGAATAAAAGCAGCTAATTAGATTACCATCCATTTATCTAATTTTTTTTATAAATCCAAAACTTTTATCAATTATTGCTCAAAAAAAATTGGCACATGAGAAAATAACGATTTTATTAAATAATTTAATATTTTAGAAAATAATACTTTTATTTAGCGGTATTATTATTCATTATTTTCTATTATAATACTGTTCCAATGATCATAATATTAGTTATTATTCTTATATTAATTTCTTTTGAAATATCGAATACTAGTTATAATGATTATTGTAAATATTTAATACGATGTTAATAGATAATGGCACCTTTTGGAAGGAATGAAACTTTCTGCGTCTTCATAAACCCCCCAAAAAGGCGAAACCGGGGCAGACTGGGGTTATATCTTTACGCATTGGAAAGCCGTAGTGGGAAGGAACCCTCGTCTGTCGCTCTCCAACGTAACCCCTATTCCTTTGCCCATCCTCCCAAAAACGAAAGCAAAGGAGACGAGAGCTGGATCGGAGAGATACGAATCGAAACCCTAATCTCTTTGGAGTAGTGAGGAACGAACGAATGAATGAAAGATGCCTCTAATCTTGTACCAAAAAAAAAAAGATGCCTCTATTCGCCTCTTCCTCGTCGGCTTCGTGCTAGCGGCCGTGCTCTTGGTTCTTCCCTCTCCGCCGGTGGGCTCTCCTCCTCGTCCGCCTCCGCCGCCGCTGCCGCTGCCGCTTGACAACGATAGGAACGTTCTCCCTGGCCGTTTGATCACGAACGCCAGCGGAAACCTCGGGATCCTGGAAGTCTCCGCTGCCGCCCCCATGTCCAAGGCTCGGGTCTACGCCGACGTCAACGTCCACCGCCCGAAGGAGTACTGGGACTACGAGTCTCTCACCGTTCAGTGGGGGTAAGAGAGCATCGGAACCCTAATTTTGCTCTAGTCCTCATTTTTCGCCGTTTCTTTCTTGGTTCTTGTGGCTCTAATTCATGCTTGACGGATCTAATACTGAGAATTGTTATTTATGAAGTTTTATCTTTTGAATTTATTTTTAGCTCTATCTTGTAGCGAGTGCTGATTTTTCTGGTTTTTTATTGATCTAAGATACATCAGCTGAAATTGTAACTCTATGCTTTTTGTATGTTTGTTGATATGTATGTTGGTTTCTGATAACATTTAATGGATTGACATAAGTTTCTTTTCTTTCTGGAAAACAATGAGATTTAAATAATCCAGTTTCTTGATTTGGTGAGTATTGGCTGCTTTGTAGTACACATGTTTTAGCGACTAATTCTGTTTATATGGTCTCTGAATTCCTGGATAGCAAAGTTGACTTGTGGAGCAAGCAGTTTCTTGTCGTAACATTTGTTTGGCAGCCACTGAGCTTGTGCTTTAGAATTTTTCAACCTCTTTGAACTAATAAGCAATATCTTGCATCGTTTGATGTTCTTCATCTTGCATCATTTTCTGGTACATTCAATTCAAATAGTCTGGATGGTAATAGCTTTTTTTTTTTAAAGAAGTTTTTGGGTCAATTTGAGGTCAAATGTGAAAGAATCAAGACTTATTAAAAGACGGGCAATCTAATGAGTGGACATGAAGCTTAGAGGATAAGTTGTATGCTGTATGAATTTTCTGGAAATCAGAAGGACTGAAGTACAAACTTCCAAAAGGAGTAAAAAAGACCATAGACTATGCTTTGGCTATTTCGTCAAAACAAAGTAAAGAGGGCTAATTAATTATATTGAATCTCTCTAGTTTGGAGTTTTTTGGACCTACACAATGATGCTAAAAAAATGATAGAAAAGCTTGAAGAAAATTTTAAAAAACATAATTGCAGAGGAGGCCAAAAGATGATCACTTACAAATGCCATGCCTAGAGAGGGTTTTGGATCTCAAAAAGTGCTTTAATGAGAAAAAAGTAGAACGTGTTTTGAAGCTGGAAAGTAATCTATCTTCTCCCTTAATAGTTTATCATATACCTTCTGCTGTAGAGTGTACTTTCAGAGCCACTTACTCTGAGCCCTTTGTCTGTGTAATAAAGCGTGATCTCTAATTTGCACTTCATAAAAGATAATTTACATTTCCTTCCACATCACTAGTTGAATTCATGCTTTAACCTCCTTTGCCTGATAAGGGCTCTTAAGCTAGTCCACGTTCTTGCTTTTATTCCCTGGACATGATAATTTGGAAATGTGGTTCAAGATGTTTCGAAAAGCGACGATCCGAATACTATGACTCTTTGCTCATAGTAATGCAGCTCTGAATGCTGAACCCTTATACTCTTTTTAGAGTTTTGTTACTCAACAATTTTACTACTTCAATGGATAGTTAGGTTACTATTCATGCAGCAGTAGTTGTATTCCCTACACTAGTGTAACATTGTCACTTCCATTGATCAACTTTATTACTACCTTTTTTCTGAATATAGATGTAGAATTCCGTAGAAACTTGCTATAGAATCCCTTTAGGTCGATATTTATCAAAGCTCCCTTCTTATCTTATCATAAGTCTTCGAAAGTGGCTTTTATGACTATGGCTTTAGCCCCACCATAGTTATAAAGACATATTCGATCTAGATAATATTGCCTTTTCAAATCAAATTATGATGCATCAAAGTTTGGGAACTTCTAGTATAAGTTATCATGTTAATGTAATTTAAACTACTTCAAATTCTTCTCCAGGCAAATTTGGGAAGGGGCTGGGCCTGATTTGAAATTTTAAAAATCGGTTGGTAGAAAGGAGAGCTCGTGTGATGATTATGTTGTTTAAGCGCATAAGTATGAAGCACTTTACCAATTCTCTCCTTAACTTTAAGAGGGTAAAAAAGGCAAGATTTCATATATTGAACAGAATCAAGGTATGTCGTCTTGGTACCGGGCTTCGTATCGAGGCCATCTTATTGCTATGTTGGTACGCCTAGTACGGGGCTGGTTCGGCATATAGATTGTCGGTATGCCCCCTATTTTTGTACTAGGCGTACCGGTACAGTACACTGCGCTCTATACCATCCGTTTCGGTACAGTATGGCATATCTTTAACTGAATTCATCTTTAATGTACCAATTATAAATGACATGATTTGACACTGGTCATGTAATCATTATGCTTTTTCTCAAGATGCCACTTCGAGCAATATTATACAATACAAAAGCATATTTTCATGCTAGAACAAGTAGAGCGTGCTGCAGAAAATTCCTTTTGATACCAGTCACATAAAAAAAGAGTGAAAGTAGTTTTCCTGCTGAGGACATTGAATGTGTTGAAGTGCCTCAAACACAAGTATAATATTAAGGAAAACCTAGATGGAAGTTGAACTGAGGAATGGGGATCGCTAAAGAACACCTTAGCAAGTTGAAATGAACATTCGTGACTCCAATGAGGAGAAATATGATCTTAGTTTAAGCTAGTTTGCAAACAATCTGTCTTACCTTCTTGAGGTTATGCAACTCAAAGGCACCAACGAATGGAGAGATCATTAGAGCATTAACATTTATTATTTCTCGAGCTGTGAGAATACTATTGTTCCTGTAAAGTTCTTTTCTTGAAGATTTGTTGAGGAAGTTGTGACGTGACTATTGGTGAGAAGTTCTGATGAGATCTTTATCTATTGACTTGACAGAGTTAGTATCTCTAAAGCAATTTCTGTACTCATTGACTAAAGTAAGAGACAGCACATGGAAGCTTCAGTTTTTTAAGAATTTTGTCTGCATTTGTTTGTAAATTTGCCCCCTTTTTTTAATTTTAGCCTTTTAATCTGTTTACCTTTCTAACCGCCAGAAGATGGCATCACAGATAACAGCTGTGGCTTTCTCAACAAATGGAGTAAAGGAAAACTAATATGGCACAATGCTGCAAGATATTAGTCAAATGATTCCTTTTACTACTACTGGTAAAAGGTCATAATAACATTTGACAAATTATTCAATGTTCTTTTCATTCAGTGATCAGGATGATTACGAGGTCGTTCGGAAGGTTGGAAGAGGGAAATACAGCGAAGTCTTTGAGGGCATAAATGTGTCCAATAATGAACGTTGTGTAATCAAGATACTCAAGCCTGTCAAGAAGAAGAAGGTACTGATAAATGATAAATTTTGAGTTCCAGCAAACCTATCATATTTCTGTCCATTCCTATTTTCACTGTTTTATTTTGATTAACTATGAGAAATATATTAGTTGTAAGGGCTGGATTATAATTTGTATGACATGGATGGTGATATTGACTACTGACTAAGGAAGCACGGACACGGGTATGGGATATGAACATGATATGATTTGGATACAAAGATATGGCAAACCTTGAAAACATAGGACGTGATACGGCTAGGACATGTCAATAAGAATATTGTATTTATTCATTCAACATGCATACATAAACAAGGATATATACTTCTGTATGTTTATAAAAAATATTCCTAAAGCATACTAGGCTATCAAAATAATGCAGTCCATATTTCACATGATATTATCAACTTTTACTAGCTCATCATTAAGTCATCATTCAAATCTGACCCCGATCCATACTTCATATTTAAAAATTAACATCATAGACTATAGAGTTGACCATTCACCTGTAAAAGATTAACATCAATAAAAGAGAGAACACCCTTCCTCTCATTTTTGTAGGTATTGGGGGAGCATCTTGAGTGCATCTTAAAAGTATCTAGAGTTTTTTTTTTAATTTAAAATAAATACAATATTTTACACAAGTATGGATACATATTTGGGAAGTATCCGATGAGTATCAGTATCTGATACCTATTCAATATGGACACAGTATCTGATTTGAAGTATCTCTGCTTCCTCCATATTGTAGAGTCAAATACTCAATGAGTAGAACTTAGCATCAATGGCAAATTATGATAAGAAAACAAAGTCATATATATTATTCTTTCAAATTGAGTAACTAAATGAGAAGCCATGCTATATCAACATGATTTTTAATACAATATAAGATTTAGCTAAATGTTGGAGAAGTATGGAATGTATGTGTATAAAGTATAATGGTTTTGATAATCGAATAAATTGACAACTTATTATATGGGCTAGGAGTAATCATTCTTTCTCCCAAATTAAGGGTCACTAGGATTCAAAAACCTTCTCTTTATAGGATTCTATGTCATATTCATTAGAATAGGCTTTTTCTTGGTGCTGCATCCTTATAGTCGTGCTGTGTCAACCTGCCCCTTGTTCTGCTTTTACCCACTTAGATGAGAAGATCTGGATTATAGGAATGTTATAACCAGTTGATTGGATGGTTAATTGCTATGAATATGTTGATTGCATCTTTATTTCACTTTGCTTAAATTCTGATACTTTTATATGTGAATTAGATGCCTTTGAATGTGCAGAAAAGTTGCAACTTAGTGAGGAAATTACAAGGGAGAAGACCATTTATTTATTGCAACTCTCTTTCCTCTTATGTACCTTGGATGTGCGACTGCAACGGTCATAGTATTTGCTGTCATGAACCAATTTCCACACAAAAGACCCCTCAGTCTATGTTTTGCCCATTTGGATGCAGAAAATATTCAGTGTAGTTAACAGAAGTGTCGAGATTCTTTTTTACCAACAAGCAAGAGTCTAAAATTGATTCAAACTAGGTCCATTGGATATAGCAAATCTGCCATCTTGTTCAAACCTCATAGGAACATGGTAATCGAATCCCCCCATCCCCACCCCCCGTTCTTTCCTTTTTTGTGTCTTGGTAGGTTTTGCAGTGGGGGAGGGGCTCAAATCCATAAATCAAAGCTGGTGTAAAACTTGTGCAATGAACAGCAAGTTAACTATTTGGTATCTCTTTTTATTTTTTTGGCTGAAGGAAGGACATTTCTAGCCATTTTGGAAGACTACAACCTTTTTCTATATACCTTCAGCGAATTTTCCTTCTTTGTTCAGGTCGTATTTGTGCTTTTATGTGTAGGATTATAAGTGAAAAAGGTCACTATCAATCTTTCTATATGGGAACTGGAAAGCAAGGATCAATGGAGTTTTGCTAATATTGATTAGTATATCACATTAAACAAACACATAAATTGTCCCTCTGGTTCTCATCACCTACAGGTCGGGCCGGGGCTCCGCGCTCTTTCTTTCTGTGTGGGACGATGCCGGGGAATGCGTCGAGGCGGCGAACAACAACAACACAACTACATTTTCTTTTTCCCTCCATGAGATGAGCCCAGTGCATTGGACCGATGGATAAGAGAACTGAGCTGGCCAAAAAAGCGCTTGGGCGCTCTACATACGATGTAGACTCCATCAGATACATATCGATTTCTTTCTGATGGATCCAGAATAGATAGATATCTTGTCTCATCAATAGATAGAAATAGGGGATTTCCCCTATTTTTGAAAGATTCCCTCTTCTCTATCCATTCCTACTCTTTCGATCTATCAGAACATATCAGGCCATCTTGTCAACTCAACTTTCCTTGAGCAACTAGCTAGTCAGTAGGAGTCTTCTTCAGCCTTTGTGGGAGTTGCTGGGGGACAGGAGAGCTAGTGGGATAAAGCTTTTTCTTCTCCTCCATCCTTTCGATAAGGTCAATCAGGAAAGGGCAATCCATGTTCAACCCAAGGTGATCATTTTGAGAGCTCAACTTGTCACTAATTTCAAATTTTCAAAGGAACAACTCTTACCCCATCCTATCATTTATCTAGTTTTGGTAGAACATAGTGGTTCCTGAAATGAAACAGGACATAGTATAGGCCTAAGGCCAGGTCAATATATCAATCAAAACCAAATTCAAATACCTTGGAAAAGTGAACATTTTCAGGTAAGATAGGAGTTGATGGCCTCGTGCTACTACAAGTATGCTTTTTTTTTTCTTTTCCTATAAATTTTGAGTAGTGTTGGTATTATGTAAGCTAGCTTGCTGATTGGCAAGTTTGGAAAATCTTTTATATGTACCTGTGGAGGATCTATAGCAAAGATAAAAAGCAGGAGAGGTTTTAGAACTTTGCAGTTGTTATCAAAAGTTAGATTTGATATCTAAAATATTTGTGATGTTTGTAGGCTAGATTATGTTATTGTAAGTCTTATATTCTGTGCAATTTACTATAAAAATCTGATCATTACTGGGAATCTCAGACGACAACCTACCAAAATGAACTTCACCCTTTAGAAACCCATTATGTCATGGCATTGTTCTGATGGGTCAGCATATCCTTTTGTTTAGTTGGCTTGATTTATATACTTCTGCAAAACCATGTAAGTAGCCAAAAAGAAAATGGCCATGACTCAGTTATGTTCCGGACAAGCCAGGGTTCTGAGAGGGGCGAATTGGGGACAGACTAAATCTTTAGCTTTTTTTAACACATGGTGGCTGCCCCAGGACACGAACCTATACCAATGCACTTGTCAGTCCAAGCCTTTACCATTGCTCCAAGCAATGGGCCCCCGTGTAAGGAGCCAAAGGTAACAAAACTAATTAATCAATGAAGACCTTATCCAGTGATTGCAGATCATTCAAATACATCTCCTGTATTCTTGAATATAGCTTAAATGAATTTTCTTAAGCGGTGCTCACATTGGTCAAAACCAATGCACTTGTGATACCTTATGATGTTGACCTGGTTCATTTCATATCTCGAAGGCATAAAATACTGAAAATGACTCTTCACTGCATAGGAGACACAGGATCTCTTCCATTGCCTAGTCATCCTTCTTTTCTAAAGAAAATCTAGAGCTATCAACTCCAACTAATGAAATTGAAAGTAAATCATATTTTAGTAAAATGTGCTGTTTATTGTTGAGAAGCGGCCATATAACAAACAATTTAGACTGGTCTATAAGTTGAGCATGTTTAGATGACTGGTTTGTAATAATTATATTCCTGATTTGTCAACCAGTGGTTTGTTTGCCTTGCTTTTCATTCCTCTTGAATTAAATTAGTATCTTTTAAGATTACTAGCTATCCTTGTTCCAAAATAATGAAGAATTTTTGGCTATTTTACATCTTAGTTGCATTGACTTATCATTTGCAGTTATGGCACATGTATAATCTCTATATTGCTACTTTTGCAGATAAAGAGGGAGATTAAAATACTTCAGAACCTTTGTGGGGGTCCAAATATTGTCAAGCTGCTTGACATTGTCAGAGATCGGCACTCAAAAACTCCTAGCTTGATATTTGAATATGTAAACAGCACAGATTTTAAAGTGTTGTACCCCACACTGACTGATTATGACATCCGCTACTACATTTATGAGCTTCTCAAGGTTTTTCCTGGTCCACTTCTCTGCATCTTTTTCCTTAGTATCTTGCTTATGCAGATCACGTTCATCTGTTTGAATCTGTGCTAAAATGTAACCGAGAATTTGAAAATTCATAACATGCAACATGAAACTATTATTACTGATACATAAGTACTTTTATGTATATCCTTAGCTGCAATTGTAACTGCAATTGCGATGTCACTCTATATGATCTGGAGGTCAATTTGCTGTCTCCATTTTGATATGGTTCTGATTCCTTCAACATGAATGCCAGGACTACTTTGTTTTCCATCAAAAAGTATTGCCCACATGCAAAGTATTGACTTGTCAGCATGAATTCCTAAAAGAATTTTAACATTGGTGCTCTTTCCTTTTCGTCTACCATATCATCTAGAGTCTACTTAACATGAAATGGTTTGCGGTTATTTTTGCTTCTACCGTCAGTGTAGTTAACTTTTCCATTTGATCACTCAGAATTTATGCCTCAAGCATGTATAAGCGATTTTAACTGCATATCATCACTATTTGTTGGCTGCAGTAATAATTTTATTTTCATTTATTTAAAATAAATATTAAAATGATCATAAAATTTGTAAATTGCTAGATGTCACCTTGGTGCTCTTCTGTGGTCACAGGCACTAGATTACTGCCATTCTCAAGGAATTATGCATCGAGATGTCAAGCCTCACAATGTCATGATTGATCATGAGCTTCGAAAACTCCGTTTGATAGACTGGGGACTTGCTGAGTTTTACCATCCTGGCAAGGAATACAATGTTCGTGTTGCTTCAAGGTTAATGTGGATTTTGATTTGTTTTTCCTCCAACCCACAGTTTGATGCTGCTTATGCTTCATGCTGTGATGGCTATAGCTTCTGTTATTTCATAATTGCATAACCTCTCAATGCTATATTCCATAAGGACTTTTACAGCAATTCCAGTATTGACATTACTTTGTTTGATAAATTAATACGTAGTTAACAATTCATCAGCCTCATTATTGTTGTTGTTGTTATTGTTGTTGTTGTTCGTCGTCATAATAATCATCATCATTGGTGGATGCAAAAAAGGTATCAGAGAGCATGTCCTTACGAGAAAGATAGCCTTCGAGTTACTTGTATCTATATATTAACAGCATGTTTTATAATAATGAGAATATATGGTATTCTTTAGTTCCTATTTTGGTGGCTTAGGTGAATGCTAGTAAATAAGCATATGCAATAAACATCTTATGCATTAGATCCAGATCCAGCACTGACATTGTACTACCAGTGAAGCAGAGGCTAAAGTGTAAACTCATTTATTTTGTTCTCGTTCCTTCCATTCCTTACTCTCTGTTTCCTTTTGACACCCTAACCATTGCTTTTGAAAACCTAACCATTCCCTTCCATTCCCTGTCTAATCATGCTCAGCTTCCTTAGAGCCCATAACTCTCCCCCTTCCTCCTCCGCGAGGCCCTAACAAATCTTACTCCCAAACCCCCTCTTCTCAAGCCCACCAGCATGGTCCTTACTGCTGCCACAACTATCCTCCTTCCCAGCCTCAAAATCTCTTCCCTTATTGTCATCTCTTCTTTCCCTCTCCATCCACTATCGTCCAGTCTGAGAATGTGTCTTCATCATTGTCCGAACTTTCGGAAACCCAAATGAGCTTGAGTAAGCTGGACTCAAGCCTCAGCAGATGTCTGTTTGATCCCATTTTATTTGTCTTCTTCCTCTTTACCTACTTTCCTTAGGCAATGTTGTTAAGATTGGGATACAATGTTGTTAAGATTGGGATCATGGATTGGCTTGCAGATTGTTAGATTTTTTCTGATTTTCTTTCTCTTTTTTTTGAAATATATAATTTGAAATATGAGACATATATAGAGTAGATGAATGGAGAACAGAGGAGGCATACATATTAGAATTCTACTTTCTACCAACATACGCCCATATGCGGCATGCCTGATGAAGCAAGTGTTATGTTCACTTATTCAAGATATTTGTATAATACCTGTCAATTCAATTATCCTTGTACTTCTAACTCCACAAACTCCATAGAAAGATTGCGAATTCTACTACTCAAGACGTAACCAGTGTGATAAGTAGTTTAAAACTCCCATGATTAAAAAACTGAGTAGCATAATCAAGTTGGATCTAATGGCCCAAGGGACAATATAGTTCATAATACAAATCTAGATCCTACGTTCCTAAATGACCCTGATCTAGAGATGAGACCTAGATCGTTTAGGGACATTTTGATCAGGATCGTAAGATCATACCATGAATTGTAAGATTTTAACAACAACGTCCTAGAGCACCATGCAAAAGAAAAGTGAAAGTTGCTGATGCCGCAGGGAATATTTTAGACTTTTTTTATTGCAAAAATGTCCCTATGAAGTATGAACACGCCATCTAGCTAAAGACAGATAACCAAAAAAGTTACTGGGGCAATTGAAGCAACTAATGCAGGACAAATCAGCTAAGATGCCCAGACGAAAGCACCCAAGCACATGACAACCATCAAGGACTCCAGAGAACAAAGACCAAATTTGGAATAAAAGATGTTATTAAACGAATCACAAAGTTGGTAAATATCATTAGAAAATGCTCTTCCATCACATATTAGTTGTGGTCAAGCCAACTTGCATTTCTGATCTTTTAGAGTTTATTGGATTTGTTTTGTTCTTTTGAGTTATGCCTAATTAGTTTGGGTTAATTTGGGTGTCAATCAAGGTCTAGGAATCACTTATTTCAAGTAGGGTTTTAGGTAATACTCTGTAATATGTCCACTGATCCAGGTGACTACTTTTGTTTTCTTATAATTAGCTGTTTTGGTGGATTCTACATTCCTCCTTCTCCCCCTTCTTTCTCCTGCATTCCTTTTTATTCTCTATCATTGAGTTAATGCTGCGTTTCTTGGTGACCCAGATATTTCAAGGGACCTGAACTCCTTGTTGATTTACAAGATTATGACTACGCCTTGGACATGTGGAGCCTTGGATGCATGTTTGCTGGAATGGTATGTGTCTTGTCTTATTGAAGTTTAAATTCAATTTTCTTGCAATGCTTAATTTATTTTTATTGCCATTATAGATTTATAGTTGTTCTTCATTGCTCATTGGTGATTTTCCTATTACCTTTTTTATTATGAACTTATATTATCAGTGGTTGACTGCAGATTTTTCGCAAGGAACCCTTCTTTTATGGCCATGACAACCATGATCAGCTTGTCAAGATTGCTAAGGTAATATAATCCTGAAGTTGCTGCTTGTTTCAGTGGGATGATTAGCTGAAAATGCCCTCTGAATTATTACCTGTTTGCTTTTATGTACTATCATGCTTTAGACATTCATATCATTGATTTCTCAATTGCTTGCTTACCAATTAAAGTATGATGGGAAATATGCCTAGCTTTTATAGCTGATGATCATTTATATTGATTAACTTCTTTTTTTTAATTCCTATTTTAACTTTGTTAAAACATGAGTGTGGTTAAATGGAACTACGAAGGGTTTATTTCATTTGGTGCCTATTCTGTTGTAGGATTAGCAACTGGAGTCTAATCTGTTGGTTCTATACCCATAGTTCCATGGAGTTCGTTGACATAGATGTATCAAAATTTGAGGCCTTGGTATTTAGAAAACTTTGCTGTCCAGAAAAAATAAAGAATAGGAAGCATAAAGGATGCTGCTTTAGAGAAATTGTTAACAATGTCATATACTACTACAGATTTATTACTTTCTTCTACGAATTATTTTTCTTTTCTAAATAGATTCATTCTAAATGGGTCTATCTAAATGGAAATATCCCTAGGATGCTGCATCTGTAGGGAACAAGCATGACTTTTAATGTTGCCTGATGCTTTCCCCCCCAGGTTCTTGGAACAGATGAATTAAATGCTTATTTGAACAAATATCGCTTAGAGCTTGACCCACAACTTGAAGCTCTTGTTGGCAGGTATATCTCATGTTCTTTTTTCTTACATCATTTACATAAACAAGTTTTTGAGTTAAATAATTGTTTTTAAGTTTAAATGCAAAGTGGTCCGTAATATTTTGGCAAAGGTTAAAGTCTTGTCTGCACATTATTCAACCTTACTTTCCATTCTGCAGGCACAGCAGAAAACCTTGGTCTAAATTTATTAATGCAGACAACCAGCATCTAGTTTCTCCGGAGGTTCTCTATTAGCACTTTTACTTCTTATCATAAAAATTTTCTTTCATGACATTTTGGATGCATGCTGTGCAGGCAATTGATTTTCTTGATAAGCTTCTTCGCTATGATCACCTGGATAGGCTTGCAGCCCGGGAAGCTATGGTAATTCAACTTTTTCTCTTACATGTGGTTATGCCATTTTATTTTTTGCAGTTTGAAACTTAGTTGTATTTCGCTTGTTGTTATGCTATTTTACTCGTAATTTAGTATTTAGTTACATATTGATTTTGTGAACATTTGTCATGGACAATCCATATAGACAGCTTATCTCTTTTTATATCTCGCAGGGCATTTTATTTGACATACTAATTGCTCGTTGACTCATTAAATAGTTAAGCAATTCTATCTGTAACCCCTGTCAGTATTCTATGACTGCTATATTCTTTATGAAGTGTCTATAAGTTCATGAAAACAAAGATATGCCTAATTTTGATTTGGAAGATAAGTAGGTGGGACTATACATGTAATTAGCAAGAGTTTAAGCTGTTATGATTTGACTTATGAGTGAAATCTGGTGGGAGCCTGGGAGGTATGTTAGTCACTTCTGAGAAATTTGATAGATAAGGTTGTTCGGTTAGTATTGCTCCTGGTCTCTTGGACCAATTTACCTGCAGACCTGAAGACTTATTCAATTTAAGAATTTGATTTATTTGTTTTCATTTAATTTAAGAATATGATTTATTGGTTCCCTATGTAACAATTATCTACTGATTATGGTATGTTCAACAAGCATTAGATGGGTTGTGTCTCAGGGTCAAATCAGATGCATTCTTTTTATTGCTCAGATGGATCAAACTTGAGGTCCATGACATAATGATTTAACATGAAATAAATGGATCACGTATTTTGCATGATTCATCCATGCTGGCTACGTGGATGTGGGATGAGTTTTCCTTTTGAGGGTGATGATAGGAGCCATTGCTTGGTGCAAAGGTAAAAAGCTTGGGCTGACAAGAACAATGGCATAGGTTCAATTCTTGGGGCAACCACTTTGTACAAAAAGTTGCCAAAAGTTAGTTCCATCCCATTTTGTCCCTCTTAGGATCCTGGATTGTCAGGATCATAATTAGGCAATAACCCTTTAATGACCCTTTTGAGGGTGCTAATGGGGTGATATTAGCCCTCGCTCATATGCAAGGCACTTTTCACGGCCTTACACAGTTTTATTTGAATATGTGATTCATTTTGATGTCAAGAGTGCCTTATGACAAACAAGTGCAATAGCTCAAGTTGCCTGTAAATGGCCATGCAACGAAGTTCTGTTGAAGCAGCCCTAAAGAATTAGGGAAATTAATAGCATAGGTATATTTTGCAATCTCATTCATAATCGCAATGGACTTGTCTTGCTATGTTTGTTGAGTCTCATCAAATAACAAATGTTGTAATTTATCTAAGTTCTTGTATGATTTTGTTTTTATGTCCTAATCTTGTTTTCTTTTCCTTTTTTCTTTATGATTTGCAGGCACATCCATATTTCCTTCAAGTGAGAGCTGCAGAAAATAGCAGGCCTCGCACACAGTAATGTTGGCTCTTGGAAGTTGGGATTGACGTATGTTGTGAATTATGCAATGTATGTCATTGATCGGGGGTACTTGGTTTTATACAAGTTTGCTGCCTTGTAGTGCTAATCAAACAACAGTGGACAGTTGTGTATACTGTACCCCTTTCTGAGCAATATTTGCGTGCATGAATGTTTAACTGTGTCCTTGGTCCCGATTCGATTCTTTCCTGAATAGTTTTAGAACATGTAGATGTTTGTGTAAGCACAAGATCCTTCTATTATGGCTGTTTAAATTTTGATCAAGGTCATCTAGCATGAGGTCAAATTGGCATTTGTCTGTTCTTGTGGAGCTAAAATCGCGAAGGCGTGGACTCTTGTTGGTTTGCTTGGAGATAAATTGGCTTTGTTATGTTCCCTATAACATTTTGCTCAAGAGATGATAATTTAAACTAACTCTTTATACAAAACCCAACCTGGTGCCATGCTTGATGTATCTCTTTTGATGCCAATTATTATTGGCTAAGACGGGTGTTTAACATTATTCTAGCATAAACACATCCAAAGTTGTCGGAGTGCTATAAGTCTCGAAGAGCAATCAAGCATCATATCAGTCCAAAGCACCCCATCAAATTGGTCAGGCATGAATGAACCTATCTAACCTACAACTTCATTCATCTTCCAAGAGATGTATCTTGCTGCAAGAGGAATGCATCCTTCTATCAAACTCCAAATATTTTTGAAGCAGAGGTGAATATTTCTTAGACCACCCCTAGATCCAGCCAATTATTATAGAATTGCCCTAAATCAGAATGAAAAAAGCTCTCTAAATGCTAAAGCCAACCCAAGTGACCCTTCGCTCCTCTCTTAGAATTGAGGCCTCGAAAATTGGGCTACAACCAACTATGAGTCTAGAGTCCGAGCTTCTGATTACAAAGTTGTTCCATCTCTGCTACCACCATCCATCATATCTTCATCAAAGTTGGCCTTGACAAAACTTCAGTGGGTTCTACCGCAAGAGCTAAGATAGCGTCCCAAATGTCTTGAGTTATCAAGAATTTTCCAGAAGGACCCGAATGGATAATCTCAGCATCCTACATTCGAGCCCTTTCCAAAATGAACCTTGCCGACCGAACTGCTTTTTCAAAAAGTTTAGGTATTTTCTGGCCAACTAGATATGATAGACAATATAGATAATTGTAAGTGTAACAAATCTGAAGGGCAGCCTACTAGAACTGCTCCTCAGGTACTCTATGAAGGTATCAACTGGATCGTTGTATAGAGCATCTTCTGAAAAATTGTAGCCAATCTCCGTACCCGCACCGTGTTTCCAAACTGAAAGAGGACATGATAATGTACCAAAAAAAGAGGACATGATAGATTCCACCGTCTCTCAGCGGGAGCAAATCACGGTAAGCTCAGAACGCATACGGTCGGAAGGCACCTCCAAATATCTTGAGAAACATGTAGTAACAACGCAAGTGGCTTGGATGTATATCTGTATGGTAATTTATATGATATACAGCAGGCTTAGAGACATGCAGCACTGCCCGAGGAATCGCGATGCAAATTTCAGCTCTCGCTGGTTTTGGCTTAGGAAATGACAGCCTTTCCGATGAGAAATCCTTAATATAGGTGATTTATGGCCAGCTTTACAAACAGCTGCAGCACCGTCCTAATGTCGGCAGATGTGAGGGCACTGCGATGCAGCTTTCAGCCCTCATTGTTTTTGGCTCAGAACGTAACAATGGGAAGCATCGCCGGCAGCTTTTCAGAACTCACTTATGTTTCTCGATATCGCCAGGCTACCTGGATCGAACCTACGTTGGAATAATAAGCAGGCAGTTAAGAGGTAGATCTTTCCAGACAAAAGAAAAATGATTACCAGAACCTGATACTGCCTATGCAGCGCAATTGCTGCCCGGAAACCAATTTTCCCCAGTAACTCAATTTCGAAAGAATGGAACTTTTTTTTTATTGCAGAAAAGGCTAAAAGAATAAGAGCCAAACGAGGAACCAGCATCATTTTCGGCTCACCGTGGGCAAGCTTTCTTTGAGCGGAGCATGCAAGGTTACTGACATTTCAACCAATATTTTAACGTCATTTATGCGACGTGACACATGGAAGCATTGGCGAAGTTATCATTTCAGGGAAAAACTGCCTCACAAACCCTTGTTAGTCGTCGGTGTCATGTTTTCTTTTTTCTTTTTCCTCACCTTTTCTACAAATTTCCAGGAAATCTGCATCCACAAAAAAATTTAAGCCATGAGAAAGAAACAGAACACAAGCAATGAGTTCAACAGGAAGGATGCCAGCTTTCTCCAATAGTTCGTAGGACAACAGAATGGACTACAACATAAAGATGCACTCCACATAAATAGTCCAGGGGATAAAGTTTACATCCGTTAAATTATAAAACATATCCATATCTAATGTAATTTAACTGGATAAGATTCTTCCTAATAGCTCGCTGTTACTTCTTAAGGTGGGGAAAGCACTGATAGAGATCGGATTTTGGATGCTTTGCTTCAGCATGTTCTCTGCACTTCACTTCTGATGTGGTACAAATAAAGGTCTGCATGCATACCTTGCACTGCATTCAGGTCAAAATAGCAATATGAATAATTGAAAAAAAGGCTTTCAAGCGGGAGACCTACAATACATAACAATGATGAAATTTTGGCTTATGATGATAACACAGTTCAACACAAATCATAACAATTAGCCTGGAAATTCAAATCATAACAATTAGCCTGGAAATTCATGGAATCGTAGCTCTGCACTCAAAAGCCAGAAAGAAAGTGTCATTAACGAGGTCTCTATCAGCAAGTTCAATGTTAAAAAGCAAAATTGTGAACAATAATCCTTCCCCCACAAGAGAGAAACCTACTTCACATTCAAGTATTCATATCAAAAACTCTTCATCGCCAATTTCTTTCCATATGTTTGCCTAAGGATAAGGGCAGCCTTGACACAATGTAATAATATAGAACTTATCTAATGTAAACAATAAATTATCTCATCAGAGAAATGAAACAATGTAGCAAGGTATTGCTAAGGTACGTCCATGACACATACAATCCCTATATCTTAAGTTTTCTAGATCTGATATATTAGCATCAGAATTATAATTGTAACCAAAACCATGATTAACTTGTTTGTGAATTTCTAAATGAACCATAAAATATCTCCATGAGAGAGAGAGAGAGAGAGAGAGAGAGAGGGAGACTAACAATTCAGTAAAACTTTGCATTTCCATCAACATGACAGAACACTTGTTTGTAACCAGCTAGTAAAGAATCAGATGACCTGCTATTGTAGCTATAGTTGATGAGCTGGAATTGATGGAATTGAGCTAATAAGCCATATTTACCCTTGTAACCTCCATACAAAAAGCGCAATGGAAGAAGCTACCTATAGTTACCTTATATGATAGTACAGATCTAACACACACAGCCGCATAGACCCATATAAGGATGTCCTTGACAATCAGTGATCATATTCCTCATCTAAAAGAAAATTTGTTTCCAAAAATTTAGTTTAGCCAAAACAAAATTACCAAAATGAATTTGGTAAATTCTACCTTATCTTTGTTTGATACAACCCTCACTCCAAGATACCTTGAACTTGATAATTCAAATACCCCACAAGTCCGAAGTTCAAAAAATTCTTGACCTGATGAAAACAGCCCTGGTTTGCAGCGCCATTGTACAACAGAGTCACTAGTTGGGTCTTTTAGGCAGCATGCAACTATTGCAAGTGTTATAATTAAGTGCAGCAAATCTATGCTCAAATCACTTTACAGATATTGCGAGTTACATAGATTTTATTTACCTCTTTAGCAAAGGTTAATGATGGTTAACCACCAACATAAATGGTCAACCAAAGTTGGCCATGCATGATGATCTTTGTCCTTGTCTTCCTCTAACATTATCAAAGGGTCAAATTTATCATGCCAGCTTCTTGCATGTTTTCTTTTTAATATTCGACTATTCATTGCTCCTATGGCCTTCAGTTTATTTCCTTTCACTGACTTGAAGTTGCAAAATTAACTTTGCTACTGACAAGTATGGAAAAACCAACTTGTTCCTTTTACTGCTCTGTACCCGATTTTTTGAATAACAATCCTCTACATATAGATATAAACAAGTCATCTACTTCATAATTGACTGAAGCACTTGATCAACTACGGTTAGATGCTTTTTACTAATATACATGAAGCTTAAATTTACAATAGATTTAGAATTAGTTAATTTATTTATTTCAATTTTTCATGTATTATATTACCGTTATAAGTATAGATATTTTACATTTCTTGCAAATTTGGTGCTCAGTGTTAGGGCTATTTTCTGGTGAGTCTTGGATACTTATTTCAGCAAGGCTGCATTTTCTTGCGAGATTAACCCAGATAAGAGTGGGGACAGTGGGTTATTCCACCAACCTCTGCATCTTTTTTCTGGGACAGTTATTCCCGTCAACACAGCATACCCTCCTTTTCATGTAATAAGTCGATTCTGTCCTCCCCCATAGAACTGACTTATGTGGTGATTTCTGCTATGGATTATTCCTATCTTTACCATTTTCACTATCCCTTTCCCGCTTCTACTTTTTCTGTTACATTTCTTTATTCCCATGCCTTTCATAATTGCTCCAGTTACATAAAAACAAGATCATTCCCTGACTATGGGAAAAGTACCTTTGTGGAGGAATAACAACCAATAAGGATTGCTATCCCCCCCAATTCCCTATTTCACAACCAAATGAAGCTGTAAAAATTAGTGTCAATAAGTCCTACATTAGATCTAGCTGCACTAGGAAAGTTCTTTGAGTAACTATGATTGTGTCACCAACTGATTTTGAAGGCTTTCTATGATGGACTCTACAGAGGGGGGAAAAGCATGCTACTTTTTGGAAGTATTACATATGTTTCTTTTTCTTATTCTTTCTCAGGGTTATGAAAATGTCCAGAGGTGTCCTAGTTAAATAAGGAGGCTATTTAGTAAATCTTGATATTTTTAGGTACAAAAGGAGGAGATGAAGGCGTAGTTGATTTGATGATCATTTGAAAAAATAAAACTCTCTTGTTTTGTCTTTTCCATCTACCTTCTCCCCCTTTTTCATATTCTACTTTTCACAAGCCCAATTTAACTCTATACTCTGTTCACTTTGTTCTTCTCTTCTAAATTCTAATTAGGTATATCTAATTAGGTATATCAAATTAACAAACTAATTTCTGCTAATTACATCAGTCCCAAATCTGATCTAAATGAACCTACAAGCACCAACATGTAGCTTTCAATCAATGATGCACCATCAAAAGGTCATGCAAGATAAGGACAGGAGAAACTTGCCAAAAACATCACAGGTAGTTTAGCACCAATTATGAAATTATGAAGAAAGCAATCACCACTGATGGCTCAAAAAGACTTGTCTAGTCCTATGACCGTCCACATTAGTTGGATGGGCCACAACATAAAGAAAGAATAGTAGCAAGCTCGTTAAAAGTGATTTTTATCCCTTTAAGTGGTTCTATACAAGTAATACATAAATGAGGCAAATCATCACCATTCAAACAAAGACCAATTGACCCTCATCCTATTGAAACCCAAATATTGTTCCCAAAATAGTTGATACACACAAACAAAAATGTGTTGTGTATAGACACAGTGATAACAAAAGGATTAGTTGCACAAATCGCTCTAGTGCCTGATCATTGTCCTATGGGAGGTCTATAATGCCAAAATAAAACATGTAAAGCTACATTTAACCTCTTATAGCACTTCATAATCATAGACTAAAAAAAAAGATACTTAATATTACATGCAAATAGGAGAATAATTGGACAAACTGATCAGGAAAACCAAACAATACCGTGAAATATCTCATTTTCTATGTGTTTTCACTAACACAAAGCATGTAAGAAACAGAAACAACATATGTACAAGAATGAATGTCAAAACAGTCATACATAGTCATACTACTGAATATAGAATAACGTATTTTGCATATAATGCAAACAATTGTTCCAATGGGGGATCCATAAATCCATTTGCATAGCAAACCACAAAATAGTTCAGAACAGATATAAATTTGGTTTGCTCCAATAACTAAAAGATTAAAATGCTTATACAGTGAATGACAAATAGTAACAAGATTTTAAAAATATTTTATTGGTTATGAGTATTAACCAAGTCTCATTCACCCTCTTCAGCAATGGAAAGTAATCCACCAAATTCATAAAGTCATCAATATTCGGTGTATCCAGTGAAAATTTCTCATAGATGCCAATGTATTGTTTTCTAAAGGAGCATATCCTCTCTTTCGCTATATTATTGTAACTATAAAAATATCTGATTTTTTTATCATCGTTTTGATCTCTACTGAGCATTCTTAGAACATTCTTCCAAGAACCACCATGCTGACAAACAAATCCCCCAACAAAGCAAGATAACCAAACAAACAAATAACCTGCCATTAAGCTATAAACTTCAGTGGGTAATCCAAAGGCCTCGAGATAAAACGCTGTCCTCCTCCATTATGACTAGTATTCACCTTAACCATCTAAATTTCCACTAAACAAGAACGATTCTGCAAGATCTGACCGATTTCATATGATCTCGAAAGAGACAACGGAAAGATCAAACCCTAAAACATCTTTGAAAAAATCAGAACATTATTCCAATTGAGAAGGGGAACGAGAGATGAACCTGGATGGTCATGGCCTTCTTGTTGGATTCCAACTGGCTCCCTGCACCGAAAACGTCAAAACAGTCGATCGATCGGTGAGAAAACAGCTCGAAATCTAAAGAATTCCAACAGATCGAGACATCGAGAGAGGGGGGATGAGATCAAAACCCTTGGGGGGCTTGTTCTTCTCCACGTTCCTCTCGCGCGCCATCTTCGACTTCTGCCCGTTGCCTCCTCCCATCTCCGCTACCTTTCTCTTCTCTTCTTCTCTTCGAGGTTTCTTCCTTCGTTCGCTGCTCAGTCCCAAGAGGGGAGAAGGGGGCGGAAGGGAAGCGTCGCGGTGGGGGGAAGGCAGGGGCTGGAGCTGAGCGAGAGGGGAACGAGAGAGGCCCGGAAAATCTTGGAAGCGATCCAAGGGTTAATAAGAGGAAGATAAACAGAGAGAGAGAGATGTATAAAAAAGCGTGGCTTCGTGGACAACGGGAATAGATGCAAGCGGAATTATAATAGTCTGATACGGGATTGCTTTAGGTGATATTTTTTTAAAAAAATTTCTGGTAATGACCTCTGTCCTGATCCTAGATTCCAAATTCCCTATAATTTCGTGTAGAATTCTTTTTGTTTCACAAAAAAACCCTTCCAAGATTGGTATTTGTACATCGCTATAGGCTAAGCTGGTTTACACTTTATATTAAGCCCCTTGTTTTAGATGAGTTGTAAGAAGCTAGTCCTTTCTCTTAATGATTATTTTAGTCTTTTAGATCCATATATTGTAGGGCTTTTCTTTTTCTTTTTTTATCTTTTGAAGTAGGTCCTTTGCCTTGGTAAAAAGCATCAAAATCATTCTATTTTAGAGAAAATATTATAACTTTCTCAGAATATAATTCGCATAGCGATCATTGTTCAAAGTGATTCCTCCCTCTAATTAACTCTACGAAAGAAAGTAGTAGCTTCACATGTTCATGGATATTCAAAGCTACCTTAATCACATATTTCTATTAAAATACAAAGGTTAACAGAAATACAAATTTGGAAGAAACCAGCATGTTCTGGGATCATGCGCCACTCGATTCTTGTAATATTTTGCATTTTGATATTTTATCTATTTATATTGAGTTGCTGGAAACCTCCTTTTCTTGTTTTGTTTAAAAATAATTTTTTTTTGGTAGTAAAAAAGAATCATTCTACTTCAATCCTTCTTAATATTTACTCAATTTGAAAGTGCTCCTTTCCTTTGATGTATTAGCCTCTTCACTAGAGCCGTATCATGCGCCACGTATCACCATTTTGGAAGAGCTTTATCTCCCTTTTGCTCTACTCAT
This sequence comes from Phoenix dactylifera, assembly GCF_009389715.1. Taxonomy (NCBI): domain Eukaryota; kingdom Viridiplantae; phylum Streptophyta; class Magnoliopsida; order Arecales; family Arecaceae; genus Phoenix; species Phoenix dactylifera. Next base: position 9,154,047 of record NC_052407.1, read on the forward strand.
GCTTGGTTGTATTATTGCCACTAGTTTTAAGAAGCTTGAGTGGCCAAACAGCAGTTTATACGTCACTAGGTGAAAACCCAATCCAAACGCAAAACTAGGCGAGAATAAGTACTTTGCAGGAGGTGATTGTTATAAAACGAAATAATTCCATGCCATTAGCCGTCTAATATTGACTTTAAGAGCAACGTAGCCGCGGACCGCTTTGCCAGCGGTCTTATCAGATCTCCACCGGAGAGGAGAGAGAAAAATTGATGGCATGCTGTTTTTGGAATAAAGTAATGCTTCCAAGGAACAGCTCAATAAATGGAGAAGCGGCAGTTGGCAGTTGCTACCTGTGGTCGACGGGGAGGACAGGTGTCCGTAGGGCCCACTCGCCCCTACGTCGTTGGGTGTGCCTCTTGAGCTGTTCTCCACTTTGGTGATGTATCACGTGACAGAGGACCTGCCGTCTTAAAAAAGAAAAAAATAATTAAGTAGCCAACAACTTTTTTTTTCTTTTCTTTTTTTTTTTTCATTCATTGACCATTTTAGATATAGACGTATTAGAATTATGTGAATTCTTAATTTTAGCCAAAAGAAGAAGAAGAAGAAGAAGAAGAAGCAGCATGAGTACTTGCATACCGATAGGCTGATACAAAGTTCTCATAACAGGTTTCTTCTTAATTTTTGAGGATAACAATAGAAGCACTGGTGATATAATCCAAGCCAAACTTTTGGGAAAAATTGCATGTAGGGCTTGAACCCAGGACATCCTCTGAAGTGATATGCAGAGGAAGGGCCCTATTTGCATAGTTTTTTACGACTTTCAAAGAAAATGAAAAATGAACTAGATAGTGTCAGAAAAGTAAGGAAATTAGCTCACAGGCTGCATTTTTATGTGAAGCTGCTATTCTTGGTTAATGGAAGGAACAACTTTAGGCATGAAGGCGACCTACTTCAACATAAATTCTCTGCATTTAACTCAGTCCCAAGCTAACCCTGGTATTAGTATATAGACCTAAGGTTGGAGCAAGTCTTAACTTTGGGCACAAATATTCGTGAAATTAGGCGCAGAGCAGTTCCAGTGAAAACCAGCTGGAATCAATTCAGGAATCATTCAAAATTATTTAGAAACGATACCAATGATCATCCAGATTCGGCCCAAGCAAAATCCTGAAAGGGTTATGTCTAGTCCCAAATTTTAATTTAAATCCAGCTAATAGAGTTCTAAGATGATCAGTTTAAAGCCATGCAGTGCCTATATTTTTAGTAACCTCGCTTAGATTACTATTTTATTTGTGTATCAAAAACAAATTTATGGAAAAGCAATCAAGTCTATACTCCTTTATTTTGAATACCTTCTTCTTGAGTAGAAGAAACACCAAAGACAGCATGAGAATCTTAACAGTAAAATAATAAATCTTCTCCTTTCCCTTTTTCACTTCTGAAACTCTCCTTCTAAGGTGGTTTTTAAATTACCTTCCTTGGTTTTGTCGTAAATTCATAACATGCATAAATATATATTTAAAATCTTAGCTCCCCTTCAAACCTGATTTAACTTTGAATTTTTTGGGTTCGGAAAAAAAAAAGAAACGTCAGCAAGAAAATAAAAAATATTTTATATTTAGTTGGAATTTTTGTAAAAAATCTATAAAAATAAATTTTTAGTATTTAATAAAAAAATTCACGACGAGCATGAAAAAATTCAATTCTCACCAGCTGCGCATTAGAGTTTTTTTTTTTTTTGTAGGGGAGGGGGGGAGGGATGCGGCGGCGGACGTTGGCGAAGCACGGCAGGAGCGGACGTTGATGGCATTACGACAGCTCATGATCTTGCGGAGGAGGATGCCAAATTGAAAGATGTCGGTCTTGGTGCTAAGATTTTCCGGGCCGGGTGATGTGGCGGGGGTCAAGATAGCTAGGTGATATAGGAGCAGCTTTTATATGGTACTAGAAGGTTGACTATTTTTGACAATTTTGATAAAGATCGATTAAGTTTGGCACAATCAATTATAAATTAATTAAAATTTTAATAAAAAATATATCTAAAATAATTCTACCAGTCGACGAGCCTGCATCTCTCGCCGGAGGCACTACTCGTCGTAGAACCACTTATTGGAACCCAGAAACCACCCATGAGGGATTCCTCCAGCGCGACAAGAGGGGTGGAGGCCACCAAGGGTGGAGATCAGCGGTGAAAAGAGAAGAATGGGGTTCGGGCGAGGGATCAGAAGAGATACTTCTCTCCCTTATTGGAAATGACCCAAAACTTTTAATTTTTAATGGTTAACAGAGTTAGCGTACAAGAGATCATGAAGCTGAAATGATTACGAATGAGCTAATTTATCCCAGACCTTCACATACCTGCTTTCAAAAATCAGACCTTCAAATATATCCCAGAAAAATCCTGCACAAAATATATGATATCTCCGTGATATAATCTAATTTATCAGGAAAAAAAAACAACAAAATACAAAATACAAGATATGATTTCAAAATTCGGTTTCCAAAACAGACTAATAACAAGAACTCCATTGGGAACGGAACCAGCATGGGATAGCTTTGACCGAGGAGTTGGGCTTTTCTTTACTGATGAATCGATTACATTATGTACCGATTAACTCGTTGGTTCTAAAGATGGATTAGACTTCATTCCTGGTTCATCGCTCATCACCACCATGAGATATATTTTGAGATAAATCAGATTTTCGAATTATATATAAATTTATTTTAAAACCGGTTTTGCATACATAGTCCAGAGTCCAGTTTTCCATCCGATTTTACAAAACAGACTTTAATAAAAAAATTTAAAAAATATATATTATTCAAAAAGGTACTTGGCTGGAGCTCTCTCTGACAGTGCCCTCTCTGCTACAACGATAGCTCACATAAGTCTAGTATAAGTATTATCAGCCGAATTAAGAAAAATAAGACGAAAAAATTTAGACCATTTTTTGATTTATGCGTATCGTCCTTGTGCAGGAGCCATGCTAATCTCCTTTATATCGTTCTAATTTTATCAGATGTCTCTGAAAAGACCATCGTCCCTTCATTCTCTCCCAAAACCACTCCTCTCTCCCTCTATTTCTCTCTTTCTCCAGTTCTCTCCCAAAGCCATAGCGATCTCCTCACCTCTTTGTTTTTCCCGTTGTTTCCCCAAACAGCCAGTGCCCTGCCTTTGTAGGTAACTGGACCTCCCTCCCTCGCTTTATCTCTCCATTCCTCTCCCTACTCTAAACCTTTCTTCTTGTCACCATACAAGGAGAACATCAACGACTTAACAGTTCAGGCATTCTTATCTTCTTTTTTTTTTTTTAATTCTTGGATTTTGGCTGTCTTGCTGCTCGACATCCATATATTGATTTAATATGACATATCATGCATCCGTTTGGTGCTAGAAATCCATTATATTAAGAATCATGTGCAAAGTGACATACATCGATGGTGAAAAATCCACAAGAGCATAAAGAGCTTAAGAAAACCCTTGCATGATAACTTAGAAAGATATAGCTTAAAATGAAACAGTATGATGATTTTACATGTTTACGTTAAATCAGGAACAAATCCCTTTTTGGCATTCAAAAATGCATCATAGTAGAATGGATATGTCAATCATTAGTTTCAACTTTCAGATTGTCTTTGTTTTCCATAAATCCAGCAACTTAGAAGCACCGAGAATATTAAACAAATAATTTATCTTTTTTTGAGCAAAATGGTGGGGTTACTATCACACCCCAAACTCATCACCCGGGTTGGCCACATGACACGGTCATACGCTTCCAAGGACAAAACCCTAAAAAATATGCTAGGCCTGAAAAAGTTATTACAACCTCAATATCTATGAACAAAAATAATCTCATTTCATAACAAGTAATAAACTTTATACATAATTACAAAATTCATTCATCCAACCAAGAATAATGATGCTCTATCTATTTCATCCCTTTCATTTGTGATCTCAACCATAGCCAAATACTAAAAAAGAGAGAAAAATGATTGTGCGCTTTACGACCTAGTAAGAAGCTCTGCACATTTGCACCAATAATATAATATAGTTTGAAAATAGCAATCAACACCAAAATAAAAATATAAATTATGAAATCGCTTTTCAAACATCCAATACAACTCAATTAAACCAACAAGAAAGAAATCCAGAAAAGAAGCTTGGAGTTCGTGGTTATTTCTCAAAAGATTAGTGATGGAATTCAACGAAGGAGGAGGACTTTAATAGATGAGAACCTAAAGTTTTAGATAAACTTGGATTGCCCTAGGAGTCTCAGATTCCGCCGAGATAAACTTGGGAGTCTTCTTCCTCGCCCACTCCGCCCACACGTGCAGCGCACGTGCTCCCCCACTCTAGGGCCCTCACAGGCCGGCCCAATAGCCCAAGGGATTGGGCTATTACAGTTACCACCACTCGTCACATGAAAACAAGGCATCGCCTGTTACAATAGAACACCCTAAAAAGACAGCCAAAACACCCCAAGGTCTCAACACACAACCCCGCAGAAGTTAAAAATCCATCCCTTTTCCACATGAAGTATATTAGTGATGGGGTTCAGCAGGGTCAGTTCTGACCTTTGATTTGAAAGCAGACCTTTGCAAGTGGTAGGCACATCTCTTCCATTTAATCTTGGCTATAGTGTATATTGGAAGCTGAAATTACTAAAGTGACAATTGAGATTGTAAGTTGGGTGAAGTATATATTGAAATTACTAGATTTCGTAATGTTAGAAATTGAGCCACAAACAGATGGAAGCCATCATAGTTTCAAGAAAGAGCTAGTTTTTGGCAACTAACTGGTGCATGCAAATCCTACAATGGAGGTGGTTTTAAGAAAGCTCTGAGTTGATCCTAAGTAAATCCTATTTAATACTTGATAAGTGGTCAAAAGTCAAATTTATCTCATAGAACGAGTTTTGCAAAGCAAATTATAAAAAAATATCCCTGGAATATTATTGTCGGAATTTTCCTTCAAGGAACTTCAAGAAAGAGAAAACTTTGTTTAGTTTAATGCCTACCTACTATAAGAAACTCAATAATAATAAGAACAACTGTAAATTTTAAGTCTTAAAATTAAAATGAATTAGTGATTAAAAAAAAAAACCTATAGCATAGCCCACCAAATGAACAAGTGGAACATAATTTTTTTTACTTCAAATCTGAGATAGAGTGATGTGTTTCTATATGCAACGATCTTGTAGAAAATAAACAGATTCTTGTAATTTACATGTGGCCATGATTTAAAAAGGAGATCTGGCATAGTTGGCGTAAGCTACGTGCTTTGTCTATAGGCCTTGGGAATGATTCAGCTATACCGATGTAAAGTACACGTTCTAATCCTCATATATTTGTGATTATGCTTGATCTTTCGAGAATAACAATGCTGTGGATCACTGAATATGCTCACATTTTGTTCCTAAGACCAGAGGCCTGCTTGAAAATTTTCAGTATTTGGGAAACTTGTTCATGAATCATGATAGATTTAATATAAGTTCTATATCTTCATCGATTTTCAATAGAATTGGACCCGACTTGGGCTATTGGGCTCAGGAAAGGATGGAGAACATTAAGGATTAATTTCCAATCTTTCTGCAAAACTAATGTACGTTCTTGCTGTGAGGAGTAAAGCATCCAGCAGTTTACATTGACCATTCATTTCACGTTTAATTCATCTTCTTAAAATACATTTTTTGCCTAATACATCTACTTAAAATACTTCTTTCTGCATCAACTATCAAGTAAATGATAAGACCATACCTGCAGTCGCACCACTATAGTCACCGGATAATGGGCATGTGACTCACAAATAGGGGCTCAATTTGCATAGCAAAATAAAAAACCTTTTCCTCCCCAAGAAAATAAAAAGTTTTTTTTTAAACCATTTGGAAAGCAAAGAGTATCTGATTTAGATGGTGAGATTTCATATTTGAACTGGATAATGGCTGAAAATGGACAGAGTTTACTTTTCCAATTTTCATTTGTTTACATCTTAGACACCAAGATGCCCACACATTGTGAGGATATAAAATTAAACTGATAACTGCACGAAAAAGGGAAAAAACTTTGTAAAATTCCCGAAAAGGATAAGAGTAAATACAGCTCAAGCTCAAGTAATGCCAGCTGAGGGTGGAGGCACCTACCTTATTGGTTATGCAGTTGAAGTTCAAGTAACTGAGGAGCAGTCCTCCATTGTCCCCCTAGACCTGGAAAGAGTTCAAACATGCAGAGAAATAGGCAAGGGTTTAAGTAGTTCCTGCAAAAAGGAATCAAAATATATTCATACAGTAATAAAAGTATTATCTTCTGTAACCATAATATGGAATTCTTATTTTTGATTTACAGATATTTTGTAATGGCAGTTTCTTGAAATGTTTTCGATCCTTTGAAGCATGGGATTAACATAAAAACAGTAAATAAATGACATAAAGGATAACTTAATTCCCATATTCCGTCTATGGAATACTATTGCTGGGAGAAGAATGAAGTTGGCTATTGACCTTTGCTGGTCTCTGATGCGAGGAGTGGTGGTAGGACATGTTGCATGCTCGAAAACTGGATCCTCCTTTTAATTTCATAGGGTAATGAGTCCAAGTTGTATTCATTGATATCATTAAGATACGAAACCTGGAAATTCCTTCTGTACAATACCAAGAGATAAGAGCTGCAAGATTGTCTTGTTCATAAAACTCACCGTTCTTGGACCTACCATTCAGTGAAGCCACGTCTGAACATCAATGCACGCAAATGAAAATTTATAGAAGTTGCATTATAGCAGGGTCCACCATATTATATCCTTTTGCAACTGTTTGCTACTTTCAGGTGCACTGTTGAGACACGAACCACAGATGATAATGGTGACAATGACACATCCTTTGAAAAGATAAACTGAATATTGTCAAAAGGTCCCAAGATAGCAGAAGGTCCGTAAAATTCCTCCTCTTCCTATGTCCAAAATCCAAATTTATCAAATTATAGAAGCTTCTGACACCAATGAAGAATACTATAAAATTTTGTTTCCACAAAACCCCTAAAACTTCGTTTCCTTCTTTTTGCATCCTCAAGATCTAATGTTCTATATGCCAGAGCCAGCAAATACATGGCAGGATGCAATCTCCTGCAATTCACATACTTAAAAGTCTGTGACATGCAAAAGAACCAAATACAAACTTCTTATCAAGATTTTAGTTTATCTAAATATATTCATAAAGGACTTTTAATTGGCCATGTAACCAGAATATTTAAAGACATAATCAGAATCAATATATATGAAGCAGCATTGCCTAACAATTATGACTAGATTATGGTCCCACCAAGCTAAGCAAACATAACTAGCTACTCCTCCTAATTGAAGTTAAAGTATTGTAATATAATGCAAGGAATGGAATGTGCTTCTAGTTTTGTATGTACTTGTCATCTTGGAAAGTATCCTTGTTTGTTTGTCAACAGTGAGAGAGAGAGGAGGGGGGATTGTGCTGCGATTTTCTAGATGTCAATATACTAGTAATGTTTGTTACGCAATTACTGGCATGTACTACAACATAAGAAATGCAAAGGCATCATCAGAAATCTAGATATCCACAACTATTCAACTTTTAACTCTTTTGTTACATCAAAGTCATGGACATGTCAATTGTCCATGCCATGTTACATATCCATATCACTGTTCAAAAGTTAAAAGATTGTCTTGTTCATAGAGCAGAGGATAGTCGTTGGTAAAGTCTAGGTGTATAGTATTATGGTAACCTAATAGCCTGCTGATTAGAAGTGCGCAAAAAAGGGATGTATGATGCATGATGGTGATACATTGGAGAACAGTTTTGTGGATGAAAGCAACGTATATCATAATGGTCTACAATGTTCTGTCATGTGTCATTGTTGAATTGTTGAGCACAATAATGAGGTATTGGATTTGTCAAACCCTTACTGGATTCAGAAATATGAGCAAAGGCAGAAATCGGTAAATGAACATCTAACATTATGAGCTACATGTCCAATAAATAAGAAATGTGTAAATGCAAAGAATAATTTAATTGAAGGTAAAACATGCTTGTATAGCAGAAGATGACGATGTGTCTATCATAGCAGCAAAATAAGATGATTACAGAATCAGGCATCATAGTCACATGGTACACTTACTTTTCAGGATGTTCAGTCATACCATCCCATTGCCTTTGGGAAGGCACAGTCCTTCTTTTCTTGTCCTGACCAAATGTTTCAACGTACCAGCCACCAATGTCATGCATGCTACAACGAGGCTCAAACAGCCAATATCTGCAAAATAGAGATGCATACGGCATGACATCTTTTTTTTATTTAAGAAAAAAGAGTGCATATCAAATGTCTAGTACTCGGTCACTAAGAGCAATAGTAATTTAATGATAGTGTGCAAGTTTTTCTGTCCACTTTGGACTCTCTGGCCCCTATGCTCCAGTCTCAGTTTTACATCCAAACTGCCACAGCTTTGTAATGCTTTTGGACCGCTCATGAGTTTGTTTTTTACTTTTTTAATGCATATTGTTGTGAAAACAATTCTTGTTTCTATTGAAGTCATACTCATTCTTCCAACAAATTAAGAGTCCAGATATCATGGGCTTTATAAAACAGGATTACCTTATTTCACTATAAAGTACATTTACAAGCACCATTGAAATTTATTGCATTATCTCTTACTTCATATATAGCAGATCTTCAGAAGATTCCATGACCAACAAGTCGGTAGCACCTATGGATTTGGTTTGATAATCCGAGTCATAATTTGTTAGAAGTTTGAGAACATTTCATGTCTGGCTCGGCCTATCATCAACAGTCTACAAAGTTGAGGTGGGGCCAAACACAATTTGGCATGAGAAGGAATCTACACATAACCTGTACTGGTGCACCCATGAAGACTGTTAACGAAATTTAAACCCATTCAAAGTAGGAAGCAATATCCAAGATTCTGCTGAAATTGGAATGCCTAAATGAAGTTGAAAGAACACAATGTTGAATATAAGAAACTGCTTGTTAATGCATAAATTACAAGCCAAAGAGTCAAATTGCTAATGTATTGCCATTTAAGTCAAAAGGCATAGGTAGCTTAAACTAGCTCGAATATATCGGTAATATATTACTATTGATCAATCCTGACATTTACATAATCACACTCCACTTGTGCCCCTGCTGCATGGAAGTCTAATGACACCTTACATGGTCACCTTCCACTTCCGCCCATAACACATTATACCCAAGAACCCTTGACTCAGACCAGTGGACTAGGCACTATAAAAGAGGAGTTCTAAGGATAAATCTCTGTAACCCAGCAGGTCCCATATTACCACAACATGTCCATCAATATTAAGCTTCAAGGTGCCTAGTAGGGGCTATTGCCCCCTAACTTGTCAAGACATCACTTGCAAGTTACCTGTATCTATTTTAGCAAAAATCCATCATGTAAGACTCCAGTAGTTTCTCATCAATATCCACACAGTTATCCAATGTTTTACCATGTGACAAATGTTAAAGCCAACTTTATATTTCTGGCATACATTCCCTTGCCAACCACAATGCCCACAAGACTGCGAGGTATCCAGCTTGCTAAAGAAACTACAGCATAAGCTTAAATGTTTAATCTGCTAATATGGGGAAAAACTAAAGGTGAGGTAAGCATAAGATTTGACACTATGACAGTTAGCTAGAAGCCAATAAAAGGGTCCATCAAATTATAAAGAGTCTGGAAACAAGAAGATAACAACTTACTTGCTAGGTGGTAAGCCTGCTCTACTACACTGGCATTCACAAGATGAGACCTCACCCCCAACTCGAAACCAGCGCACGTGCTTCACCTGGGAGTCGATAAAAGTACTATTACCAATTGTAGAATGTGCAGCAGAAACACAATAGATACATGTAACCACTCAATCTAGGGACATGAAGAACACTTGCATTAACTTTTGATAAAAGAAACACTGTTTTAGTTCTCATATTCTGTATCAGATTATAAGCTGACAGGTCAATTTTTTAACAAAAAATTTAATTCTAGATGACATTCAAACATTTCAGGTTTCTTTGAACATTAGGTGTGTATTCATATTCCCAACAGATTACGGCTCTAAGAACATGGAGCCACAATCATGGCAGTCAACGATGAAGGTTGCTATCTTTACCCCTTAAAAAAATTTGACATTGCTGGGAAGCTCAGATTCCAGAGAGATGACCTGACAACCAAATAACAACAAATTTCAATTTCTCCCATACTAGAGCAAGATCTTTCTTGCTCTCGTATCAAGTTGTAGCTTTTTTGGATCTAAACTACATAGATGAACAACAAGAAAGAATATAAGAAATAGAAGAGGAAGGAGAGAAGAAAAGAGAAGACGAAGATGAATTAACCGGGTCCAAAACTGGCCCATGCAACTGAAGATAAGCCAAACAGCCTGTTTATGCTTAAAACTACATGGTCTCGTCTATGCGGTACACAGTCTGTACCACTCATGACAAACAAAAGCATGCTTTCTTTCTTTTTTTTAATTGTTTAATCATGATTCTTCTTAGACTTCCTCTCCATTCTCCTCATCGTGCTTGGACAAAGTGGAGATAATGACGAAGCATGCTCTAACACCTAACTCAGTAAGATGAAATGCAACTTACCTAGTATGATGGACAACAAAGTCTATGCATGCTTGCAAGAGGGTCCCAGGATGGTGAACAAAAAACTGAAGAGGTGAATATAATGTTGGAAAAATGGAAACAGAAATGCACCATATAATTTCATTATAGCACTGACGCAAAAAGAAAAAGATAATCATTTGAAAATCAAGTTTTTTGATCATGAAAGTTAAGAAATATGCAAAATAATTAGACCGATTTAAAATATCTTCTATTTCATGAGTAAAGGATGATCAAGGTAAGGTAAGGTAAGGTAGAGAAACCCTTGCAGCAAGTTGAAAATAATGGCACTAGACTAATAAAGAATCAATATTACATCTAAAATAACTAGGAATATGAAATTAAAAAATCCTAAAGTGAAATAAAATTACAGACCAGCAAAGTTCTGTGTTTCATAATCACATGAGTTTTTGTACCACTGCCATCATAAACAGAACAGGATGCTTCTTCTGCACTTGTTCCTAATCCAGTTATTGTGCCTAGGAGAATTTTCGATCCAGATGAAACTGCATCTTGAGCATCATGTAAAGTAAGAAAGACATGAATGTGATCTTCAGAATCTATTGTTTGTGTGCCAATGCATTTGCATTTAGGGCTCCTAGTTGCAACAGCGACTGCTCTTCCATAGATATGCAATTCAAGATCTTTGTAAACATCTGATTGAAAATTACTGTCCTGTTTAACATCTTCTTCATGGATATTAATGCTTCCAAAAGAATCACAACATTTTTCCATTGCAGTATGTGTAACATACTGACAAAGTCCAGAAGCCACGGAATCAAAGGGATTTAGCTTTTCATGGCTTATATGTGACAACTGAGGAATCTTATCAACTATATTAACAATTCCAAATAGATCTCGTCCTGAAACCAAGTGCAACACCTCAGAAGTTTCATATACAGACCTCTCTTCAGCTTCAAAACAGTCAGGAAGAAGATCCATAGACTCAATAATTGGGCCATAATATGCAGTACGTATTGCTGAATAAAGTTCGCTCTCAAGTTTACCGAAGTAACCAGATCTTGTCACAACTTTTTTCTGCATAAGAATGTCATCAATAGTAAGTCTGTACCACCTTAGCCACTCCACTACATTATTTTGCTTTGTCAAAATTACAGGTGAATTGTATGCATAAACAGCTGAACCAAGCCCATGATCTTTATGAGGTATTGTTCTCTGTGAATACAAATAGCTGTCGTAGTGGGCTCTTCTCTTAGAATCCGAAAGAATCTGCAGTAGAATAACAACAAATATGACAAGAATTAGAAGGATATAGCCGATGCACATCTAACAAGTTTCTTAGGAAGCACATTTTAATTTTGTTTGTTCTTGCAAAATGCAATCATATGCTAGTACAGCACTGAATTTTTATGCCTATGGAGATATACAAGCCAGCATGTTAGCCTCCAACTAACATATTTAACATTAAAAATAATAATAATAATATCTGGGCCAATATAGTGAGATATTGTAAATTTAGTGACGGGACATTATACTTTCCGGTAGAACAACTGCAGAGTTTAGGTTAACCAGTTTACAAGTTGTCTATTGACTACTCTCAATAGCACCATGCTATTGTCCTATCATCTTATATGATATAGTTTGCGGTAAGATGGTATTGTTGTGTGATCTCCTTCCTTTCATTTAATCTCCCTCCAAGTTTTCGCATCATAGTTTCACATCATCATGTGCACCTCACAAACCCAACAATCGTTCTTCAAATCACTTATCTAGAATCCCATGTATCATTACACATTCAGCTCACCTGCCCAATGCTAATCCTATACAACATAAGTAGAGAGGGGAAATTCTTAAACAATAGTGATCGGATAGCCCGGATTAAATCTAAAATTTATAACGAAGAGTTGCAAAAAGGATTGCAATCATCAGTCCCACCAACATTGACATCAAATCATCAGGTAAACAAACCTCAACCCTTGATGCAGCACACCAACTGTCACTCATCCTTAACCTAAAAACTCTGAACGAATTTAGTAACTCAAACACTAAGCTTACTCACTACTACCAGCTCACAGGAGATAATAATCCCAAAATTCATCAACCTAAACACCATAATCTTGACAAATTCATAAGAACCCTCTATCTTGTCAAATCCACCAATTCCCCTCGACTCGTAACCTAAGAGTTGATTCTTTTTTCAATAAAAAAAGAACCAAATTTTTGTCTCCTTGGGACAACCGAGTCATTCGAACCATAGTCTTAATCACTACCAACACTCCACAGTGATCTAATTCCCCTAAATATATCAATCTCTACGAATCCATAATAGACACATATCAAATTCAGCAAAACGTCAAAGATATTAAATTCTCACCCGATTCAGATCATGCTATCAAGCACTCACAAGGATGGCAACTTCGTACCTCATAAGCGGCGAGGATCTGGAGGAACCGCTGGGAGGCGGCAGGGTCATCCGGCGACGGCGAGACATCGGGGTGGGTCTCTTTGGCGAGTTTCCGGAACGAGTCTTTGATCTCGGCAAACGAGCTGGTCTCCGAGACCTCGAGCACCTCGTAGGCGCTCTTTCCGGCGAACTCCTCGCCGCTGGTGTTCCCGGCGCTCAGCAGCCTCCTCCCACCGCCGGCCATCCCGTAACCTCCGCCCCTGGAAAGCGATCCAAAGGCCTCTGGGAGTAGGTATTGAAGGCGGTGGAGCTCTCTCGCTCGAAGTACCATTGCGGCCGGAAATCGGCGTCGGAGAAGATAGAAGAGAGAGAGAGAGAGAGAGAGAAGAGGCCGTCCTCCGCCGACCGACCGCGGCTAAACGGCGAATTACCCTGAAGAAAAGTGGTGACGTGGCTTACCAATAGACCTCCACGTATGAAGTAATTCTTTTTGGGGCCGCTGGCTAAGAAATGGATTTACGGTCATTTAGGCCTGTTAATGATAACTTGGGCTTGTCTCTTTTTGGGCCGTTTCCGAATAACATTTGCAGGTTTATCCCTTGGTCATGCAACAGGCCCATGCACAATCATATACTTTTGTATTTGTAATTTATTTTCAATTTCTTAGGTTCTATTGGTCCTAGAGAAAATAAAAAATATAAATTAACCAAAAAAAAAAGGAAGGAAAGAAAATTGAATATTTTTTTCACATTTTTTTGGAGACTTGGAGTAAGATTTTTTTTTTTTTTTCTCTAGTAAAAGATTAGGCATAGACTAGACTTTTTCATCAAGAAAATGAAAAGGCGAAGGTACAAAGAAATCCCAAGGGTTCAAGATAAAGAAGAAGGGAAAAGAAAGAATAGTAAAATAGATAAAACAACATGGACTAGAAGGATGACAGAGTCATGCTCAAAGCAGAAAGGCAAAATCTACTAAAAGTAACACATCCTTCACAATGTCTGAAATTGGTTTGATCTCATTTCATAATCTATCGCTTCTTTAGAATAAGAAAATTGAAGAGATCATAATTGAGAAAGTAATTAAGATACAAATAAGTTATCTTAAGCTATATGCCTGCTTATTTTCTCTCAAAATCACTACTTTCTGAAAAAAAGAAATTATATTACATGAAAAGAAAATTTTGATAATATAAATCTTCTCTTTGGATTTTCTTCTTGAGTTTTATTTTTAGTGCCAACAAAATTAGTGAAATTAGATTCTTCTTTAACAAAGGCTTTTTTCTTTCGATTTATTTCCCATCAAAAAAAGCCTTGATGAATTAGCTTTGTCAAAAGCAGGATAAAAAATTCAATGTTGATCGACTTATATAATTTTGTATTTATTTTTATGATATAAATGATATACCCAAACTTTGTAAAAGGATTTACTAGTAACTGGTTGAGGAAATTTTCAGCATACAGGAATTAATTGGATAAACTATTTCCATATAGTTTCTAATTCACAAATTCTTTATTCGTATTTATTCTTTATTTATATTTTTTTATCAAATTAAAATTTAAATTTACAATTCATTTTTTTATTTTTTGTTTCCTTTATTATACCAAAATATATAATTTATAAATTCGAATAACATCAGCTATTGAGTTGCTTCAGAACTAGAATTTAGGTAATTACATCCATGGTTTAAATATGGGCCATTAGTCCATGGAATAGTAGGAACGTACGGCGACTGTTTTGTTAGTGAATTGTTGCATGTGAGAGGACCGTACAATCTGCGACTGTTTCGTTAGTGAACTGCTGCATTTGAGAGGGACCGTACAATTTTATTGCTGTCATCCTTTGTTTTGCATTAGCCAAATTTTCTCATCGAAATATCCAATCTTGAGTTGATAAGGAGATAACGACTACAAATAGGGATTTTAGAGGCCGTGATTTTGGGGATATCAGCATCAAAACCCTAATCATATGCTACACCTTGCTGGATTTTGTAACAACTTAAAACTTTATCCAAAATGGCTAGTTGAAATGTATTATTTGGGTTCCTTGGTCTTATATAAATACCTAAAATTTACCCAAAGAATAACCGATGTGGGACTAAACACACATCCGCACGGGTCCTCACATACTCCTCCTATTTAAGCTCTGACGTCTTCATCGAGCTAAGAGTTCAAATCCATATAAATCTAATTACAAGCATCATAATCGACTCACAGTCAGCACCAATAGATCCGTGGTACAGTGTCCTCTAATCCATATATGGGTCAGATCCGCTCTAACATTATTTGTAGCAAAAATACTATTTAGATTTTTTGAACTTATGTAAAGTACTTAGGATCCAGCGAATAATTGGTAGAAGACCAAACATATATCCGTATATTTCCATATAGTTTTAACAATGAATATGATTGATCATTGAAGAGAAAAGCTTGCCGTTAGTTTAAATTACTAAATGACTCAAATCATATCAACACTGACCGCGGTCCCAAAATTTGGCATTAAGCATGAGAAATGACGTGCTTTCTTTGTCCATTCTCCCATGCAAAGTCTCTCTCTCCTGGCCCTCTGCATGGAGCGAGACAAAGATAGCTGTAAGCCAGCAAATGCCCCAATTATTGAAGGACGCGATTATTTCGGATAAGATCTGTTATCTGAAGGAGAGAAATGGTTGGTAATCTTTGCCACAAATCCCGGTTGGATTTGTTCTTCCATTCCGCTACCAATTTGCAATCCAACTAGATTCCTTATCTGGATGCCAATTTTCTACTACTCAATATTAATAAAAAAAAAAGTCATCTTCCTTCCAGGTATGGAAGACCACATATTATGAGCTATCTGGACGATGACTCGCAGCTGTGGTTGGTGTCTCAGCTCATCAGTGGGACACCTAAGAACCATTTTGATGCCCAGCTATCATGCTCATAATTTTCTACATGCATGCATGGCATCCAACTTGGAACAGATAAGATAGATTTTATTCCAGTTTTATAAAAGAAAATAAGAAGGGCAAAAGAGGACAAGCATTACGTAAGTAGAGAATGTGCAAAAAGGTAGGGAAAAATTCAGAGATCAATGAGGCATTCAAACCACGTAAGGCCAACATGAGTACCACAAATCACCCTTTTCAGCAATAATCCTAGTGCATAAAAATCTAACTCAAACTTCATAACAATGATTTGCCTTCTCCAATAGTAAGGAAAATCCAAAATCATGGTTGTTCCGGCAGTACCTCAAAGGTCTACTAATATGTTACATGTATACATAAAAATGTTAATTATACGCATAACGTGCTTTCTAAATATAACCATTATTCTACTATAACGGTCATTATATGACAAAAATAATGATGAAATTTTGGCCCATTTAAACCTCCCAAAAAGTTGGTACTATGTCGTAGATTTTAAAAAGTTATTCAATCTGGAAAAAAGAAAAATCATCTCAATTGAATGTCGTATGGTTAAGTTTTTGCCTCCAAAAATAGCACACAATTCGGCTTTCAATGTAGTAAAACTTGCTCATGGACTCTATCCAGCCTACTTGTAGTGGCCAATATAATTCATATCGAGTCTTATGATCCTTCTAAATCAAACCAATACTTTTTTTGTTAGCGCTGCTGAAAACTTTGATTAAAAGTGGGTCTATTTTTCATATATAGTTTGTCTATAATGTAATGGAACACCCAGTTCAAGAATATAATTTTGAATTTAATTATTAGATCAAATCTTTGGTTAGGAGGTCACTCATGCTAAAATCTCCAAGAAATGCCATTTCGAGGGTACATAAACCATTCTACCATCATAGTAGAAAAAATAAACCATTTTGATAAAAAAAATTGCCACTAATTACCATAAACAATTTTACTAAACATTTGCAACCATTAACTCTTTCCTCTATTGGTTTTCCACCTTAATTATAACTTATTTATAGGATTTGCTGGCTAACCTGATCTACTAACTCTTACTCTACGCATAGTATTTGAATATTCTAGTCTTGCAGTTAAGGATGTGGCTGCTTTCGAGAGCCAAGGCTATAGCTTACTAGTCCCTAAAATCAATCCAAGTTATAGGGTTTGGGTCTGAAAAATAGATCCAGTAAATTATTAGGTCTGGTTTGCTTGAAAAAATTAGGATTGGGTCTTATTCAATCTGCTATGAATTTAGATCGATACACACATACTTGAAAACTTTAATCTGACAAAGTATATATCTATATGTACACACACACACACACACACACACACATATATATATATATATAATAAAATATTGAGTAGAGAATAAGCAAACCATAATCCACTCTATTCAACCAAATTCTATCCATTCATGTATGGCTATGACTAATTGATTTTATTAAAATTTTAATATTTTAAATATATAGAGACATAATATTTCAACTAAGCTTGATTATTTTGAAAATATTTCTTTCTTCTTCATGTCTTTTAATTGCATTGATGCTTAAACAATATAATAGAACTAATAGCTAAAGAAAAACCATTTGGCTTTTTTTCATATTTTCTAAATTAATTTCCTTTTTCATGTTTCATAATTTATGATTCATCATTTAGGGTGCATCAAATAATCTAAACAAATGATCCAAAAGTGTAGCAAATAATTTACAAATCATCAAATTGGGTTTTTTTCTCTCTCTAACATTGGATATGGATGGAAGTTTTATTTGCATTTGGTTTCTTTTTTCTATGTTTTTACTAAGATGGGTAATTCATACAATGCGTGTACGGATACACCTCATGAAGTCGGAAAACAGAACATCACAAAGCCCCCGAGGCAGCTCCCTATCTCTTGCCCACATGATGTTGTCGGTGTAGTTGGCTACCTCCGCAGCTCCCCATCTCCTGCCCACACGATGCTGCGGCGTGGTTGGCCACGTAGGTAGCCATCTAGTCCGCAGCCCCATTAGCTTCTCTAAACACATACTTAGCCTGGACAATCCCTCCATTCCTCATCATCATCCAGATGTCTCGAAGCAAAGGATGGTCGCCAGCAGCAACCCTCAGACCCCCTGGATCCAGCAGATGACCGTAGCCGAGTCACTCTCCAATATGACTAAACTAGCTAGTAGCACATGCTAGGCACGTTGAAGGCCCGCCTAGGCAGCTCTCAGCTCTGTAGCAAGAACCATGCAGTCAAATAACTGACAGCCACCCGCTGCCACAACCCTGAAATTTGGATCCCTAATGACGAAACATGCTCCACCCTTCATGCCTCTATTCAGCACCGACTCATCGAAGTTGACCTTGAGGAAGCTGGAGGGTGGGGGCTCCCGGATGAAGAACACCATACGGGGTGCTGCCAAGGCAGAATGGGAACTCCAAATATTCAGAGCTGTCAAAGGCCCTTCTAAGAAGGAAGCTTGACTAATCTCTGTTGCCTGCATCTGAACACTCTCTGCTACAAGCCTTGGCGACATACTATGCTCACCGAAAGTTTGAGCATTCCTTGCTAGCCAGATCTGGTATGCTATGTAAGCCGCTCTAACCGCCACCTAGCGTGTCAATGGGTTGCTCGACCACTAATTGCGTTTGGTTTTGAATATAGACATGGGTATAGCCAAACATGACCTGAATTCCACCAGACCTATCGACTCAGACCCATATAATGTTCACATGCCGAAGCAACCCTCCTTCGGCATATTCACATCTTACCATTTTTCATCGAATCTTAGTGTAAGTTTTTGTGCCTTCTAGATAGAACCACATGCATCTAATAATTCTAATACCTTCATCCGCGCCATACATATTGCATGATCAATTGCATGTAAATATAAGTTGAAACAAAGGAAGCCAAGAGACAAAGAACTGATCAGAGACCCAATGAAGCACCAGAGTACAAAGATGTTTCAAGATCGTTGATGTTGACGTGTCAAACGCCTTTGGGCGTTCAATGTGGAGTATAAAGTATCAGACACATCCTAATGGTCCGTACCGTTAAAATTATTAAAAAACCGGTATAATGAAATAAATTTATTTACATATTTTATATTTTCTTACCTGCACGCATAATTGAAGTAGGTGGTGCGCTCATTCACCCCCAGATAGCGACCAATCACAAAAGATCAAGGGACGTCAGAATGATGGGGCCTTCCTACCTCGGCAAAATAACTCATCAGATTCTTGGTCAGGATCCCTTTGGAATTGCTCTTATTTTTAATTTTTATTTAAAAATCCAATAAAAAAATCTAGACTGAACTGTGCATATATATGATGAAATGCTTTTATTTCTCAAAGTTGTTTATAATTTTTTCATGGTTTCTGGAAGCAAAGAATTTATAACATTTTAAGCGAGTGAAAAATAAAAGCAAGAGGTAGCAAAAATTTTCAGCAAATACTATTTAAAATATTACATGCGTCACTAATTTCCTTTTTCTTTCTTTTGCTTGACAGCAGAAACCTATAGAACTGATTGTTTGGTTGAAGTGAGATGGGACGCATCTCATGCGTTTGAAACAACTTGATGGGGTGCTATGGCACTCCAATTGCACCAATTTAACCTACGCATTGATGGCATCCTGAGATGACATATACTAAACAGTATTTTGGCTAGTGGAAAATACTTAAGTAATGAAAAATGCATGGAATGAAGAAAAAAAAACTTAGAGAGACTAATGATGCAAAAGTTATTGCAATTCGGAATTGGCAGCACCATAAATCACCCGGAGAAAGATACTTGGTAGAAGGATGATGTTCATTAGTAGGCGACTTAAGTCCAGCTGAATAATATAGGTACACCAAGCAAGAGATTTTTTATTAGAGCTGTTGAGGAGAAAAATGGACCATCCCACAAATACAATTAAAGCACCCAAATCCGACAGCAAGGCCGAGCTCATCCAGGCCGAGCTCATGCAGGCTGCCGAGCTCAGAAGGCTGCCGAGCACAGAAGGCCGAGCTTAAAAGGCTTCTGAGCTCAGAAGGCCGAGCACAGAAGGCTCCTGAGCTCAGAAGGCTGCCGAGCTCAGAAGGCTACCGAGCTCATTCAGGCCGAGCACAAAAGGCTGCCGAGCTCAGAAGGCCGAGCTAACCTCAGAAGGCCGACCTTGTCTTCCACATGCTGCGGCCATGCCCTGCAGCAGTCTCACCGCACCATGCTTTACTTACCGGCCACGCCACGATATATCAACCAGGGACCATACTCTGCTACGACTGTCAACGCCTCACCATTCCCAAGAATGGACTGCACTGCGCGCCACAAACAAACTTTGGCTGCACGTCATCTCCTCCCATGATGGGAACGGGCCATCCACGGCAACTCATTACTTCCACGCCCACGTCGAATCGTGACGGTAACCCATTAATTCGTCCAGTCACATCACAGGTAACCCTGGCACTCC
The DNA here is from genome assembly GCF_009389715.1 of Phoenix dactylifera. NCBI lineage: Eukaryota > Viridiplantae > Streptophyta > Magnoliopsida > Arecales > Arecaceae > Phoenix > Phoenix dactylifera. Next base: position 9,174,379 of record NC_052407.1, read on the forward strand.
CCCTATAAAAGGGGAGCTTCTTCCTCTAAAAAGGGCTTCTTCCTCCCAAGGAAGGGCTTCGGACTTCTACATACAGTCCCTCTCCTCCAAAATTAAGCCCCTCTCTAACTTAAGCATCGAAGGGCCGGCGCCAGAAACCCCGGCCACCGGCATTTTGCAGGTCTCCCGGAGGACGTCACCCGTCGACGGACTGCCACCCGCCATTCTCGCGCCGGAACTCCTCCTCCTCAGCCGACGGCTGCCCCCGGGTCCAATTTCCAGCAACAGTTGGCGCTAGAGGAAGGGCCCGAGTTGCGGCCATGAAACTAAGGAGCAGAGGAGCCTTTAATGCCTTTCGGCATCATGCTCCAAGTTCCGAACGCTCAGTCCAGAATTCACCACCAAGATCTCCGGTAGATCAGGTTCCACAAATCCAACCCGAGCACTTCGACGCGCTAGTGCAGCAAGTCCAAGCGCTAGCCATTGCAGCCCAAAGCCTGCAACAAGTGGAGGCCCCCCCTGTGCCGCCTCCACGGGTTCATGTTAAGCAGAGGAAGAAACTTTCTCCCGAGCCATCTCGAATCAGGCATGGCTCCCGCTGCAACGACGTATGTGGGGGCAACCAGTGAGAAGTAATAGCCCAAGTTTCACGTCAACGAGTTGGAGGGAAAAAGAAATAAAAGCTGAGGTCTGGAGAAGGAGAGTTATGGAGCTTTAAAATGGGATTGTAAGCCTCTGTGGCAAAGGGTACAGCCCCATTAAATCTCATTGTCCTTCCAAGTCTTCTGTCTTTCGGCAGCAAGTAGGAAACCAGCATGTACTCCCTCCTCACGGGTGTAATTCCTCAGGGCGGCGCTCGCAACGTTGCTCTCCTTCAGAGCGTCGCCATCACTGAAGCCCCCGCCGAGCTCATGCAGGCCGAGCCGAGCTCAGAAGGCCGAGCTCATGCAGGCCAAGCCGAGCTTAGAAGGCCGAGACCAGAAGGTTGCCGAGCTCATCCAGGCCGAGCCGAGCTCAGAAGGCTAAGCTCGTCATCCACATGCTGCAGCCATGACCTGCAGCAGTCTCATCCAGGCCAAGCTCATGCAGGCCGAGCCGAGCTCAGAAGGCCGAGACCAGAAGGCTGCCGAGCTCATAAGCCCGAGCTCAGAAGCCCGAGCGCAGAACACCTCTCCCAGAAAATCGAGCCAAAGAAAGCTGGTACTAAGCCAAGTCCTGAGGGACTTCGAAGTTCGAAAGCCATCAAAATGTCTCCAAAAGGTGGGAACGCACGATCGCCAACAGACATAGCCATCTCCGGTCTCCATCTCCATCTCCCTCAAAGATCCCGACTAAGTTCGGGATGCCCCGAGTGTTGATAGTGCGTTCCCAGATCCCTCGACCTCGGGAAGCGTCGCAGGTCAACAGTGCGTTCTCAGACCCCTCGATCTTGCGCACGATCCCTCGACTAAGGTCGAGATGCCCCGCTGAGTCGACAGTGAGCCCAAGCTCACTCGGCCTCGGGAAGACGGGATAGTACCTTCACGGCCCTCCTTGGCGCTCGATATCGACAACGGGGTAGTACCTTTGCGGCCCCCCGTAGCGCCTCCTTGACTAAGGTCGAGATGCCCCGTGTGTCGACAGTGCGTTCCCAGACCCCTCGACCTCGGAAAGCGTCGCAGGTCGACAGTGCGTTCCCGACCCCTCGACCTTGCGCACGATTCCTCGACTAAGGTCGAGATGCCCCGATAACTCGACAGCGAGCCCAAGCTCCCTCGACCTCGGGAAGATGGGGTAGTACCTTCGCGGCCCTCCGTGGCGCCCGACAACAACAAAGGGGTAGTACCTATGCGGACCCCCGAGGCATTCAACGACATTCGACGACATTTCGACGACATTCAACGCCATTCGACGCCTCCTACGACAATACGCCCCGATCTGAGTGGGGGCACCCTGCTGAGTCGACCACAAGCCAAAGAAGGCTGCTGAGTCGACTTAAAGCACATAACTCCAACTGCATGAGAGGTACACCCTATTTGGCACACACATCTCCATATATATTTGGCTATATTACAGGATGATCAACGACTGGACTACTTCCTTCTCCCGAGCCAAAAAGCGGCTCGAACTCGGAAGTCGGGGGGTAGTGTTGGGGGGAAAAATAGACCACCCCACAAATACAATTAAAGCACCCAAATCCGACAGCTCAGAAGGCCGAGCACAGAACGCTGCCGAGCTCAGAAGGTCGAGCACAGAAGGCCGAGCACAGAAGGCTGTCGAGCTCAGAAGACTGTCGAGCTCATTCAGGCTGAGCTCAGAAGGCTGAGCACAGAAGGCCGAGACGAAAAGGCCGAGATCAGAAGGCCGAGCACAGAAGGCTGCCTAGCTCAGAAAGCCGAGCACAGAAGGTTGCCGAGCTCATGCAGGCTGCCGAGCTCAGAAGGCTAAGCACAGAAAGCCGAGACCAAAAGGCCGAGACCAGAAAGCCGAGCATAGAAGGCTGACTAGCTCAGAAGGCCGAGCACAGAAGGCTGCCGAGCTCAGAAGGCCGAGCTGACCTGAGAAGGCTGACCTTATCGTCCACATGCTGCGGCCATGCCATGCAGCAGCCTCACCGCACCATGCTTTACTTGCCGGCCACGTCACGACATATCAACCAGGGACCATACCCTGCTACGATTGTCAACGCCTCACCATTCCCAAGAATGGACTGCACTGCACGCCACAAAGAAGCTCTAGCTGCACGTCATCTCCTCCCATGATGGGAACAGGCCATCTACAACAACTCATTACTTCCACGCCCACGTCGAATCGTGACGGTAACCCATTAATTCGCCCAGTCACATCACAGGTAATCCTGGCACTCTCCCTATAAAAGGGGAGCTTCTTCCTCTAAAAAGGGGCTTCTTCCTCCCAAGGGAGGACTTCGGACTTCTATATACAGTCTCTCTCCTTCTCCAAAATTAAGCTCCCCTCTGACTTAAGCATCGGAGGGCCGATGCCGGAAATTCCGTCCACCGGCATTTTGCAGGTCTCTCGGAGGACGCCACCCGCCATTCTCGCACCGGAGCTCCTCCTCCTCAGCTGACGGCCGCCCTCAGGTCCAATTTCCAGCAACAAGAGCATTAGAACATGTATGTGCTGAAAATTATGGGTGACCTATAAAGCATAGAGGCACATTCATCGGTGAAGTATATGCCGACAATGCGTAGCTCAACTAGTTGGCATCCTTTTCTTTTCGGGAGAGACCCAACTTTTGGATTTTGGCGTTGGAACAAAATTTTCTGGTCCGCGCACCAAAGAAGATCGTTTGAAATCTCTTTTTTTTTTTTTGCTACGTACCATGCAATATGGACAGATCTTGAAGTGGAAATTAAAGGGACCAAGAAGGAGACTCTTTCTAGCAACAGAGTCCCTCGCATCTCTATTATTTTTAAAATCGAAAATGATACTTGAAAATTTCTATATATCCAATAATATCCTGGTATATAGTGTGTGGCCAGCTGATATACGCCTGGTTTATTAGTTATCTAATGACCTAATACACACTTCCAATGATAATAATAGTTTCTAAAATATAGTGTTCACTAGTACACATCATGGCCAGTTGATCACTAGGGATTGTGTGTGTGTGTATTTATACATATAAATGCATCATATATATGTGTGTGTATATGTATGTATTACATTTTTGTGGTCAAAGTGGGACCATGCTATCATTTATATGTGCCAAACTAGGAACTATAAATTTTGGAGCCATCAGTTGACTCATCAATGACCTTATATTAGACGAAAAATGCTGCCATGCGTAAGAAAGAGAGTGTGGTTGAGGCAGCTTGATGGCAAATTAGGGCTGGCATGGAACATGTACATGTCTAAAAGAAAACAGCTGTCCAGTTAAAGACTATTGGGACGACGATCGATATATGTGGAGGTGTAGCTTATAGTCATCTATATAACTTCATGCACGTCAACATGCTCGTTTCAATCACGACGACTTTCAGAAGAATCCTGCAAGAAAGCTGAAGCTCTTCACATGCAAGATAGAGAATTATTTTGGCTCCACCAATAATTGGGGGTGGTTGCACCTTCATTTGATGGCCTATAAGATTTCATGCATGACACATCGCCAGCTCATTTATTCGCATAGATCTCTGTCTTTTATCAGAATTCATGGAGGTCATGGTTTTTCCTTTTTCTTGAGAAATGGAGTGTTTTAATATATGAATTTCACCATCACACCTTTAATTGCAAGCTCATGTTGAAGAATAATTAATTATCCATCCTGACTAATTTATACATGAATCCAAGTTCTTGAAACAATCTAGTCTATTATTAGTATAAAAGCTTGATATATATATTGTTGACCACTTCCATAAAAAGTTAAGATTTTAGGGTTTAGCGGTAGGTTAAGTCGATATTCAAACCAGAAGTCCTGAGTTTGCATCCCTGTTCGGGCTAAGACTTGAGTAATAGGTTTCAAATTGAAGAGGTAAAAATCTTTTTGATGCATATACTTAAAATACTAAACTATCATGAAAGCATAATAACTTTGAAATGTCAAGTACGGATACTCCTATGAGCCACCAATTTTCCATGACACAACCACCTATTTTCCATCTATCTTATAGATATTACATAATAAAATTAACTTAAGGATGACTAGTGTTTCATGCCATTATGGAGCGACAGCATATTCTATAATGTCTATTTGGATTCCTAGATGGCTTATGGCTTACCTATGGAATAACAAAAAAAAAAAAACAGATATTTGAGGATAAGTGATTATGTAGGGAGGAGATTTTTTTTTTTTTTGCTATGATTGGAATCTTTCATCCTTAATAGCATGGATGAGAAAAATCATCTCTCAAAATGATTAGGGTTTAAAAGATCGAAGGAGAAGAACTTCCGATATACAATTGATATAGGACTAAACACAAGTCAGCATGGCTCTTCCATATTCTTCCCCTTTAAATCTTGGTATCCTCATTAGTATGTCTCTCACTTACTTTCATGTTTAAGCTTAGCCTGATATTATTTGTAGGAACCTACAACCCCACTCAAAAAGGCTACCTAAAATATTTTATTTAGGTTCTTAGACCTTGTACATATACCCAAAATTTATCCAATGCATAATTATTGTGAAACTAAACACACGTCTACACCGTGATACGAAGAATAATTACTCACATTATATAACATAGAAAAACTGAGGAATTTTAGAGCTAGAGACATATCATCTAGGAATGAAGAGCGCAAACGGTGCATCAAGAGCGTCTCGCATGCAATATTTAGTTCCATATTCCCTAAGCTTTCTAAAATATCTACGATCCAAAAGCAGCATGCAGCATCCAATTCCACAAATTAAAAGGAATATGATTGAAACATCTGCTGATTATTAGTGCCTGAAGGAAACCCAAATGCATCCAAAACAAAACAGCGTTTCATCAATAATTGATGCCGCTTTCTATCCCTCTCAGCTAGTACCCAAGAAGACAGACAAAGACAACAGTACTTGATCAGCTTCTGGTCATGCATGGCTCACAAGAATTCATAATCACCTTCTTTTTGACCACGTTAAATTTTTACAAGGCAAGTGCTAACTACACAAGGCAGGCATAAAGATGAACTTTTGGCAAAAATTGTTGAATTAAATTAAATATTTTAAAATTTTGAAAATCAAATTAGTTAACGACCAAATGGCAAGCATCCGTGCGCAAGCAAAGAAACAAATATGAAAAAATTTCCAAAGAAAGAAAACCATGACAAGTGTCATGCGTCCAGCGCAAGAGCAAGCATGGAAAGACCCCTCGAAGAAGGAAGGAAGCATGAATGGCCAAGATGCAATAAGCCGCTTGATCAAAAGAGCACAAGAAGACACGTCATCAATCCGCGGGAGGAGAGTTTGCTTCTTTTGACGCGCATAAGCCTATATAAAGGGCTCTAGGGATCATGTCAAAGTACAATCAAAATTTTCTCTTCTCCCTATTTCAAGAGTCTAGATAAAAAGGACTCTAGGGATCATTAGGGAGAAAAGAAATAAAGAAAATTTTTATTCTCCTCATAATTTTTCTAAGTTTCTTTTGAGTTATCTGCAAGCGTGAATGTGCTCTTCTTTCTTCCGTGGAGGCGCACTGACGGGGAAGACGTGGTTCTGTATTGGGTCGTCGTATCTGTAGGAAATCTGTGCCAGTAGACCCGTGCATGGGGGGCATAAACTTTTCTGAGACAACACATCTGCGTGCTTCAATCCACATGCCATCTTCTCTCTCTTTCTTCATTTTATTATTATATTGTCAAGTTAATTATTTGCTAGTTTATTCTTCTTATTTATTATTTTTAAATATTAGAAATATTTAATTTATCAATTATATTTGTGTATCTAGGCTAACAAAAATACAGAAAAAAAAGCACGTAGAGAAACTCTAACATGCAATCGTTTTTCTCTTTCTTTCTTTTTTTTTTTTTTTTCACTATAGCAATCGCCATCGACTACGTACCTTGCTCATTTACTACAGCATCATAAACCAAAGATTAAAAGAGATGGTGACGGAAGGCTCAAACGGGCAATCTATGTTCAAGGTTCTTTGTAAGCTATCTGAAGGTCGCAAGCTTCTAAATTGAGGGTGACCTCCTCCTGGACGCCTGGCATGAAGACTACGACCTCTCACCGTGCACCTAACTCTTTACAACAATGAAGGTAAATAGATAATAAGATCAAACTTCCTCCTAGGAAAATGCTATGCCTCCCCAAAGGATCCCTACAAATGGTTGTAAACTATGGTTATAAGAAACCATCCGGATATATTTGGCATTTTGATCCCATATTTTTTTTTTGATAAATTGGATTTTATTAAACCAATTTAGATTAAATATATCGATGGAAATTAGAATATGAAATTTCTAAAAATTTAGAAGAAATATCTAAAAAAATTCCCAAACCCCCTTATAGAGTTATAGTCGACCAGTAACTGGGTTTACACTCATTTGAGGGAGGTTCTTGGGGAAGAACACCAGCATTAATTCCTCCTCTTCACTAATTACTAGTGAGTTGCAAAGCTACTGTGATGTCATGATCCGACCATATATAAAAGCCACTGCAAATAAATCCATAAACGGTCAGGCTTGCGTTTGAGGAAAGTTTGACTTGCATCATAACCTGATTTGGTATTAATGGAACCGAACCCATTCAGTTTATTGTGAAGCTTAATTTGATTTGTTTGATTCATGACATAATATCTCTGTGTTCGCACCCTGTTATTTACTTTTTTTTCAAAAAAAAAAAATCTCGTCCAAGTACCTATTGCATCAAAGCGTGAATATAACATATTAATATACATGAAAAGTAACACATTTTAGAATACCCTGAGGAAGTTGTATAAAATATTTATTATGTTCTTAATAAAAAAATAACCTTATCTTATTCTATTTAAAAAATTAAGGGTACTTTTGAAAAAAAAAGAATATCTTAAATTTCAATCAATAGGAAGATGATTTTTTCTTGTCTTGCATGAATTTTTTTTCGCAAAATGTGAAAATCTTATTTCTATAGAAAAGCCATTTTTCCGTCTTTTTCATTTGAAAACTCCGGCTAAATATGAGATATTTCTCCAAAAAAAAATAAAAAAATCAATGGCCATACTTTTTTTTTATCCTCTTCTTACGAACCAAATGAGTATATGTTTAATTTGAACATAGCCGTGCCCAAATCCTGCCCAGTAAAACATTAAGTTCAATATGCAAAATCCAAACCCGACTGAGTTCTAATTAAAAAGTTACTAGATATATAAATGGGAAGTGTATCAGACTATTTCCTATAAACAGAGTCAAACTATCCAGCTTCAATCGCCAAATTATGGACATTTTGGTTATCATAGCTCGGCTCTCAGCATGGCCTACATGAGCAAGAAATCTCTTCTAAGGCTAACCTCATTCTTAAAGGGATTGCAACAGCCACGCATCTCTCAGTGCCATGAGTTTATTGCACAAGCTTTTTGCCTAGAACCAGGGGTGCATGATACATCTACTAAATAGGTTGCAAAGGTATTTTTTCAGTTCATATGAGCTATAACACCATTCATGGCTGCCCATGCATCTGATTCTAATTGACCAATGCACTCGATACATTGAAAGAAGAGGTGATCACGAACGATTATATGAGCCATGAAGAAGTTTCAATGGCGCATGTTGCAAGCCAATACTTTAGTGCTCGAGGGCGACTCGACTACTGTTATTGGCTAGAAGCAGCAGAGTATGGGAGCCTGGGAGGGATGGGTGATTACCATCCGCTCCTTAGGAATGTGCAGGCGATAATGAGGGGAAGGATGACGTTGCAGGGTAAACATGTGTATCGAGATGCTAACGGGGCAGTAGATTAGGTAGCCTTTTATATGGTTAACCATTCTGGAAAGACTCTGTGGCTGAGGGAGAGGAATTAAACTATCTAGTGCCCTCCGAAACTTGTTATTTTTTGTTTTCTTTAGGTGTATTCGTACCGCTATGTATGATGCATGAATTTTCCATGCCAGCCAAGGCTATTAAATCCTCTGCACCCTAACTAGCTGATGGTTGTGTCCAAGATTTTGCACCACTACTTCATGGCCTTCTCTCTCTCTCTCTACTGTAATATCGCCTTAATCCTCCACAGGCGGAATCCATCCAACTTTATTTTATTAAAAAACATGCAACATGGTAAAGCTGTATGTCGATGAAGTTGTAGGAAAACCCGTGGCAGCATTGTGTAGGATCCGGTGCCTCAGTTAAGGATGCCATGCATATTATTATTTACCTTCCAACTATCTATTTACCAAGATATATATTATTAAATTGTATTTATTTGGATCCTAAATTTAGGAGAATAGATGCTGTGAAGACAATGTCGGTCAAGATAAGAACAAGTTCTGCATCTACTTGCAAAAAAGACATAAGAAGAAAAAGAAAAACATGGTGCGTATTTCAACTGCCGGAGAAAGCTACATTTTTGATACATCTGTTTTCACTGCAAAATTAAGTGCTATCTAGAAAGGCATGGACTATGCAAGGCTCGCCTTGGGGGTGAAGTGCAGAAGACTATGCTACGGTGATCAAGTGGATCCAAAATCACTATAGGATGAACTGCGAGCATCCACTGTTGCAGAAGACGAGGAACTGTACAGTATTTTAAGCGGCTTATAAGTACAGAGAGGCAAATAGGATGGCTAATCCTTCGTTGCTCAGCTTTTTATAGGACAGCTATGAGACCATCTCTTCCCTCTTAAATCATCTCTTATTCTTTAATTTTATTGAATATATTCCTAGTAGATGTGCACGATCTATCCACCTTGTAATAAAAAATGTATATCGAGTGATGGTGAGATACATTTGTTCTGGATTTCTTTATTGATGCAAGAGCAAAAAAAAAGTGATGACGGTAGCTATATAATATACCTTAGCAAGATTATGCATTGCACCCAAACAAAAAGCCGGTTTCCATCTCCCCAGAACGGCCCGTGACAGCGTGATCTTATCCGTAATCGGTGCTCCCACCACCACCACCACCGGTGGTTGCGTGTCGCTCCCGCGCTCCGTGTGTAATATCCACCGTACGACCAAATTCCCACTTACTAGTATGTGGCAGGAGAAGTCCAGCGACATACCCCCATCAAAGGCACCAGGCCAGCGGAAACCACCCCGTATTTCAACCCGTGCGGGCCCCTCCACCACCGGTGGTGAGCCTTTGTGGCTATGAGCTTTCCATAGTAGCCACACTGGCCCAGCTTTCTTCCATCCTGTGACAGCACAAAAGCTTAATGTTTCTTTTTCTCGCATGCAGCATGTTTGGTGTGCTTTGCACGAGAGGAATGTCCTCTTTGAGAGAGACTCTGGGACGATAATTAATGGATCATACAGATCTCGAGAGGGTCTGTGATTACCACCTCTTGCTGGGAGATATCCGGATCATGGCTTGTGGAGGGCTGAGGATTCTAGCGAAGCATGTTTTTAGAGAGGCTAATGAGGCGGCGGATTGGGTGGCTTTTTTTGTTGCTGCCGATTTTCGTAATGTTTTGTTTTTTGATTTTCTTGACTGTATCTGTACACATTATGTATGATACTTTTTGTTTTTTTATAAAAAAACGAGACTAATGGTTATCCTATGACTGTAGTCACTCTTATATTTATGAATATCCATACATATGTGTATTTAATTCTATATCAGTTATTCGTCGAGTAGATCTTGGAATCAAAAAACTCAAATAATACCTTTCGGCTAGTCATTTTGGATAAAGTCCTATATTGTTATAAATAATATCATAACTTATATGGACTAGAGGTATTGTAGTATGAATTTTTTGGAACTGACCACGAACTGGTTGTGGTGCTTGTGATTATATTTGAATAGATATAAACTCTTGATTTTTTTGGTTAAATTATTATAATATTGATCAATTATTATATATATCTTCATTGTTTGAATATGAATTATTTAAATTCTATTATCTTCCGTACATACAATCATTCAATCCTTTGATACTTTTCTCAAATAATTGCAACAATTCACGCTTTCTCTCATGCGTCCAAATCCTCTCATATGTGGAGGAATCCATGCATTTACGGGATGGTCCATGATTCCATGGATCCCGTTGCGATTGCAACGTCCTATCCCATATAACCGTCATGGTTGAATGCAGCAGTGAAGTGCTTCTAATTCCATCTCTACCGGAAGGAATTAGAACCGGAGAGCTCTCCTATTTGTTAAATATTATTACTCCAACATAAAGAGAGTCCAGTGTAAATGCATGCAAAACCTCATTTATTTTAAAGAGGAAAGCAGCAACAATGCACCGTTGAATAAGAGCTATTCATTAAATACATAAAACAAAAGCAAAGCCATCCTTTCTCCATGAATGACATTTTCAAGATTGTTATATTTTTATTGTAATACTAAATACCATATATTTTTAGAAGGCATTTATTAATTGGTGACGTGTTACCAATTTTTTTGCTCACACTCTTCATTGTGGCATCAATATGCCCTTTTACAGCTAATAAGTTAGCAGCATGGCTTAAATTTACAGGCCAAAATAATATTTAGATCAATTTTTTAAAAAATATGAAATCAAAGAAACATGAATCATTAATGCTTACCTAGGTGATTGGTTTTTTCTTGGATAAGGTAGCGATCAAAACAATATAAAAGGCCTAAACCAATTAGCAGATTGAATCTCATACCTACATGGTGCGTGATTTTTTCATATATATATATATATATATACGAATAATTTTTTATCTCTTGATAAAAGAAGATTGATGCAACTCATGAAATTTTTGCCAAACTTAAGAGATTGGTTGATTATGAAGCTGTGTAATAGTTCTACATATTACACTAATGCCCTCTTATCGTGGTAATTTAGATATCGGTTTAATATTATTTGGGACCATTTGGGGTCCCCATTTGATTGGATCAAGCCAAAATTACATGGCCAAAAATTTGTCAGATTTTTTAAAAAATATTTGTATCATGTAAATAGTAAAAAAATTCTATAAGTAGCAGCACAGAGGATTTGCTCTTACGCTCCTCCTCTCATCCTGAGTTCTCTCCCACTTTTCTTTTGCTCTTTTTTTTTTTGTTGGGCCAAGAGTTCTCTCCCACTCATTCCTGCCCTTTTCCTGCTCTCTCAACTTTCTTGTGACGGCGAGCAGAGCGGAGAGAGAAAAAAAAAGGAAGGAGGAAGAAAGAGCGCGCCTGTCAAGAGAGCGGCATGGGACAGACTCTTCCCGAGATTCTTCATTCTAATTAAAATACGTACATTCAAAATAGAATAACAAAACAGAGGAGAGCAAACGCTAAAGAAGACGAAACCCACGTGACCGTCCTCTCACACTTCCCATCTTCCTTCTCTCTCTCTCTCTCCTTCTTCGTGGTCTCTTCCTCACCGCTCTTCTCTTTTCTTGCCTGCTGTTCTGTACCATCTTCTTTGTTCTCGTTCTCAGCAAGAAATCATTCCTCCAGACGAAACGAAACCCACTTTCCCACCCTTCCTCACCAACCCAACCCCACTCTCACTCTTCCTGTCCCCCTCCATCTTTATATAAACATCATCCCGACGCCACTGCAACGGCGAGACTAGCGATGGCGACGGCGACCACCACCACGGCGGCGCTTCTCCTTCTCCTCCTCCTCTGCTCCTCCTTCTCCTTCTACGTGGCGGTAGGAGAAGAGAAGCGGCAGACGTACATCGTCCATATGGCCAAGTCCCGGAGGCCGAGCACCTTCGCCGAACATGGCCACTGGTACGACGCATCCCTCCGCTCTGTCTCTAGCTCCGCCGAGATCCTCTACTCCTACGACACTGTCGCTCACGGCTTCTCCGCCCGCCTCACCACGGCCGAGGCCCAAGCCTTGGAATCCCTCGATGGCGTCCTCTCCGTCCTCCCGGAGGTCCGCTACGAGCTCCACACAACTCGGACACCGGAGTTCCTGGGCCTCGACAAGAGCGATGACCTCGTCCCCCAGGCCAACACCGGCAGCGACGTCGTGGTGGGAGTTCTCGACACCGGCGTCTGGCCGGAGAGGAAAAGCTTCGACGACGCGGGCTTCGGGCCCGTGCCGGCCGGGTGGAAGGGCGCGTGCGAGGAGGGGAAGGACTTTAAGGCGACGGATTGCAACCGGAAACTCATCGGGGCGCGGTTCTTCTCCAAGGGCTACGAGGCCAGCATGGGCCCAATCGACGAGACAAGGGAGTTGCGATCTCCGCGCGACAGCGATGGCCACGGGACCCACACCTCCACCACCGCCGCCGGCTCCGCCGTGACGGACGCGAGCCTCCTCGGCTTCGCCGCCGGCACCGCCAGGGGAATGGCGACCCGGGCCCGCGTCGCCGCGTACAAGGTGTGCTGGGTCGGCGGGTGCTTCAGCTCCGACATCCTCGCCGCAATAGACAGGGCGGTGGACGACGGGTGCCACGTACTCTCTCTCTCCCTCGGCGGCGGTATGTCGGATTATTATAGGGACAGCGTAGCGATCGGGGCGTTCAACGCGATGGAGAAGGGGGTTCTGGTCTCGTGCTCCGCCGGCAACTCCGGCCCCTCCGCCTCCAGCCTCTCCAACGTCGCCCCCTGGATCACCACCGTGGGGGCTGGAACTCTCGACCGGGACTTCCCAGCCTATGTGGTGCTCGGAAATGGCAAGAACTATAGTGGAGTCTCCCTCTATAGTGGCAAGCCGCTTCCGAGCTCGCCGCTTCCCATCGTGTACGCCGGGAACGCCAGCAACGCCACCGGCGGGAATCTTTGCATGCCGGGGACGCTGATGCCGGAGAAGGTGGCCGGAAAGATCGTTCTCTGCGAACGCGGGATCAGTCCCCGGGTCCAGAAGGGCTACGTCGTGCGCGACGCCGGCGGAGCCGGGATGATCCTCGCTAACACCGACGCCAACGGCGAGGAGCTCGTCGCCGACGCCCACCTCCTCCCCGCCAACGGCGTCGGCGAAAAGGCCGGCGACGCCATCAAAAGGTATCTATTGTCCGAGATGAGTCCGACGGCAACCATCGTTTTCGGGGGGACGAAGGTGGGGGTGCGGCCGTCGCCGGTGGTGGCGGCGTTCTCGTCGCGGGGGCCGAACGTGGTGACACCGGAGATCCTGAAGCCGGACCTGATTGCCCCCGGGGTCAATATCCTCGCCGGGTGGACCGGCGCGGTGGGGCCCACGGGGCTGTCGGTGGACTCGCGGCGGGTGGAATTCAGCATCATCTCCGGGACCTCCATGTCGTGTCCCCACGTCAGCGGCCTTGCCGCCCTCCTCAAAGGTGCCCACCCGGACTGGAGCCCCGCCGCCATCCGCTCCGCCCTCATGACCACCGCCTACGCCGATTACCCCGGCGGCAACGGCGGCGTCCTCGACGTCGCCACCGGCAAGGCCGCAACCCCCTTCGACTACGGCGCCGGCCATGTCGACCCCCGGCGCGGCATGGACCCGGGCCTCGTCTACGACCTCACTGCCGACGACTACATCGACTTCCTCTGCGCCCTTAACTACACCTCCCTCCAGATCGCCGCCGTCGCCAAAAGGACCAACTACACCTGTGACCGTAAAAGGACCTACGCGGTGTCAGGACTCAACTACCCGTCCTTCGCGGTGGCGTTCGAGACGGCGAGCGGGGACCGCGTCGGCGTGGCTACGGTGAAGCACACGAGGACGATGACCAGCGTGGGGGGGCCTGGGACGTACAAGGCAACGGTGGCGACAGCGGTGACCGGCGGAGAGGTGAAGGTGGCGGTGGAGCCGGCGGAGCTGAGCTTCACGAAGGTGGGGGAGAAGCAGAGCTACACGGTGAGCTTCTCGGCGCCATCGTTGCCGTCGGGATCGTCGGGGTTCGGCCGCCTCGAGTGGTCCGATGGCAAGCACGTGGTCGCCAGCCCCATCGCGTTCACCTGGACTTGAGATCACATCATCGCAACGACCGACAAGAAATGGACGGTGATTGATGGGGTGGGGAGTGATTGCTGAGGTACGCCAGCAAGCCGGTGGACCACAGCGTCCTTGTTGCTGCTATTTTCAGATGGCAACGTGACAACTAAACGTTGCCGGTGCTTGCTTCCTTATTTACTTGCAAATTTGCGATTTTATTGCTGTTTTCCGCTAATTAAGCAGGATGGAGGGACAAGGAAATGGAAAATCAAGAGAAAAAAAAAGCTTACTTGGGCAATTTGTATACTATTTATATACAAAATAGATGCAAGGTGCTGAGCTGGTTTGGGTCCCTAAAATATGGAAATCGAAGTAAAGGAGCTTAGTTTGTATGGTGGCTGTCTGTTGATTTGGTTAATGATGTTTATGGCATACCCAACAACAGCAGGAAAGTGTATCAATTTACTTCAACTGTAGCGATAATTAAATGTTAGGTGATGGGCCGGAAAATGTAGCCATTGATTTGAAACTTAGTATGAAGGTTTATTTATGGTTAGAGGTGCAAATAAGTTGGGTCGGGTTTTGAGTGATTCCGACTCAATTTGGTTTCTTGTTCGGATTTTAATTTTGGATCCAGATTCAATCCAATAGATAAGTGAGTCAGATCGGATCCACGGTTATAAGTAAGAAAATACATTGATTTTTAGAATCGAAACGGTTAGAAAGCTTGAGCACCAATAAGAAAATGCTCCTCTTGGTGCATCTTTAGTTCCCAATACATGATCATACTATCTAATGCTGATTATAATCTTCATTGTTTTGTGTTAGAGAACACAATTTTCGGATACAACTCCATATGTTATTAACACAGTTGTGATCCTACTATTTTATAACAAAGCCTTTTTATATACGCTTCTCTTCATGAATACATGTTCGAGGATTTCTGCACTTGCTCATGTATGGTGCTGCTGCTGCAGGGTCTCGTAGCCTCGTTCCAGAATTTTAAATGATGAAAAGCTGCACCTTCTAAGCATTTAGAAAGTGGAGAATGTCCGTTACATTGCGTAGAATGCCTGAGCGTGAACCTCGGATCCGTTCAAAGTAGACGCATCACGCGTGGTTGGACAATCCAGTGGAAGCTAAGGGCATGCCAACGAGAGTCCAGTACTCGTCCAATCTAACAGATATAGATATAAAATTTTTTAAAAAAAATTATAAATATTTTTTTAAATATCAAATTTTGCATAACTATTTTTTTAAAATTGATATTCGCATTGATAACCTCGTAAAATACTTGTTTTGCTATTATATTATTTTTTTAACTTTATTTTTTCACATGCATCCACATCATCTAACGTCATTAAAAAATTGATAGTAAAAAAAATAATTTTAACATTTTATTTTATTTTTAATTAAAATAAATATGGCTTTATTAATGATATTAAAAGAATTGTTATATTAGGAGCATTTGTGCAAAAAAAGTATTTTGTGAAGGTACAAAAGTAAATTTAAATTTTAAGAGGGTATTTACGTAAATTTAAATTTTTAGAAGAATATTCATGCAAAAAACCAAATTAAAAAATATATATAAAAACTTATTTTTATATAAATGTTCAAATTAAAATTTTATGAAAAGTAGAATTAAAATTTTATATAAAATTTAATATTTTATTTCTATATGGGTTCTTATTAGAATTTTGAATTTTCTATATAAATTCATTACTAAATTAATTAAAATATAGTTTGTATTATTAAGATTTGAAAATATAAAATATTAAATTATTTTTTTATTTTTTAATGTTGATAATTATCTACAGTATATGTGCCAAATAACATAAATTATCTGCCCGGGTGGGCGTTAACGTAAGAGTAAAGGTTGCCAAATAAAATGAATCGGGTCGCCGGTAACTCCGGAGGGATCTCGGGTCACGTGACTCTTTTTTCTCTTTTTATAAAGCATGAGCAATATATGGCTAAAGACAGAGAATGTAATTATAGTGGTTGGGCGGCTTTTCAGAAAGAACGCAGTTGCATGCTTTTGGGCAGCAGGCACGTGAAGTGGTTGGATCACTACGATAAGATGCCTGCGATCAAAAGCACTAATTGGGTTTGCCTTTAGGCCTCCCGATTTCTCCGCCCACCCTTTTTTTTTTATTTTCTTGTTCCTTTTGATAGGACGGCAGAGTCAGCTGCCGTCGAATAGAGCTCGACAGGGCAATGGGCGTGACATGAAGACGGATTGGACGTCTGCAGCCGTTCATTCTGCCTACAAGAATGCAAGTTTTTTTTTTTTCTCTTTGGTATATCACACCAAATGAAGCCCCCACTCCGAGCATCCTCGAGCTCAACTTTAACGAATTGGTATTAGATGGAAGTACACGGGACAGGATAGGCTTTGTTATACGGAACTCTCATTTTAGGATAGTGGCAGCGAACCGTTGCCAGTTGTTCGACGCATCAGTTTTAAGAACGGAGTTGCGAGCTATTTGGGCAGATCTTTGCCATGCGCGGTAGGTGCTGCGGACCAGCTCGATCATTCTGAAGGGCGATTCGGCTACGGTTATTGGGTGGATTTGGAAGGGACCGAGTGGTGAGAGCATAGACCACCCTCTGATCCAGGACATTGGGATGATGGTGAGGGATGGTGTGGTCTTTGAGGTGAAGCATGTATTCAGAAAATCTAACCGGACGGCTGACTGGGTAGCTGCCTACGCGGCCCACCACTCAGGATACGCCCTGTGGCCAGGAGAGAGGGAGCTGCCACTGGCACTCCACGAGCTTATGTATTTTGATTTTTTTGAGTATATTCGTACACGCGTTGCATGAAGAACTCGTCAAAAAAAAAAAAAAAAAATTAAGTATAGAAAAAAAAGAAAAAGAACACTATCTAAACGGATAACGTCCGCCAAATTTGACGCGTAGTTTCATATTTAGCATTTATGCAAGCTATTAAAATTATTTACAATACGACTATTAAAAAATCGATAATAAGAATATAAAGGACATAAAACTCACCAACAACCTCACTTATTAGAATAGCATTTAAGGTCAAATTTAATAGTAGTATCGGCAATAGAGTCGAAAAAAGAGGAGTGAGTTTTATGATCATGGTCCGAATTCTCAACTTATAACGGCTGCTGGTGGAATACAATTTTTTGATGCATCTAGAGCAAAATTGAGGATTGCCTAATAAAGGATTCGATATGCTACTTCTTTTTAAAAGCCAAATATATTCTACTTAAAGGCGATTTAGCTATGGTGGTAGGAACATCTTCTATTATTTGACATCTGAAAACTAGTAGAAAATTGTATTTTATTTGTTGCAAGTCATGTCTATAAGCAGTGAACCCGAGTAGCAGATTGGGTGGTCTATAATCATATATTCTATGGGCAGCATATGTATTCGTACTAGGCAGGCATGAGATACTAGATTTATCTAAAAAGAAAAAAAAAAGGATGGATCTCATCTCATATATATAATTTTTATATTTGTTTTAGTTAAGGAGAAAGATGTCATGGAAATCAACTTCATCTACTCTACTGTTATTATTTCACCTAGTTGAAGGCTTCCGATTTTTAACGGTCTTGTCGCCATAAGTTTCCACATGTCTGTCTCTAAATGTTGAAGAATATTATTGGGATTTGGGAGGCCTTTCTTTTTTGGCAAAGGGAAATCTTGATATCATCCAGTTTCCTCTCGTGCTAGCCCGGTTTACCTTGGACGGCAACGCAATCAACGTGGTGGACCTGCGGTGGAGAAGCAGCACCGGGGACATAGACTGCGCCCTCACGGTGCAGTGCGGTCCGCATGGTCCATAGACCGCGATCGACCAAATTGGCAATGGTATTTACTGCCATGCTAAGGATTATCTGCTGTTTTTTTTAAGTACATCGGCAGCTCACATTAGTCTCGCATGAGCATTGCCATCAGAGTCAAGGAATAAAATACTCCATAAAGATGGAAGAACAGATTCAAAGTGGGTCTAGGGAATCTTTTCAAAATGGTGAGCAACGACCTAATCAGTAGCTCGATTCGTCTTCCGAAATATATGTATAATCTGGTAGGCATGGTACTCTCTAAACTCTGAATGTGATCTCCTGTTCAAAGCATTGCTATCGGTATCCTAAAGAGGTATTTTTTTTTGTTTAGCACCGGCGGCTAAAAGCTGGGCTTTCGCGATGTGCCCCTGAGATCGTCGAGTAGGCCGGCCCACAATTAGAAGACGCCGGGCCAGCCCGGTCTAGAAGTAGATCTAGGCCGGCATCCCGGTGGAACAGTCCCGGTCCCCACCTCCCCCCCCACCACCCCCCGCCGCCCTAAAACTGCAATCCCGCCTGGCCGCCTCTCTCTCTCTCTCTCTCTCTCTCTCCCCCTCGCTCCTGTCATCGAACTCGAGACCGCACGCAAAGAATGGAGAAGGAACCGGAGGAGCTCCTCTGCGAAGCGGCCGCCGCCGGAGACTCCGCCAGGATCCAGGACCTCCTCGCCGCCGGCGCCGACCCATCCTACTTCGACTCCCAGGGGATAACTCCACTCATGCACGCCGCCCGCCACGGCCGCGCCGACGCCGTCCGCCTCCTCCTCGCCGCCGGCGCCCCCTGGAACGCCCTATCTCCCTCCGGCCTCTCCGCCGGCGACCTCGCCATGGAGCACTCCCACCAGGACGCCTTCGACGCCCTTCTCAACGCCGCCATCCAGGCCGAGCTCGTCCTCGGAACCATCGCCCGCGCGGACCGCAAAAACGGCGGCGGCGGCGGTGGCGATTCCAACTATCTGGAGGAGAGGGTCGCCTTCAGCGAGGATAAGCTGATGGATGCGGAGAGCAAGGCGGTGATGATGGCGTGGGAGAGGCCGCTGATGGAGGCCCACGCGAGGGCCATCTGTGGGAGCGGCGGCGGGGGACGCGTCCTTAATATAGGCTTCGGGATGGGCCTCGTGGATGAGGCTATTCAGCGGTATAAGCCTCTGGAGCACACTATCGTGGAAGCTCATCCGGAGGTTCGTGACCGAATGCTTCGACTGGGGTGGGGAGAGAAGGAGAATGTGAAGATCGTGTTTGGCAGGTGGCAAGATGTCCTCTCTCAGCTCGGATCTTACGATGGTAAGATTTGTTCTCTCTCAATTTGATCGCTTTGATAGATAAAACTCTACGTGTTTTCTGAATCCTGCGAAGAGGAAATCTCATTCCCCGATCTCGCAACAAGAATTCATGGATAGGAGAACTTTATCTTCCCCTCTTGTCCATGTTTAGCTCCTTGCATGTTTATTGTGGGAAGGTTTCTTCACGGTTCTTGTTTGTTTTTTAAATTTGTTTTTATTTAGATACAAATGATTTCTCTTACAAAAACTCATATTTTATTACATGCTTAGTCGATTTTTGTTTCTAAAATATCTCCTTACTGCAACCGTTAAAATATATTTCTTGAATATTTATTTTACTATCTTACAAAGAAGTCGTTCATTAAGAGTGATATTGTAGGCGATCTATAGAAATATGAAATAAAATTTAGAAATGTTTGCCAACTCGACCTTAAGGGAGAGGGAACCTAAGAATAAGGAATGAATGAATCAATAACCATCATAGTTATGCCAGGATGTGAATTACTGACTCCGCCGCTAGTATTTAGGGCTAGAGATAATGTGCATGAATTCATTCATTGCTGCTCAAGATCTTTTCCCCCCAGAAATGAAATATTTATGATGTTAAAAACAAAGAAGATAAGAAGATAAATAATAAATACGTGATAATGGAATCATATTCACAATGTTGAACCCTTCTAGGGCATCTGAGAAAGGAATTAACTTATTTTAGTCACCTGCAAAAGGAATAGTAACACTTGTAGACTCTTCTAGTTTAATAGCTTGCATGCAAACATTTCTGTGGTAGCACGTTCTGTTTAACGTCATCGTTCTCAAGTATTAACCTCTCATTGGTTCGCCATCTTTTGGCGATGAAATGGCAATTGGTGACCTTTTTTTCTTATTAACAACTTAACTGATGGAGTGCTTTGTAGATGCAATCAAGTTATGTTTCGATGGCTTATGTGCGTTTTTCTGATTTTTGAAGTAAAAAAAAAAAAGAGAAGAAAAATTAAAGTCTAATGAAACATTTGTGCCTGTACAGGAATATTCTTCGACACCTATGGGGAATACTATGAGGACCTGAGGCAATTTCACCAGCACCTCCCTAGGCTACTAAAACCTGGAGGAATCTATTCATACTTCAATGGCCTTTGTGGTGGTAATGCATTTTTCCATGTAGTTTACTGTCAGTTAGTTTCACTAGAACTTGGAAATCTAGGATATTCTACACAATTCATTCCCTTGCCTGTTAAAGATTGCTTGGCGGAGGAGGTTTGGGAGGGTGTGAAACACAAATACTGGCAGCTGGACACATATTACCTCCCTGTTTGTCAGGCAGCATGTGATTCTGAATGATATTAATTTGAATTCGAATGTTTAACTGTTTGGAATTTGAGGCATGTATAAAATATGCACTTCCGCTGCATGCTGGATAGTTTTGGTATCTTTAACTTAAAGAAATGCAGTCTGATAAAATATACTTGGAAGCTTATTTGATGAACTGATTAAAATGCGACTTTGACTGTGACCAACAGGAGCCATCTATTAGATTTGGGCTTAATTTTGTGTTCTGAACTATTTACTGAGGCATCTGTCTTATTTCCTTTATAGGCTTATAAAGTTTTCTTTTTTCTAATGGCATGAACCAGGTTGGCAGTTGAAACCCGAAATGCCCAAAACCACCATAGAAGTCCTAGATATCATGCTCATTTTTCTCAATTAGCAGCAGGAGATTTTGGCCCTTTGGTTAAACCAATTTTATGCATGTTAGAATTTACCTTCAACAACAATTTTTAAGCTTTTTCTATGATCAGTTTCTGTTCATATTGCTGAAGATCCTTCACCTTTCAATTCACTTCTTGTAGCCTCATTATTTTCTGTCTTTCTTTCTTTCTTTCTTTTTTCGGGAAAACTATAGCTGGGACCAGAGACATTTCAAATCCCTGATCCCTTAAAGAGTCATGCTCCATATGTTGTTTTTATTTGGGATCCATCCAGGTTCTCATCTCATTGGTTTACATTATATTATCCAAAAATAAACGTATATGATAGGATTTATTAAATGAGGTTGTCAGACAACTCTGAACAAGAATCATAGTTTATGTTCTTACATAATTATTGTGACCGGACCAAATACAAACTTATTTCTTGTGGCACAATATGCTTTTGACCATTTTAGTGACAACTTGATTATCTAGAGAAGAATTCTTTCAGACTGCTTAATACTATTTGAGTTGTAACGAAATCCATACTTGTGTAAGCACAAACTAGCTGACTGAAGCCTTTTCATGTTCCACTTAAGCTCTCAACAGCTTGATAACAAAGATTGCATCCATTAGAATTCCCTTTTTCTTGGATAATTATAGCATTTCTTTAAAAGGGTGAAGAAAAAAATATATCATTAATGCCTAATCGAGTCCTTCCCTCATCATCTGGATGTCTTTCTCCTAGTCTTTGACCAGTATATGGGCAGTGATGCCATCATTTTACTGATGTCTAGATGCAGATGCCCCAAAACTTAAATATTTACTTTGCAATATTTAACTGGCTTCCCCTGCCAGTTTCTGATTGAGTGGTTGGTAGACCTTTATGCTGTGAGATTTCTAGTAATAAATAGTCAGAAAAATCATCATCGAACTTTCATTTGGATGGTACCTCTTCTTTGCCCTCTACCGTTTTGATCCTCGAGTCGCCTCTCCTGATCTCAAAAAAAGAGGTTAGTAAAATTCTATGTTTGCCTGGGGATCTAGGCTTCATGTCACCATTTTGTATTTTAGCGGACAAGCATAAGAATCCTAGCAGGTGCAAATGTGCACCCTGATTCCTTGAAAACTTTTTCCTCAAATAAATGAATAACTAACAGTGCCATTCGACTCCTAAAGTTTCCTCTGTTTTTGACATTAGGAATATGAACACTTCTATAGGATTTGTTTTGTATGGTCTTGTTTTATAAGTATGACAGTGGCACTGTACTCCTGAATTTCCTCATAAATCATTTCATCTGGTCCTATCATGCCTCATCAAAAGGAACTGATGCGTTCTTTGAATCAAATCAGTGGTATTCTCACACTTCTCTGGAGAGGTAAATGTATCCAAATTTTCCTGCATTCCAAGCAGCAGAGAGGAAACACAATTTTCCGTTCTTTTTTTTTTTCCTCTCTTTTCCATAAAATTTCTTGCAGCCGACCAGACCTTAACTGAAATTGCTATTATTAATAATTATTGCTAAACAGATCAGCAGATTGTATTACCACTAAATAATAGGATCATTTTATGTCAAACTTTAGCATACACTGGCATTTATTAGTCTCCTGGAGCAGGTTAATTAGAAAAGCTGACTCATATGAGTGCTAATCTCAACATTAATTCCAGGGCCCAATTTGAATAAAAGTCTGATTTTTCTGAGGATCGTATACTGGGAGACCATGAACTAGTCTGCACTTTCCCAGTTCTCCAAACCAGAGCTATTACTCCTACCAAAACAAAACTGGCTCTTTAGTGGACAAATCTGTCGACTGGATTAGACAACTTACCTAGTGTACCTGGAAGGGTGAAATCAGGATATGCTGGAGAGGCATTGGATAACATCACCTTTTGTTTATATATAAAAAAAAAAGGTGGACTTCTTCTATGGAGGGAAGATGCTCCAAGGCTTGCATTATGCGTGCATGGAAAGTTCATCAATCCTCTCTTACCATTACATGGCATTATTCATGCATTTTGGATGGCAAAAGTTCAGTTGCCATGTCAAGGGCTTACGTATTTGAATCCTATAGTACAAAGTTGGGTTATGAAGCAGAAAAAGTCAAGATGCTAAAAATGGGAGTAAAAGGATATTATGAAACAGAAAAAAGGCAATCTAGAGGATGAGTGTTGTTCTTTTCTTTGGAGCTCTTTTTTGGTTTTCTTCTTGATTTGTAGCTTCTTCTTCAACCATGATCGAGGAAGAACCGACCATTTCATCATCATCGTTAAAAGGATGATTGATTTTTAGCCCTAGAAGATGCCATAGGCAACCTTAGTATAGTGTTGAAGTGGTGACATTGTTAGGGCTTGATTCTCATATCATCCAATAAACAAAAAGTAGGGCTCTACTTGGGCTTGGCTTGGCTTATAAATAAGTTGCTCGAGCTTTGGCACAAACTTGAGCTGGGCTCAACAAGACTTGCTCGAGCCTAGCTCGGCTTGGTTAAGCTTTGAGCCGAGCTTTAATCAGCCAAGCCGAGCTTCTTTACTATATTTGAATAAGCTCTATGTTCATGCTCAGCTCATTTATGAGCCAAGCTTTAAAACATATTTGAGCTAGGCTGTTTTTTAGGTGACTGAGCTCAAGTGAGCCAAGAGCAAGCTGAGCCTAAGCTGCTCATGAGCAACCCAATTTGTTTGCAACCCTATCAACATTTACCTATCTATTACCATTTTTTAAAAAAAATCATTAAGTTGCTCAACAGTGTGAAAAAACAGCATTATTTTATTCTAAACGCCATGTGAATCAAGAAAACAAAGTTTGCATATATATATATATATATATATATATATATATAATATATATATATATATATATATATATATATATATATATATATATATATATATATATATATATTGGGGCATGTTTGGATGACTAATAAGATCTCCCTTCAGGACATATGATAAGATCTTTTGACAGGGCATGTTCTTAATAAAATATAGTGGATGCCGGGGTGAAACAGGGCGACCAAAGGAGAAGTTAATCCTTAATTTTTATAGATAAGAAAATTTATCTCTTAAAAAGTAATTAGTTATCCCTATGTTTTTGGATAAGATAAAGAAGCGTTCAAAAGAAATTAGTTTTTCCTATAAACGAGGAAGTGGGTGCTCTATTTATCCCTGCGTTCATCATATTTTTGAAAAAGATTCTCCAAAAATCCCTGATAGCGTTTTAATGGCAGCAAAGGATATACGAATTTATAAATGAACTCAAAATGTCAATTTGAAAAGTTTATATAAAATTTACAAAAGAATACCTACTCTTGCTCTTTAAGCAGGATGTTAGGAGTTAGATTCAGGGCGGCAACACTAATCTTTTCGATCCTCTAATTAGTAAATTATTGGTTCCATAAGTTGTGACTGTATGCATCCAGTGTCTCTACCACAAAGTATCTCATTGGCTTCCAATAATCCCTATTATAAATTTATGACATTAAGTAATTTTTGATTACTTTAAACATGCAAGTATAATGCTTAGCAATCTAATGGCCCCACCTCCTATATCCACGATAAATTTTCTTTACAATATATAAAATATTTGCTCCAATTACTAGATTCCTTAGCAATTGTGCAATTGCGGCAACCTTTGATCTAAAAGATTTTATTATTGTCCCTTCTGTTTACATGATTATTGCAAGAGAGAAAGAGAAAAAAATTCTATGAAAAAAATTAAGAAACTCAAAAAAGAGAGGATGTACTTAAGCCAAAATAAAAGAGAAAAAAAAGAATGCATAATTACTCTTGTGCATATCGAAGATAGAACATTTAAACAATCTTTTTTAAAAAATAAAAATCTAGAAACCTAAGAAATTTGGAGATTCTCAAACGAGTCAGCTCTCAACCCAAGTCAAATAACCAGCGCTCACTCTCTCTTTCCCTCTTTCTTTCCTTTCCTTCCATTTTTCATATGTGTTTCACGTGCGGTTCGCTTGCATGCCGGTCATCTCCCGGTCAGTTTCAGGTAAAAAAATGCACGGCCATCTCCGAATGCCGCGAGATCCCTCAAATTCCGGTGGGCCCCCCTCGGTCCGCTAACGGCTGCGCCGCGTCAGTCTTCTTCGTCCCCACACGCCAAAGCCAGAGCGAATGGATCGGCTTCTTTCCCTTTTCCTCCATAATATACGCCTAGAAACCGAGTTCTAGGCTTGGGATTGGGGTTAAATACTTCTTCTGAGATCTAAATCCGGTCCTAGAGATTTCCGGATGGCTACGTGCTTCGACCGGTGGGAGAAGGATCCCTTCTTCGCCGCCGCCGAGGAAGTCCAGGAAGCCGCCGACAGGTACCAATTTTTGTGTAGTTTTTTCTCCTCCTTCCTCTAATTCTAGTCGCCGAAGGATCTTTGGTTTCATTTCTCCCGATTTCCCTTTTCCAGAATGGAATCGCTGTATAGAAGATGGATTGCCGAGAGAAAAGCGGCTTCTAGCAACACCGGCAATGGTGAAGACGCCTCTGGCGAGCTCCTCAGGGAGCTTCATACGGCCCTCGGGACTGCAAAATGGCAGGTGACTTCTAAAGTTGCAATTTTGAAGCTAAGATTTGATTTACTCTATGGTTTTTTGGTAATGATTACTGATCAAGGAGGGATTTTGATTATTGTTGGATTATAATTTGCAGCTTGAGGAGTTAGATCGGGCGGTTAGGTCGAGTGATAAGGCTTGCTCGGCCGGAGAGGACGCGAGGACCCGGCACAGCCAATTCGTTGCGGCGATTGGGAATCAGATATTGCTGGTGGAGAATTCTTTGAGGGAATTGACACGTGAGGGGGGGAAGGCTATGGCTTGGGTTCAATTGGATGAAGGAGAAAGGGATGAGCTTGCTCTTTTCCTGTCCTGTCCCTTGCCAGAACTAGAGAAAGTGGTGACTGTTCCATCTGTTGGTGAGGTCAAATTAGGGGGCAATCAGCTGAGGATGAATGGAGAGGCTGAATGTTCGAAGAATTGTTTCCTCCTGAATGAGTCGGGTAGAAGGGAAACAGAAGAGAAGAAGGTGCAAGGGCATCGGAGGACGGCAAGTGCCAACGCTGATATTGGGGTATGGAAGATTTCAGTTTCTAGTGAGGATGCTCCTAGGAGATCATTTGATGAACGGCCCAACTTACCCCTTCCGAAGATACCCAGCTTATCTTGCTTAACAAGGGCTATAGAGTCAACATCTAAGGCGAAATTGTCTAAAAATGGCTATAGGAAATGGAAAGGTGGGGATCAACATGAGGCAGAAGAATTGATCCCATTACGAGACAATCGATGGAGTCGGGTGAGGAGTTTCTTATTAATTATTATTTTCCGAAAATCATTTAATTATTCAAAACATTATAATTGTTTTTGTGATCGTGGCTGCTTCATTTAATGTTACTGTTTTTCTGGTTCATCATACAGGGAATAGGTGCATGCTATGAGAAAAGTAAGAGCTGCCTCAGTAGTTATGGTGATGAATCTTATGATAAGCTGCTCAATGGGTGGTTTGGAGCTCTTCAAAGACAGCTTCAAAGGTCTCAGTATCAAATCCAGTATGGCCATCCTATTCAAACTATCTTCTGGGTCATTCTCGTAGTTGTATTACTAGGTGAGTTTTCCTTCCCTTTTCTCCCTTGGTTTCTTTTCCAAGATTGAAGTTCTTCTATTCATGGCAATTCTCTTATTTATTATACTCATTGCTTTTTAATGAATGAGTGCTCAACATGAAAACATTCCTGTGTTTATTGACCTTCCTAGTTGGGAGTGCTAATAGATAGTTTGGATAATAAAGATGTTGGACAAATGGATTGGGTGGTGGGGAACTTGTATTGTGATTATAGGTTCTGGTTTTGTTCATTGAAAAGGTTTCTTGGAAGGGATACTAATGAGTTAGAGCCATCTCAGCTTGCTTGTAATCTAGTTTCATAGGTTGAGCTGTAACAATCACCATCTCAGCTTGCTTTCAATCTAGTTTCATAGGTTGAGCTGTAACAATCAGACGTTCATCTCACAAGCCAAGCTTGAGCCTTGAATTAGGATCAGGATTAAAAGGAGATGAGGCTGGGGTGGGGCAAGCTTGCTGAAAGCTATACTATTAATCTCACAAGCTTATCTGTCAAACTGAATAAAATAGCGGACCCACATCCATGGCTTCCTAGTTAATATGCAAATTAAGTTTGCAAATTGTTCACCTGCTATTACTGTTTTGAATTTTTAAAGATATAGGCTCGCGAGCTTTAAAAAAAAGGTCAGTTACAAGATTTGATGTGTCAGTAGGCCCATCATCATTGGGAACAAGTCAGGCTGCACAAAACTGGAAAAAGTAGACAAAGCTTGAGCATAGGAAATTTAAAAGAGCTGAACTCAAGAAAAACCCACCAAGTTGTGTTTAGAGTCAGCATGGAGTTGGTTATTGGCCAACTCACCCTGGCTTGCTGTCAGTCTTTGTGTATCACTGAGATCCCATTTTAGGTATTCCTTTTTTGGCAAGGGAAATTTACATAGATCGGCTTTATATGAAGATCTGGTTGAAATCTTTATGAGTGGCTTGTTTTTTCCACAAACACACACAGATAGACAGAGAGAAACACTTGTGGGGCGCTTAGTGTAGAACCAGAATTATAGATTATGGTACTCCTCTTCTTCCTACTCAAGGATGAAGGCTGCATTGCAAAATTAGTAATCTAATTCCAAAATCCAAATTATGTCATCTATAAATATATGAAGAGGATCTAATTGGGTTTTTTTCCACTGATTTTGAAAATAATCAATGCATGTCTACCACAAAAGATGTAAATTATGGTACAAGTTGTGGCGCCGCACATGAGTGATTCTGTATGATGTCTTACAAAGCATTACCCGAGGGCCTGAAGTCACTTTTGGAGGTACAAACATTTTTCTGTGATGATATGTGATGTTTTATTATATGTCACATTTATCTTCGGATGGATTCTCCATTTACACTCAGCTTAAAATGATTTCTTATTTTGACTGCTTCCCTCAAATAAAGAAACTATTGACCTTTTTTAAGTCCTGTTTCCAGTACAATATCTCCCATGGCCTTTGCAACTTCTCACTTTTTGTTTGGATTAAAAAGTTAACGAAACGTACAACAAATTGTAGTTGTTGAACTTTAATTATCTTCTTGAATAGGCATTACAATTGTGCATTTGCATGTTCAATAATTAAGTGGTTTCTTAAATTAAAGTATTTCTCGTATTTCTTTTTTTTTTTTTTTAAATTCGTTTCTTTGCTTGGATGGGGAGGAAAGGACCTTTATTTAGCTTCCAGAGGCCCACCATTTTTTTATCCATTTTAATCTTTCAAATTAGGATTGCATATGTCGCCAATTGGATTATGATTTAATATCTATGCTAAATGTGAATGCAAGTTTGACCTGAGTTAATCGTCCCTTGTCTACTTTCAAAGCTCAGATTTTTTGTTCAAACTATAACTATCATACTCATTTTTTGCAGTCTTATTGGCACTAACTGCAATCTAGTGGAGATAGACATTTTGATAAATCATTTGACAGTTGGAAAATCCAGGAGTGCAGGTTCCAGCTTTTGTTCTTTGACAACAGTAGGTATTTTATTTTGTCTTCAAAGCATATCAGCATCCACTCATATATAAAAACATAAACAACCATGTAAAAACAAATGTGTAACTCTTGGAATTGATAGAAAGCTACTGATAGGGCTGGCAAGAAGTTGGATGAATACATAGCTTTATGGTCCCTACTTAACATCATGTTTTGCTAACTTTGCAAATTCTACTGCTATGACATGAGTGGTATTAAGCCTATGAAACAACAATCTGTTGAAAAGTTATGTAAAGAGGAAATGTGTCATGTGAAATGGAACTTTTTTGTGGTTCGGAAGTATGTACATACATCTGAGGTAATTACTTTCATGCTAGTTAGCACAAGGGTCATGTTGCCGTATCTTGTTTCTAGGCTTGTATTCACATACATGTTCATGCCGAGTTTATACATCTGGAGGTTATATGTGATTCAGCATCATTGTCAAATTTCATGAGCTCAAAACTTTACAAGAAGTTGTTACAGTTGAGCATGTCTTATCCAAAGCTTTAACTTCATGAGAAATGATATACATGTGAAAGGATAGTGAGCTTGGATGAAATGCAACTCATTAATGGATGTGTATGCAAACTTGTTTCTGAGACCATATTTCATCAACAGTTTGCATGATCTCATCTTTTGGAATGATTCAGTTGTATGATCACTTGTACCATGCAAGCATGTCCATAAACTTGACGTGGAAGGAAAATTGTTCTTAAATAAGAGTTTGCATGAATATAGTTGCTGCAGTCATCCTATATAGCATGCATTTGATTTTCAAATGCTAAATATGATTTGTCTGCATGTTCACAAGATATATATGTATGCTGTGGATCTTCATTGTTGATTTTCAAATGCAGTGCTAGTTCTGGACAAAGAATCAGAAGAAAGTCTGCAAACTGTATCCCCATCGATTGCCTTCTTAGCTATCACTGCATTTTTTGATACATGCAAATAACTACACAATACACATGCATAAGAGATTGCTCTTGCAAAAACCAAATGGTTGAACTGCCATGGTACGCCTGCCATCCTGTTATTTTGTGCCCACCTGGAAATCAAATGGATGGGCGGATGGGATCTGAGTAAATGGTTAATGACAACAATGAAGCTTACAAAGTCACCAACTCAAAGCTATTCAATTTGGGTGGTTAGTGAGGCACTGCACTGAAACATAAGCTTTGTCTGTCCAAACAAATAGTCGGTTGTCCTGCTGCTGTTGATTTTAGATGGGGTCTGTATTAAGGACCCTCAGCGGGCAAAAAAAAAAAAAACACATGCAGGGACGTTCCCATGGCAGAAACAAGATTATGTATTGAATACATACAACCAAAGAGTAATCTGGGAGACTTGGGCCAGGAGGATGTCTTCTGGGATACCCTGTGGTAGAGCTGATCAAAACCGGGCTCGGGCCGGGCTCTACAGCAGAAATTAGGCCCGATGGCTATGCCCAGACCCGGCCCGGCCCGACTATCGGGCTTAAATTTTTGTCCAGGCCCGACCCAACCTTATAAATCTGGTCCCAGGCCCGACCCGAGAGGCCCGACCCGACGGGCCCGACCCGACACCCGACCCGACAGGCCCGACCCAACACCCACCTCCCTCCCCCCCCCCACCTCTCTCTCTCTCTCTCTCTCTCTCTCTCTCTTCCATCCTGCACCTCGTAGCCGGGATCGAGCTCGAAGAGGAGGAGGACTGCCGGCTCGCACCCGGCCGTCACGGCGGCGATGGTCTCGCGGAGGCGGTCCACGCAGTCGACGAAGTCGAGATAAGGGGGGACGGCGCGGTTGATGCGGGCGTGGAGGACCTTGGTGGCCATGGCCTGCGAGCGGTGCCACCGCCTCGGTGACCGCGTCCAGGGAGTCGAGGCCGAGGGAGAGGCGGGCGTCCACGGCGGCGAGGCCTTTGTCCTTGCGGGCGGAGGCACGGAGAATGGAGACGATGTTGGAGCGGGAGGCGCGGAGCGCGGCGATCACCGCCTCGTCGTTGTCGTCGACCGCTATCGTCGCTCGCTGCTCCTCCCGGTGCGGCGGCTCTCAGCGAGGGAGGGGGGGTGCGGCGGCTCTCAGCGAGGGGGGGGGTGCGGCGGCTCTCAGCGAGGGAAGGAGGGGGGGTGCGGCGGCTCTCAGCGAGGGAGGGGGGGTGCGGCGGCTCTCAGCAAGGGGGAGGGGGGGGGCGGCTCTCTGCGAGGGAGGGAGGGGGGGTGCGGCGGCTCTCAGCGAGGGGGGTGGGTGGGTGGGTTTGGTTTAGGACTTTAGTCTAGGGTTTCTCAAAAAAAAAATTTAATATATTATATTAATGTTTTATGGTCGGGCCGGGCCGAACCGGGCCATTTTTAAAAGTTTCCAGGCCCGGCCCGATTTTTTTGGTCGGGCCGCTTTTCCTGCCCAGGCCCGACCCATGGGCGCTTTTTCAATGCCCAAGCCCGAAAATTTTCGGGCCGGGCCGGGCGGGCTGGGCGGGCCAGAAGGCCCGTGATCACCTCTACCCTGTGGCTTTCATAGCATGCATTTCATACAGCCTAACATTTCTTAATGTCATATATGCTGTTTCTTTTAGTCTGACCAATCTTTTCTTTTCAAATTTTGCTTCAGCGCAGGTTTTTGACAATTTTTAAGCTCGCGACAACCACATGCATCAGAGCCGCAACTCTTTTTAAGGTTTCTTGTTAGTAAAAGATCTATCCAGAAAGCCTTGTCTTGAGAGGCCTTGTCTGTATTTTGTTGTGAAAAGTTTTCTGTATCGCAATGGAAATTTTGGTTTTTTTTTTTTTTCCATAGATCACTATTTGCCTCCTCCTTCTAATGGCAACAGAGAAGTATCAATTGTTGTGCCTGTTTCTAAGAGCAGTCTGATTCTTTTCCCATAAAATGACAGTTCAGGAATACATATGCAACATCCCATGCTGACACATGAAGAGGCATAGCGATGGAATCATCCCCATTGTTGATGCACTTAATTTTGCAAATTGCATGCGCCCACACTGCATGCAGATGATTCATGGATCGTTAGAAATCCTGGTTGGCGTTTCTTTGGATGCAGGATGTATAATGTATGCTGTCATCTTCCTCTTTTCGTGTTTATTCTTCGATTTTTGACTTGAATATCCAGCCTCAACTTAGTGCTCCAAATAAATGGAGGCTATAGTTACTTCTGTTGGCATGATCCACTTTCAAATGCAAGAGGCAAGGACATTATTAACAAGCTCTTGCAATGGAACGAGAAGGCCGGGGTCTGGCTTTCGAGCTATGAAAAAAAAAAAGGATCAAAAGAGCGGCGTTCTAGAGGCTCTTGTAGTTATTTTATGATGTCTCAATTTTAAATTTATCGGGCCACTCCAAACTAGACGTGGACTAGACAGGTCCAATCTTTCAACTTGATAATTATATTCATAATTTGCAACACGAACCCAGCTTGCCTATCCGCGTGTCCAAGATTACATATTAACATGGTGGGAGTTCGTGACAGCCAGTGCATGAGTGCATGGCCAATCATAGTCCAGTCAGCATGGTGTTTACATGCAAACGTAGTTACGTCGGCATAGACTTGATTGAAACATTAGTTTCGGATGCCCTGCAACATACGGACAGGCCATGCATGGTTTGGGAGTTGGATCCCTTCGTCTCAAGCTCGAATTGGAGAGGATCCCAACTCTCGAAACGTTGTCCCCATGAGCCAACCGCTTTGGCCGGTGCCATTTCTGTCTTCCTCCCACAAAATTTTCTCCGACATTCTCTCCATTCCACTTCTCGTTATGCAGTCCACCGGCATTTCAGAGAAATGCAGTTTGCCGCTAAAAAACAGCACCACAAACAGAGCAAGCTCCAATTTCTTCTATAGGCCGGTTAATTAGTAGAGGCATTGCACTCTTTCCGGGGTCAAAGAAACCGTCGCCCAATTGTCCCTCTCCTCCGGCCTTTTATATAGGTATGTATCCCGAGGGATAGAGTGTGTTGTGTGAGAAAAGAAGAAAGACATGGCGAGCGAGCAACCGGCGAGGCCAAGGGCGAGCGAGGAGGGAGTCAGGGGAATAGAGGAGCTGCCCCTCGAGAGCAGCCCCTACGTGAAGTACTCGGACCTGGAGGACTACAAGCAGCAGGGCTATGGCACCCACGGCCACCTCCCTACCCTTGACACCTCGAGGCACGGCGGCGGTGCCACCGACGGCCCCACGCTCTCCGGCACCGGCCTCTCCGAGGAGCGGGCCCGCGCCGTTGATCCCGGCGACCGCCCAAGCACTGCGTAAGCTTAGGTACAGCTAGCAAGAGGGAATTGTATTAGTTCTCGATTGGGAGTCCCATGCATGCATGACTATCGACTCGTTACCAGGCTGTGCTCTTTGTCATGGTTGGTTTAGTAAGTTGGTTGAACATGGTTTTTTATGAACATGTTAGTAGGCGTTCCATGCCATTTGTGTGAACATGAGAGAGTTTATTTGGTGAGGTGACGCTTGTTTAATTTGTTGATCATTTTTGAATTATTGTCAATGTACCTATCTTTGTTGTATTATGGAAACAATTTGTATCTAATTGTGAACCATTTGCAAGTAGTCATTCTTGAGTTCTCTCTCTCTCTCTCTCTCTCTCTCTCTCTCTCTCTCTCTCTCTCTGTCTCTGTCTCTCTGTGTGTGTGCGTGCGCGCCCTTCTTGATGGCATTCTTCAGAAAAGAAGGTTGCATAAAATTAAAAGATGCGAGTAGGTGTATTGGGTTACATTTACCACACTTCTGAATCAATCATGTGTATGACATACTGAGTGCTAGTCCAATTCTAACGTTCTATGCATGCTTTTGAAGGTGGGGCAATGTGAGTCAATACGACAGTGATCTGGTCTCTTTATGGATGGTGGTAGTTTGATGCAAGAAGCAAGGACTAGAACATTGAAGCCTTTACGCTTTTATGTCTCTTTTTCCTTAGCTTTCTTCTAGTTTCGTTGGTTCAATTGTGATGCTTTGTAAGTTTGTTTCATTGCCGCAGTGGAGCTCGGTGGAGCTTAGTCCTTCCTCCCTTTATTCTTTTTTCTTTTTCAATAGCTTTAACTTTTTTTACCTCATTATTGCTTTATGCACGACGCCATGGGAGATTACGTTGGGTGGAGTTTGCTTGGAGATACACTGTGTGAGTTCCCAATATCTTCAATTGCTTAGCCAATTGCTTGAAGCACCAGCATTACAAGAAATGTCAGGGGAGAAAAACTACCACTGTAGATGTTTTAAGAACCTGCCTCATAAAAACATATATTTATATATGTTTATGATGCGTGCATGATCTATTAATCATGCTTTGTTTCACAGGTCACTCGGACCCAGTTACACCTCTCCCACAACAGTAATGTTTTACCACCAGGCTAGCACTTAATTTCTACACTTCTTCGTCTCGGTCATGCCCGTTTGGCATTTCTTTACTTCATTCCATCACCATCCCCTCTTTATCTCCCACCCCATCCATCTCCTTTTCCTCTAAATCCACCATTTATTCGGTTTGAAGGAAAATGAACCAGAAAAAGGGTTGTTGATGTGGATGCGACTCAAATAAATTGGTTGCAAAGTCTCATTACTTAAAAAAGAATGAATTAGGTTTCCCTCTTACCACTAACTTTTGTTTTCAAAGTTGCACTTTTCAGCTCAAAAGTTGTCATGCGGATATGTCAGACCATCAGAGTTGGTGGATATGTTAGAGTCAGTGCTTGCTGTGATGTTGTCTAATGAAAACAAATTGAGGTACCACTTACCCCATTTAAGGTTAAAATGGATTCCACCAGCTTGAGCCGAATTGTCGACACAATTTGATTAAATTTCTCATAGTTTAACACTTGGATGTGAAGTATATCTAAAAGAAGAGATCGACTCAAAAAATTACCCGAAATCTCATTTATTATTTTTATCTGTTCTTCTTCCAATGATGATAATGATGATGAGGATGAGTGAAAAACATACATGTAAATTAAGTAATAAAGGTTTCATAAAGCTGCTACTGAACTTTAAAACTAATGTAACATAAAAAAAAAACCCAAAAACTTTAAAACTAATGAATAATGTTTACCAGGAAAAAAAACACTATTTGATGATAGAGACATAGCATCTTCTTCATGCAAAAAAGAAAAGAAGGAATATATGCATGCTTTGTTATACTTGATTTATGATTTGTAATTATTGACTTTTGCAAACTTCACTATGTCGAATATTCTTTTGAACAATAATTCACCATCTTATCCATCCACTTGGCTATTTAAAATGGAATTATATTCTTTTCTTCGGAAACTTAGGAAATAGGAACCTAAAGGTTGGCAGAATAAATTTTGAACGTGATGATAAAAGAATTATCAACTTACAAAAAGTAATACATGGCGCCTAGGTAACAAGATGAAGAATCCTAGAAACTATTCAAAAGAATATATAATGTCTTTTGAATTAAGAGTTCATGTGGTTCATGAACCTACTATCTACCTTGAGTGGTGCCATTGACATATCCTACATATTTTGTGAGGACCAAGTTGTTGATTAATGACCCCCACCAGCTTTTGGAAAGGATCCATGTGAAGAAAGAGCATCATGCTCTTTCGATTGGACTAGCCATATCCAATTGACGTATTATACTAAACTTTCTCAATAAACAAAATCACAGAATTTAGAAAGCCAGATAGATAGACATGTGAATCCACCGATGCCACAGTTTATTAACTGCAAAATTTCAATTCCTCTGCATTAAACTCGCTCAGCCTGGAAGCATGCATGCTTCCTTTGTTTCTCGTTGAAACAATCTAGGGAAAGATGCAACAAATTTGCGTGCACTTCCAGCTTCATCGCCATCTTTTTCTTTTATTTCCTTCCTTCCTTTTTTTTTTTTTTGAGCGAATGCACCTAGTTGCTAACCTAACGTATTTGCATGCACACCTAATGTGTTACCTAAAGTGATGAGGTCTACTATTGCTACTCTCGTATAAAAACAAATGCGAGTATCATGGCTTGTATGGTTCGCATGAAAAGAACGAAAAATGTATGGTCAACGGGAAAATAATGAGATGTCACTTGTTTGGTTGGAGTTTTTAAAGGAAAAAGATGGAAAAGTTGTATTCCCATGGAAATATGATTCCCATATTTTATGGAAAAGTCTTTTCCATAAGAGACATGAGAAAATTACTTTCCCATGAGTCGGAAATTATTCCATTTTTATTTTTTCCAAAAAGGCCATTCAATATTAAAGAGGCATTAAAGACCTAATTTTTATTAAAGGTATAATAGGAATTACACATAACTTTCTCAGAAAAGTGGATAGTCAACCAAACATAAGCACTCTGAAAATCTGTCACTTTTCCATTGTCAACCAAATATGCCAAAAGTACTTTCCCAGTCATCCTTTTCCTAGAAATCTGCTTTTCGGGAATCCTATTTCTAGGAGGAAAAAAGCTTTTGGCGAACCAAACGAGCCCTCATAGATTGCACGGGCTTCCCTTTTCTTTTAGAAGAAAGAAAGAAACCCCTTCTTCCCCCTCAAGTTGAATTTGGGACCTCTCATATACGTTAGCCATAGAACTACTTTTAGGTTTAGTTAAAACCTAATACTTTCCATTGAAACAAAAAGGTCAAGGGTGAAATAAAGTGCTCTCTTGACGGAAGAGGATTTATGGAATGATACATCTTTCTCCCAACTCATTTGCTTAAAAAAATGTCTCCCAACTCAAAAGAAGCGTGTCAAGAATATGTGCGTGTGTGACCGGAAGAGAGATCCATAAAACTTTCAATAAATTGATAGCTCGTCCTTCCATTGACCCGACTATAACATTTAGTCTCTGTTGGCTGGGACTCCTAGTCTCTTAACACCTGCCTCACGTTAGATTCGGCGCAGTTAAGTCGACAGCCTCAGTTTAATTTCCGGTTGCTAACGGTTGTGCGTACTTATTCTTTGATACATACGTAGCTACAAATAACTGTGCACATGAACAATATGATTGTGAACGGGGATAACATAATTGTATACAAGAACTAGTGTAAGTGTGTGCAAATCCTCTATAACTAGCACATGTGGAACTAAAAATTAAATGGTAATGGTCTAGGAACATCATGGTAAAAGACCGAATAAAGAAAGAACTGAGTATTAAATGGCGTAGAAGGAAGCTTGTCCAAAACTGGGATGAGGTCAGACGTGAACCAGGTCTTTAGCATCCAACCATGATAGCTTTACCAATTGTATTAGTTCGTCCCCGTAAAAGAGAGGTTCATGGATATTTCCTTCCCTATACTTGTCTTTCCTTTGAACTTTTGGAGGATTGTCTATGCCTAAACTTTGTTCAATTAATACATGATTGAAACTTTCGTATTGAGAGAGGAAGCAATTGAATGTGCAATGATACCTAACTTAATTTTTGAAGGTATAGACAGTTTGTAGAGATAATTTTCGTCCCATATATTTTTCTTCCCCGTATTTGTCCTTTACCAGAGTGGCAAGTTGGTTGAAGAGGATCTCATTTTTTGGTAGAAAAAGGGGATCTCTTTATTCAAAACTCAGCTATTAAGTAACTAGTTATTTATAGGGGCGCAAATAGGTCTGGTTGGACCAGATCTTGAGTGACCCCGACCCGATCGGCCGGTTTTTTGTTTAGGTCATAATATTGGACCTACGCCTAACCTAATAAAAGATCGGGTCGGATCGGGTCAACGACTAAAATTTTTGACACAATAGGTTATTCGGATTGGGTCGGGTCTATATATAACCCAATCCCAACCCAAAAAAAAGGATTCAAGTCGCGTCCGGGTTGGATCCCTATACTTGTGATTCCCTGTATTTGGTTTCTTTTATAATTAGTAAAAACTACAGAAAGCAGATTTTGGACGACCATACAAGTAAAAGTGCTTAAGCATCAAGGATTGATGCTCTTACAAACTAACCTAATAATAATAGGCTCAATCTTATTAGCTACACAAAAAATAAAAAAATTGTTTATGTATGCAATACTTTTTTTTTGAGTAGAAAAAATTTGCATCTATGTTAATTCTTTTACTCAGCAGTGATATCCCTTAAATTTGTTAGAATGCATCTACTATTATCTTTTTCTAAACATACTACTAGCAAAGCATACATGGGCCAAGATGAGGAATATAGTTTTAATAATGACACAGCAAAGTTTAACAGCTGCAAAGGACTCATCATGAACCTATTTTCTTCCACATGACAAAGTTATACTATATTTTACTTTCATTGTTTTAAACTTCTTTCTTAGGAGAACAATATTCCCATTTAATGTAACCAACCTAAGCCTTAATATAAAATTCATGCCATTCGACAGTACACAAAAATAGTCTCTTCCATTCCTCTCATCCTCAAACACAAGAAGAGATTAGAGAAATAGAGAGTTAGAATCCCTTAAGTACCCCTGTGGGTCAATGGTGCACCAAATTTGGACCGGGTCATAGGATGGAGAACCCAAATATCAAACGGATCAGATGAGGTCGGAATTTAATACCATTTGCAGCATTAGTTATCCACCATACAAGATTCCCTTCCCCTCTTATCAGCAGGATACCTTGATTCCCACAAAAAAATATATACCGAACAGAGGAAGAGCGAGTTGGACTCCAGCTCATACACAGCACGGCTATTTCCTTCCGATAAGAAGATGAGAACGGGCCCATTATCTTGAGTCTTATGTACACACAACTAACTCGTGGACTGAGCTCTTCTCCTAATCGGTTTTGGTACAGAATTCGCTATCCGTTAGGCTATCCTAGTCCAAATACCTGGACCAAATGGCTTCCATTTTTCCGTCTTGGAAACATCATAATTCCTATCGTCCATCCGAAAGTTGGTATATTGGTGCTTGAACACGGTAAGTTTCATGTGGTGGGGTACGTTATCCTAGGCCAAACCTGATTTGAACTCAAACCAGACGCCGAATCTTGCTGGAATTGGACCTAGTCGACCCGGAATATCTGGGATACCAGGATACTACTTGAATAAGAAATTAACCTTAGCCACCATTTGTGTTCCATGTATTCCATATTAAAATCCAAAGCCAACTTGAATAAATATAGGTCCACCGTGCACCTTGAGTGGACCACTCCTAAATCAAATCTGGTCATGACCTAAATTCTTTCTCCCTTCATGAAATCACTCCTAAATCAGATAAGAATAATAATATGCTACACTACGTATTGTAATTGGTTAGCTAACAGGGCAAACTATTTGGCTCTTATTAGAAATTTTTATTTCTTAGAGGAATTTTTTTTTTTTTAATATGACATAAGATGCATTGCGGATCTAGCTGCAAGATAGGCTAACTTTCATGTTTGGAGGCCTCCGGTAGGAATACAGGTTTTACAAAAGGAAAAATTATGTTTTACACCGTATGCACCACC
The DNA here is from genome assembly GCF_009389715.1 of Phoenix dactylifera. Taxonomy (NCBI): domain Eukaryota; kingdom Viridiplantae; phylum Streptophyta; class Magnoliopsida; order Arecales; family Arecaceae; genus Phoenix; species Phoenix dactylifera. The sequence goes on from NC_052407.1 coordinate 9,213,440, forward strand.
AACGTGGTTATGTATCATACCAATCATCTTGTCTCTTTCTGATGGGTTAATTACCAAGAAAAGCAATGAGATCCATAAAAAGGAGACGAGGTGATTGGTGTGGTGCATGGTTATGTGGTGCACACAGTAATTTCTCCCACAAAAGATTTGCAGTAGGGCGATCTCACTATCCACTAGATTGATATGGGTAATGCCCGGCGTGTGCTCCTTGCCACGCTCAACTTGGTCTGAGAGAGGTAGAGCTTCCCCTATCGGTTAACCTAGAAGGTTGCATGAAACAAGGGAGATTGAGACCCTGCAGTGCAGCTCCATCTACATGGATTTAAATAGTGTTGGAAAAATTTAAATGCGCACGCATCTCGAGATTCGTCCGCGTGCACGTTTGAATTTTGCCGTTTACGAAATCACCGCGGGAGCGTCCGCGGAAGGTGTGAATGCATTCGCAAAATGACCAAAAAGCCCCTGCTTAAATACCCCTATAAATACCCCATATTTCATTCTAATCTGGGCACGAAAAATTAAAAAAAAATACTAGAAAAATTTTGAAAAAAAGTTCTTCCTCTTAGCCACTTCTGATTTTTATTTTTGCAATTCTATTTAATTTATTTTATTCTTTTTATTTCGTTCTTCGTTGGCTCTGTAAGTCCGATCGGGTTCGATTTAGCTTCTTCCGAGACATATCGAAGAAGAAGTTTAGGTTCGTCGTATCTCTGAGAAAGATTGTCGGAAGACCCGTATGTGGGGGCAAACACTTTTTTGGGACAGTGTCTTTGCGCTTCAACTTGCCTTCAATCAAGCTATTTCCTCTAACTTTGATTTTAAATTTAGTATTAGTAGATCCGTAGGATTTGTAATTTTGTGATTTAAATTTATTAAATGAATAGATTTATTTTGTGCTAGAATAGATTTCTTTTATGATAAAATAGATTTATTTTGATCCCAAATAAAATATATATTATTCCGTTTAAGATTTTCTATTAATTGTAATTACTAGATTTATTAGTTCTTTGGTACTTTTGGCAGTGTAATAAATGTCATACAGCCTTTCAGAAAGGGCACCTATAATTCTATGGATGCAATGATAGTCTATCTCATCAGGTATCCTAGAGGATGTGCTGGTGGAGACAAAAAGTTCAGTTTGAGAGGAGGATGAACTCCGATTTGGGTTTGGGTTTTAGCGAGTAGCGGGTTGTGAAGTAGTTGGGTTGGACCCGTTATTAACTTCAGTAGTGCTCTCATCTATAGTTGAGATCAACCCTAGTGTGGTGAACCAGAACCGCATTTGGTTCTGCCACCTTCTAAAGTTATGACCATCAAAATTTTCAGGTTTAGCACTAACATGATCACTAGTGTTAGAGGCCATAGGTTTAAGGTTATAAAGAAGGGACGAAAACCTGAATAAAGACAAAAAGTTTATGTCAAAAAATTGCACTAAAATTTGTATTGAATTTTGATTATCTAGTTGATATATCCAAAAAAAATAATAGCCAGATTAGCTCCATATGGTGGTGGAGTACTAGGCTCACTTAAGTATCAGTCTTTCTTAGGCACATATGCCTTTTTGACAAGTTTTTCTTTGATACTATTAATTAGTGGATATAATCACTAGAAATCACACAAATTCATTTTTTACAAAAGCCTAAGTGCAAATTTAAATTGGTTATTTGTGTATCAATCAATTTTTGAATTTTCAATTTGTATTTTTCGAATTAGTAATAATTGATTACTAATTTAGTATTAGCAAATCAATTATTGTAATTGAGATGTGGAATGTCAATTCAATGAATTATATAATTTATTACCTCATTAGAATAATTGATTACTAATTTTGTGCTAGCAAATCAATTATTGTAATTGAGATCTAAAATATCAATCTAATGAATTATATAATTTATTATCTTATTAGAATAATTGATTACTAATTTTGTGCTAACAAATCAATTATTATAATTGAGATCTAAAATGTCAATCCAATGAATTATATAATTTATTATCTTATTATAATAATTGATTACTAATTTTGTGCTAGCAAATCAATTATTGAGATCTAAAATGTCAATCTAATAAATTATATGATTTATTATTTTATTAGAATAATTGATTAAGATTAATAAGTTAATTCAATGAATTAATTATTATGTATTAACCAATTTTCAAATTTTTTATTTCATTGGGATCTAAAAATTACTCTTTGATGAGTCCAAATGGAGGTATAATAAATCTCATGGAGGTTAAACAAATTATTATCTTTTAGAATGATTTATTGAATTATATATTACTAATAAAAAAATAAACATACACTTTTTTGAATTGTTAGCAATATATCACCTAAATAAATAAATAAATCTAATAATTGCAATTAATAGGTTTATTTATTTATTTAAGTGATATATTGCTAACAAATAGGCCCTACTTGGTTCCATTTTTCTTAACCATTGTTTAATGATACTTACTTTAGGAGACTCAAACCAGTCGGCACCTCAAAATCCACTTGAGATCTTAAAATTTAAGCAATAGTGATATAAAAATGGATGCCATAAGAATGTGAGGCTACCAAGCACCGTATGCTTGTTTTTGTAAGAAAATATAAGATATATAAATAAATCTACTTGTCTCTGTACTCTTTAACTTCATTATTAAAAAATTTCACATATTGTGCTCGCTTAAGCTTTTGGGACAAATTGTGATTTCAACCTTTTTTTCCAAAAAAGGTTGAATTTGGTAGGCTTTTGGTTGCAATCTATATCATCATATAATAGCCTAATGTTTCTCCATGAGTGATCCTCGAACACCCTTCCTCCATTTGCATCAAAAAAGAGCAATGCTACGATAACAGAAAAATAGTTCGGTCCAACCGTGTTTGATCGCTTAAAATGGGGGGAGAAGACTTTTTCTCTCTCTCGACACACGTTCTTTCGCTCCGTTATTTTGCCAGTTGTAACTGCACGTTGATGTAATGGGAAGACAGCCACGTAGCACCTAATCTCACATTCTACGTATTGAAATATTCGTCCTTAATTGCAAAGAAGATTTAAGTTCAAATTCAAAATCTTTCCTTCCATCCCTAATTGGCTACAAATCCTTCTATCTATTCATTAATTGGCTACAAATTTGAAAGTCACTCAAATTCAGATCCTTCCATCTATCACTGATTGACAACAAATCTACTGGAGGCAAGTCCTTTCATCTATTCACTAATTGACTACAAATTTGCTGGTGACTCAAATTCAAAGAATCTTGGCATCTTCCATCGATTGGTTCTAAATTGCTGGTGATTCTAATTTGCTGGTGCATCTTTTGCAATGTTTTTGACTTTTTGGCATGTTTTTGACTTTTTGGCATGTTTTTGACTTTTTGGCATCGTGTATCTTTCAAAATCTGTGCACTCTTTGTGGTGCAAAAGATGCACTGCAATCATGTTGCAGCAATATTGTCTCCCTAATTCAAGGGATATGACTTTATTCTTGTACATATACACACCGTGTATAATAAATATAGATTTTTCCATTCCAATATTTAATACTATGCATCCATTGGATTGTTTGGCTAGTGCTACATCGGGTACATAGGCCGCTCCCAAGCATGAGAGAAAGCCAATTTTTAAACAAATAATATTTTTCTCCATAAAGAAATTTATTATATCTCTCCAAAAAAATAAAAAGACAAGAAACTCTCACAAACTCTATTTTGTAAAGGTCGTTGTCATGCTTTTGTTTTGTTTTGTCAGTCAGAGGATTTGATGAATTATCAAGAAAAAAACACTTTAGTCCTTATGAAACTATATCACTCTTTTTTTTTTTGTGTGTGAATTTGCTCTCTTAAAGGTTGGCCTTGAAGAATTAGGTTGAATCTAAATTTTTTTGGTTAAAATCGGTTGAATTAAATCAATCGAGTATGTATAAATACATTCATAGGAATCAAAAAAAAAAAAAAAAATGAGTTGGATCAACTCCACTTCTGAAAGCAACAAATACAAAATAGAAAGAGAAAATTTAGACATGTTAGTTGCCATATGGGCTCACCACCGAATGCGTGGGCACTTGTCCGAGCATGTGTTTGGTTCAAGTTATTTCGTGTACGGGGCCGGTTGAGTCTAGCAGTTAACAAGTAATTTTGATGTTCAAATGATTTGTGGGGGCAGCCAATTAATGATATACTGATATGCGTACATTAGATGCATGTGCGATATAGATAAGAGTTAGATTCGCCGTTTTAATATCAGATTCCTTACTGATGCTATACTAAAATAGTATCGATACAGTACAATATGAAATTTTTTGGCATACCGAGTATCTTTATATCATCCGTATCGAACCAGTATGGTATGTTTTATATCATCTGATGTAGATTAGTACGGCGTACCATGCGTAGGGTGTATCAAATCTTTTGTATCTTTAAGTGTGTTAATTAAACTCATATGAATCAAGTTAACTATTTATCAATTAATTAACTAGTTATTCCTTCAATGTTAGGCTTGATTAATACTGCCTTCCATATCAGTGAATGATTGATTTGGATGGAATTTGAAACCCACGGCCATTGACAACCTTAGCTAGTTAGTTTTGGTATTATATATTAGCTAACCAGTAGATTCTAAAAATCACAAGTTGTTAGAAAATAGATCAATAAGATGAAACGATACAAAAAAAAAAAGTACAACATGGAGCTTATGTTGCATAAAATTATTAACAAGCATTGGACTTACTCAACTTCTCTTATTAAGTCACCGAGATTTGCCATATCATAGGTATTCATTGGAGAATATTTCAAATATTATTGTGAGGCTACAAATAAATTTTTAGTGTCAGAAATGCTAAAATTTCAAATATTCGTGTCAAACGCTGAAATTGTTACAAGGTCGCTTTGGTGTAGTTTATGGCGATTATTGATTTATTGATTGGACAAATAACAGGAATATCATATAATCACTTAAGTTATTTGTTGAATTTACCATAATAGATGTACTGAGCAAGTTAAGCATGCATAATATGTTTCTTTATTTGTTTGTTTTAGAGGAGAACAGTAAACATTTAGCCTTCATAATTAATTACTCAAATAATATCTAAATAGATTCACCTATTAGTAAGAAATTTAAGTATGGAGATTTGATGAGAAATTTCAAAAGTTTCCCGGAAACAAATAAAGCTTCTTACTTCTAAAAAAAAATTAAAAGAAAAAAAATCAACGCGAAAACCAGACCATTACACCTATAAATTAAGAGAATCATAATAAGATATTATATATATATGGCTTAAAAGAAGAGAGAGAGAAAAAAACAAAAAAAAGCAAAGGATATCGCTCATATCAAATGTCTCTGAATGCATCTTGTACTCCCCTAAAATTCCACGTCATTCCATCGTTGACGAAGAAGTTGTGCTAAATTTTTTTATCATTCCATTGTTGACCAACTAAAGGAAACAAAACGTCATTTTAAAAGACTCGGTTTGCATTCTAACGTCTCGATACATCACGACAATTCTCGCGGGCCAACATATCTACTTTCTACAAGTTCGCGCATCCCTGTCGGAACCCTGAACCAATGGCAATCCAAGGCCCGTTTGGATCGCGAAAAAAAAAACAGAGAAAAAGTGTGGTCAATAAAAAAATAATGAGATGCTTTTTATTTGGTTGAAGTTTTCAAAGAAGAAAGATGAGAAAGTTGTATTCCCATAAAAATATGATTTCCACATTTCATGAAAAAGTAGAATCAACTTCATTTTTTTCTCCAAAAAGCCCTTCAACATTAAAAAAATATTAAAGAGCTATTAAAAATCTAATTTTTATTAAGGGTATAATAGGAATTATACATAACTTTATCAGAAAAGTGAATGGTTAACCAAACATAAGCATTTTGGAAATTTGTCATTTTTCCATGGTCAACCAAATATGCCAAAAGTACTTTTCTACACATTCTCTTCTTAGGAATCTGATTCCATTAATCATATTCTTAGGAGGAAAAATGCTTTCTACGAACCAAACGAGCCCCAAGTAAAAAAAACAAAAAAAAAAAAGAGCCAAGCCCACCTCCACACGTGTGGAGCGCAGGATGGACGGTGGGCACTGTTTGGGTGGCTCCAAAGGTCCATGCTTCCCTTGCTTCGGCCATGGGAGGTCCAAAATATTTGATGCAGTAAAAACGTGTCGCTCAGGCGTCTGCACATGATGTGTGACATATAATGATATATATTTGTCGTGAAAGTTGTTTGAATCCAAGAATTTTGAAGCCATCTATGTCAAAGTTGGCAAAGAATCCTAAATAGATCTACTTGTAGGGCCTCCATTTCCTAAGGCCTCCCCCTCAATTGAGAGAATGCTTTCATAACAATTTAAGATTTCACCCAAAATAGCTAACCCAAATATATTATTTGGGTTATTTGATTTTACTCAAGTACCTAAGATCTACCTAACAAATTACCGATATGGGATTAAATGAACGTTTGCACGAATCCTCACATGTTTCTTCTGTTTAAGTTTTGGCGACCTCGTAAAACTAAGGGTTCAAACTTATTCAAATCTAGTCACAAACACTAGAATCGGTTCGTAGTCAGTCTCCATAAATCTATGTTGCAATGTCTTCAGACTCGCTCAAATGCTAATTGTAACAACCTACAATCTCATTCAAAATAGTTAGTTAGGAAATATTATTTAGATTCTTTGATCCTGTATAAGTATTCAAGATCTACCGAGCGAATAACCGATGTGGAACTAAATACATGCACGTATGAGTCCTCACACCTTTATATTTTGTAATTACTTCATAAAGTATCATATGTTTGCTTAAGATGCAAGATTCTTGTAAATAACAAAATATCTCAGATATATATAAAATGTAACACGCGTCAAAATAAAGGGGCATAACAATAATTAAGTATTTTAGGAGAATCCCCGTTGCTTGCATGGCCCCATTTAAGCATAATAGAATCTTGTGTGAAGATTTTAACTCGGCGACTTTTCTTTCTTTCTTTCTTTTATTTTTTTATTTTAGCCACGATTTCTTTTTCTAACATCTTCTATATAAGACATTATTATTTTTGGAGACTAAAATAACAACAAGAAACATTTTTTTCTGAAGCTAACATAGGGATGGATTATTTGCCTCAAATAGCATGGGATCCTGAGCAGCTAAACTTTTGAAATCTTCCTTGAAAACGTGACTAAGGAACTTGCTAACCTAGCTTGAAAGCTCCGATGAAAACTTAGGAGTTAATTGAATTTTTGTGAATCCCATTAATAAAAGTTCTATTCGAGTGTTGTAAAACAGATTCAATAAAATAAAACTTCGCCCATTCCTTTTTTTTTTACCACTTTGTTTCATGTTCAATTTTTCTCTCATCTTCAAGTATCCTTGATAAACATAAGTGGTCGCATTAGTTAATTAAATTTTAAATATTTTTTAGACATATCCTGCCATCTGAATATCTGTTTCACTGATCGTTGGATTTACTTCCCTACACATGTTTAAATATTAAAATAGCATTCCTATTCATAGCTACAGCTTGACATAAAACTCTTAAGCTATATATTGCAAATAATACACCACATTCTCTCCTTTAAATATAACCAATTTTATCAAATTACTAAGATGATGGCAGAATATATTCTCTTTAGAAGCCGCAAAGCTACCCTTGAATTGAACTCAACAAAAATATCCATAAAATTAAGATAACGATCACTTTTGCTTGATATTCGCAATCATGATAATATTCTCAATCAAATCCGATGATGACGGTCACATCCTAAATACTCTATGTAGGCCGAATTGTATCATAGTACGAAGTACCTAGCTGTCTCCTTAGTTCATGAGCATGTGTCATTCTATTTTATTTTCCTTGTTACATTCATATTCCATGAGTTTGAGGATGAGATTCCTATCTAATCAATAAAGAAAGCATCGTCTCCTTGCTTAAAAGTAACTCTAAGACACGGAAACATATGATAATATCACTACTCATTCCCGTTTTTGTACTTTTGAACTATTTCATTTTTTTTCTTTCTTCCTTGTAAATTTTTTGGAGCTCTCTTATAGCGGCGACAAGTAATTTTAGTGTGAAAATATATTAAACCAGAAAAGAATAGGGTTGTAAACTATGCACATTAGAGTAGCTATGTTTGACCTGGATGGACTCAAGGCCAACTCATTGCTGATCTAGTCAGATCAATAGAATGAATTTTAGACCCAGCAGGTCATTCAAATTAGATCGGGGTCAAGTTTGATATGAACCCAATCTGAAATATTTGAATTCCAATCAGGACTAGAAAAGATTCGCAGTTTGAGCCAGGTATCTTACTATTCTTTTATATATAAATATAATATTACTAAAAAAATTAAAATAAAACTAAAATGAATTAACTTAAACTTGAATTTTCATTCAACAAAATTAATTTCATGCATGTAATTGATTGTATGAATATCATTTCAAAATAATATTTGCATGTATACCCTCGTAAAACTCTGTTATTGTACAAATGTCCGTAATATAATGGGTGTTCGAACGGTGTTAAGAAAAATCATATTTATATTAATTAAAACTAAAATAAAATTTTAAAATTATGCTATTGTCCCTGTCTTTTTTCTCTACTATCGAGATCGCGATCTATTTGCATACTACCCATTAAGAGTATTTTAGTCATTTTAATTTGAAACCGTTAATTTTTTAATGTCGTTAGATAGTATGGGTGCATATGCAAAAATAAAAATAAAAAAAGGATAGAATGGCAAAACAAGTGTTTTACGAGAGCATACATGCAAATATCAATTTTGGAAAGGTATTAATACAAAATTCGATATTTAGGAGGGTATTCATGGAAAAAAAAATCAATGTTTAAATATAACTAAATGAAACTATGTCAGAGGAGATTTTTAATATAAATGGAAGTTTATTTAATTAATTGGAAAGGATATTTATGGTAAAGGAAAGAATCTCTTGCAGATTCGGGTTTTTGAATTGGGTCAGAGTGGATTCGGGTTAGATCAGGTTCATTGCTTGTTGATCCAAACTAGATCCGGGTTGGGGTGAAAAGTACATAACCCGTGCTCGGCCGAAATTTAGACGGGTCCAACTTTTGATTTGAGGATTGTCTCAACTTGACTCATAGGTCTCAATACCGGATCTAACCGGGCTGGGAAAATGCCGGGTCATGGGTCAACCCGACCCAGTTGCAGCCCTAAATTCGCATTTCGCACGGCAGTGGCGTATCTACTGAGTCCACGCGCCCGAGTATAGCCATTTGTGGCACCTCCCAAGTCCCGATATATGCCAGCCTTGTTCCACGAAGAAAGGGAAAGGAGATAAAAGTCCGTGCTCGCGTCCCGTCTCCTTCCTCTCTGCTCTCTTAGCGCGTTATCCACGCGAAGTTTCTTCGTCTTCGGTCAACCCCGTTCCCCCCCTTACCTTCTCTGCCAATTTCTCCCACCCTCCCACCTCCTCTTCCCATCTTCCACTCTCCCACGCGTTCCTTAGAAGAATTCGAAGACGAAGCGTAGGAAGAAGTCTCCAAAATCTCGACTTCCGGCTCTTTCGGTTTTTGAGATCCCGAGATCATCCGACGGCGGCGGCGATGCTGCGATCGTGCTTCTGGCCGCTGGAGCGGTGCTTTGGGAGGCTTGGCGGCGGGGATGGGCTCTTGTGGCACCTGGACCTCAAGCCCCACGCCACCGGCGACTTCTCGATCGCCGTCGTCCAGGCCAACAACTCCCTCGAGGACCAGGGCCAGGTGTTCACATCCCCCTCCGCCACCTACGTCGGCGTATACGACGGCCACGGCGGCCCCGAGGCGTCCCGTTTCGTCAACAGCCACCTCTTCCCCTACCTCCACAGTACCGTCTCCTTCCCTCTTCCCCTCTATCCTATCATCAGAAACCCTTCTTGATGCGTTAATCGACCCTTTCCTCGACTCGGTCGTCAAAATCGATTTTTTATCTGATGTAATCTGGCCTTAATTGGGCAGAGTTCGCGACGGAGCAAGGGGGATTGTCTGCGGACGTGATAAAGAAGGCATTCGACGCGACGGAGGAGGACTTCTTGCATCTGGTGAAGCGATCATGGCTGTCGCGGCCCCAGATCGCGTCGGTGGGGTCGTGCTGCCTCGTGGGGGCGATCACGGACGATACGATCTACGTGGCGAACCTGGGGGACTCTCGGGCCGTGCTCGGCCGCCGGAGCACCAACGGAAGGGCGGTGGTCGCCGAGCGGCTGTCCACCGACCACAACGTCGCCGTAGAGGAGGTCCGGAAGGAGCTCGCCGCGCTCCACCCGGACGATTCCCACATCGTGGTACACAGCCGAGGGGTCTGGCGGATTAAGGGGATCATTCAGGTGAGGAAACCCTTGCCCTCTTCTTTACCGTTTCTAATAATTTTCTTTTAATTTCTTAAATTTCTGTATTTATTAGGGTTTAATTTTTCCCTAGAGCTTATCATTTATCAACACAAGCTGCCATGGATGATAATTAGATTTGTTAAAAGCGTCACAATTTTCTTTTCCTGAAAAAAAAGGAAGGCACAAATTTTCAGATTTCTCTAAGTTTCGAGGTATGATTTGTAGGGTAATGAGATTTATATAGGTATTGGAGTGTGCATTTGTTCTCTCATGTCAGCCTGTTATGAGTTCATGCAGAGTAGATACTATCGTATCTTGGAAGCAGACCAGAACATGATTTTGATTAGTTAACTGTTTATTGTCACGCATTCCTTGCAGAGCACAGAGTTTAGACTGTTGAAATTTATATTTTCTTGTTTCTCTGATTTATTTCTCATTTTATTTGCATTCATTTGGTTGAGATTTTTTGGGCTGAACTGCAGTTCTATACAGCAAATTCTAAAGCATGAATTTGATGGTCTCGATGATTCGTGTCGATGATATGTGTTATTCTGGAGATGTTTTAAATTAAGAAAATGCCAAAGATCACCCTTTGGATCACTGCTTGGTTGACCGGTCTGATGTGGAAATGAGCTGAGCAGCAGGCAGGGATTGACGGACGCCACCGACCCTGCAGTGTACTGCTCCAATCCCTAACTGCTGCGTTAAACCAGTGAACTGAGCAGTAATCTGACAGGTGAACAGTAGTGGTGCTCTTTTAACTATATCGCTGTATGGGCAACTTCTTTCATGTCTGTGCTTCATGACCTGTTTGTCAGTTGATAGTTTGCTTCATCATTATGTTGCCTAGCCCTATTAGTATGTTCATATAATTTCTCTAATCAGTGTTTAGTTCTGTTGGTAGAACTCTGACATGAAACTATCTTAGCATGGCTTTCTGTATTCCACTTAGATCATCTTATGTAATTAATATATGTGGTCAAATAGATTGGGGAATCAAACCATGTGATTGACCTTTGACATCTAAACTTCTTATATTAATTGATCCAGGAGAATCTTACACATTTCCTCATTGAGCTAACGGCCCAAGGTGAGATGGATTGGTTTTTGACTGAAAATGCTCCATGCAGATCAAGCTTTTTGCATAGAATCATTGAAATAGCAACCTACTAGTGGATGTCATTACTGCAGATGGATGTGAGACTATCAAATTAATTAGTTTTTCCTTAATTCCTCAGTAGTTTTTCTTTTGGTTCTTGTAATACTGTCGTCCATTCTGAGTTCGAATTTGTTTTCTCCCCTTTTATGACTATTGTTTTTTAAATATCACCATTCCAATCAACTCATCTAATTTATTTTTATGTTTAGTTTCTACTGCTGTGATACTTGGGTATTGCCTATTGTTATCATAAGGTCAATCTTTCCAAACAGTATCTAATCTTTTGTTAGGTCGGTGGTGTGCTTGTGTCAAGATGCTTTAGTTCAGCTTGTTTTAAAAAAGCAATGTTCCTCTTCCAGGGTGAAATCCCAACCTTTTATGTCCTGTACATGGATGCATCTACACTGCATTCTTTTGTCATCATTGACTGGAAATCATTTTTTCAAAAGCAATAATGGTATGCATAACCTACTTTGGAGATTGAGGCATTATCATATTTTATGATGGTATGTGTCTTAAGCCGATAATTGCAACGAACTCCAGTGTATAGGCATTCAGTCTTTGACATGGATGGCCTTTTGGTGTTGTGGCTAAGAAAAGGTGTGGGCATTTCTTTCGACTTCGAGCATCTGCTTTATTATCAACATCATCATGCAACACCATTTTTGATAATTGCATAGGCTAAATGACTTTGTGTAGCTTGGGTTATTATAACCTACTATTTAGTGCCGAGCTTTTCTTTTTCTCCTTCGAGAAACAGCTAATAGATATTCTGAATTCAAGTTCATGAATTCTGTAGACAAATTTTTATCTTATTTGCACTTTATATTTTTTGGGCTTGGTTGGTCAGAGTTCTGAAGAGTGGGAGCTTTGGTGGCTGTGAGTTTGGGCTGCCAGCACCGTGTAAGACTCTGAGGGCTCTCCGTAGTTATAGCTCAAAGTGAAGAGATGATTGTCTTGATATTTTAGGCGACAATGTTGAGATTTTCTGTTTTGCATGCATAGTTAACATGCTTAATATGTGCCACCTGATATCTTCACATATGACATACGTTGTGGTTTGACTGACCTTAGCTGACTGCTTTAAACATGTAATCTTTAAAAATAACTCATATGAAATCTCTGACACTGTACAAATCAAATGGTTATGGCTTCTAATGCATAAAGCTATGCATTGTTATCTATGATGTGCATGCATGAGGACTTTGGTCCTATATGAAATAAATTTTAAATGCAGATGAGAGATGACAGGTTTACAATGAAAATGATTTATAGCTAACCCTGCTATCTGCCCTCTGGTCAGGTATCAAGGTCCATTGGAGATGTCTACCTGAAGAAACCCGAGTTCAGTAGGGACCCATTATTCCAGCATTCTGTTTCTCCTATTCCATTGAAGCGAGCGGTTATGACTGCAGAGCCATCAATCCAGACCCATAAGCTTAAACCAAATGACTTATTTTTGATATTTGCATCAGATGGGCTCTGGGAGCAATTAAGTGATGAGGCTGCAGTTGAGATAGTCTTCAAGAACCCAAGAGCAGTAAGCCCTCTTTTTTTTTCATTTCTTTATTCTAACATGTTGACCAATTTTTCGTATCTAATCATTCCCTTCTCGTAGCAATCTAAGCATTCCGCATTGATGTTAAAATTTTTGCAGGGAATAGCAAAGAGATTAGTGAGAGCTGCCATTAACGAGGCTGCAAGAAAAAGGGAAATGAGATACGATGATATAAAACGGATAGAGAAGGGAGTAAGGCGCCATTTTCATGATGATATCACTGTTATAGTGATCTATCTCGATCAGCACCGGCAAGGTGGTCAATCCAGATTTAATGTGAGGACTTACGACTGCACTAGCGCACCTGTCGATGTATTCTCTCTAAACTCTGATGAATCAGAAGACCCTCTTCGATCGGTAGGTTCAAAACTGGACGTACATGATTCCTACATACGTATATGAAATGAGTTGTGTTGGATGTCACTTGCCCTTATAGCTGACACTAACAAAGGTGGTGAACAGAAGAGTTTTGAATAAGAATTTGAGATGTGGTGTACATAATAATGTTTGTTGAGCTTGTTGACATGGATAAAATTTTTGGTGCTCATTACATTTTTTCCTTCTGTACATCAATTTTCTCTTATAGTTTTTGAGAGGGTTCTTTCATCGAATGCATTTGGATTTGGTTGTCAGAAAGTTGTCATCAGCTGTCCCTGAGTGCTTTTCTGTGACTTTGCACTTTGAAATAGGCTCAACCAACCCTGGTCCCTGGCACCAGTACTTCTTTACAGATAGATTAACATGGTGGCCTTCGCTTTACCAGTACTCTGCCTCAAGCTTTGATCACGGAATTTGGTTGTTTTACTTGAGCTTCTTAAGCTTGCCTTGAGATAAAATGAACTATAACTTTATATTCACTTTACTCTTCTTTCATTTTCTCTGGTAATTAGAGCAACGAAGGGAATTCCAATTACATCCATTGCTGTTCATTCATCCAAGCTCTCAAACTCACCCCGTCATCCTGATTACAGAGTAGTTAAAGCCAGCCCACTCCACTGTTAATGTTGGCACTCCGATTATCACCGCTGCTGGGCACCACGACCACGACCATTAACGCTTAAAGACGAGACTAGCGCAAGCAAAGATGGAGGAGATAAAGAAAAGAAAAAAAGAAGGGGGAAAGGGCGCCTAACCAAGCAACCATTGTTGTTATCGGTCCATGTTGATAAAGCAAATTCATTCTTCTTAATCAACTTCTCTTGCAGTAAAGAGGTGAAAGTTTCGAGCAGCCATTATTCTTCTTATTTGGTCCATGTTGATAAGGCAAATTCATTCCTCCTCCTCAACTTCTCTTGCAAAAAGGAGATGAAAGTTTCGGGGCTGGACATATGCGTGATACAAAGACAATATCATTTAACACTTATGATTTTATAACTTTTTTCAATACTAGAAGTTATTTTTGTAGCATTCATGAATGTAATGCTTTCTTTAATGTTTCTTATGCTATGACAAGTTTAAATTATTTCTTCTGGTAAGTGTAGCAAGAGAGAGGAACGGGAGGAGCACAAAATGTTTAGAAAAAAAATACGGAGTCATCCTCTCAATTTTGGGCCAATCTCAAAGGCATCTTCTCACTTTTAAAAAGTTTCAAATAGATTCTTCATGTTTGCAAACTGTTTTAAACTAATCCTATTGTTCATGCATGACCATCACATAGTAAAATAAATTTATATTATGACCAACCTGCCCTTCGTATCATAAAAATATCACCCGTCACATAGTGGTGTCAGGACTCACCTTACTTCGACTGTTGGATCATCCATCGCACAAAATGTAAAGTGCTCCAAATTTCTTTATTCATCTACATGCATAGATCTCAAGGCGACCAGTGCATAGCCAGAATTATCCATCTACCCAGCACAAATCTCAAAGCAACAAGGGGGATGATGTAGATTATTTATCCGTCTACATAAATCTCAAAGCGACCATATGGATGATTCAGATTATTCATCCTTCTGCATGAATATTCAAACAAATAGGGGATGATCGAGATTGATCATCCACTTGCACGTATATCTAAGTTTAGATTATTCATCTATTTGTATAGATCTCAAAGCTAGGCGGATGAATTAGATTCGTGCGAAAAAAGAGATGGTGAGGGCTTTTCCTCCAATCTAGCCACTATTAGTGTTCCTTCCTTCTTCAATGGGGGGTTGTAGTTGTCGGAGATCTCAATGCAATCAATAGAGGCGAGAGGGCAAGTGAGCGGCGGGAGTGGGAGCTGTGGATCGTTCGAGCTCAAGAGATTGGGGTTTGGTGTAGTGAGAATGGATCGGGTTAGCTGGAGAGATCGAAACTACACCACCCTAGAGATCATCGATGCAAAATTCGAAGTGGGAGATCAATAGATTAGAGAAAACTAGGGGGGAAATAGGGTTTGGGAGGATGGAGAGCCTTGGATTTTGGAAAAAAGAGAGCAATTTGCGGAAGTTGAGGGGGATTAGCTCACCGATGTTTCCACGAGAGGCTCATGGTGCCGTCGTGTGTGCTCTCCATCGGCCATTGGCAACTTGGAGGAAGAGGAAGAAGAGGAGAAAAGGTGATTCGAAGGAGATGATGCTTGCATAGATCTTAAAGCAACAATGGATGATCCAGACATTCATTCACTTGCATAGGTCTCAAAGCAACTATAGGGCTCGTTTGGTTCGCGGCAAGCATTTTTCCTCCTAGGAATATGATTTTTGGGAAACAAATTTCCAGAAATAGGATGCCTAGGAAAGTACTTTTGGCATGTTTGATTGACCATGGGAAAGTGACAAATTTCCAAAGTGCTTATGTTTAGTTGGCCATCCACTTTCCTAGAAAAGTTATGTATAATTCCTATTATGCCCTTAATAAAAATTAGGTCTTTAATGCCTCTTTAATGCTTCTTTAATGCTAAAGGGTTTTTTTGGAAAAAATTTAAAATAGAGTGATTCTCGTCCCATGTTTCTCATGGAAAAATAACTTTTCCATGCTTCTAATGGGAAAGCCATGAAATGTGGGAATCATATTCCCATGGGAATACAACTTTTCCGTATCTTTCCTTTGAAAACTCCAACCAAACAAGAGGCATCTCATTATTTTCCTGTTGACCACACTTTCCTCCTTTCTTTTCCCGCGAACCAAACGAGCCCATAGATGATTTAGATATTCATCTGCTTGCATAGATATCAAAACAACTACAAATGATTCAGATATTCATCTGTTTGCATAGATCTCAAAGCAACTGTGGACGATCTAAATGTTCAGCCGCCGACATGGATCTCACAGTAATTAGTGGATGTTCAAGATTGCTCATCCACCTAAATATCAAGGCTCAATCTAATTAAATCAGGCCAAATCAAATGAACCTCCCACAACAATAAACTTACGATACAATTAGGTTTGGGATAACCTTGATATATTGAAAGATTTGAAGGTGCTGAGAAATCAAATGTGTATCACGGTGGCGACATTTTGATATTAAATCTTTAGCGATACTAGTTGCGTGGATTTTGTTTAGGGTCAAGCAAGGGATCTAGTTTGTGTTTCTGTGTTGAAGGTTATTTCCGTTGGCATCAGTTATGACCTTTGTGCTCAGTTACTATATGCTTGGGATGCTTTATTCTCTATCTTGTCAAAGTTTTGTTGGCTTATGATAGGCACCAAGTAACTTTCAAAATTTTATAACTAAGTTGAAAATTAATTATTCTTACCTCTTAATCTCATCCTTTCTCATCGATTTATGTTGTAAATTTATGAAATTAATGTATCTCAGTTGGTTGCCATTATTTTCTTCATCCAATTAACCCGAGTAAATATGTACTTTTGAACCTTTGCCACTCTTTGTCCTTCTTATTTATGTTTGTATTTTGTTTTTTTTTCTTTTATAATGAGATATTAGGTCCTTGTACGATACAGTTTATTAGGGTGTTTTTAAACTTTTGCCCAAGCATATTCCTCAATTCTTATGATTTTAATATTTTCTTCATCTAATTTCTCACTAAAATAACAACTTATTTAACCGAGAAGGTGAATTTCCGATAATCTTGCTATTTAGTTTATAAAAATACCCCAAATTTTTATTTTCTTTTGCCATAACCTACAAAGCTATAGCTTTCTATCCTACCTAGAGAAGAATAAACTAAAAATTGAATAATTTTTCATACAAAAACTAATGTAGCTGAGCTAAAAAAGTGCTTCGTTGATGAAAAACTTTGATGGAAAAAGTCAAGCAACTCGAATTTAAACTCTCCTATTACTATACTTTGTGCTAGTTTGAGAGAAATTAGTACCAAACATAGGTATACAAAATATAGTAAAACATTTATATAATGATTTTTTTAGAAGTACTTTTGATATCACCTCATGTATTCATCGTACCAATATAGATATCAGTGATGGGCTGAATGGTAAAAAGGGCTCGACCAACTCTGTTTCATTTGCTCATATACCGTATTAATTCTCGACTCCCGCATCAACCTGCCGGGCGGTAATCTCACGGCTGATGGGAATATTTCTGCTCCAGATTTCCGTGTTTCACCGACTGTGCTAGTTTGTATATCATATGGACCAAGTTCAGATCCTTCTCACCACCGTCAGATCCATATCTAACGCTGCTGAAGCTCAGAATCACGTGACCCTTCCCGGCACCCAACTGCGTGGGACCTACGCAACTGGATCCCAGCAATGTTCGAAGCGCCTCCCGTTTACTTGCCGTTTGGTCATTCCCCTCGCCGTGGGCCAGCACTCTCTTACGGATACCCGTATCAAAATATCTATGCGATCTTCTAAGATCACCAACCATCCAATCAATCAACTTTTGCGGATCTTGACACCAGCAAGAACGATCACGATAGCTTATCATGTCCGAGACTGACGGCCATCGAGAACCCGCATATTATTTTTATGATCTCCTACAAAAAGTTGGCGTTGTCCATGGAACATCCCCTATCCCAAGAAAAGAGAAGGGAAAAAGAACCTATATTTTCACTCCCTTCACCACCAACTCACCCCCTTTCTTCCACCCCTCACTGCCTCAGTAAAATCGTAGCATCGGTCATGGGAGTGTGCATATAAAAAAAAGGGGCGGCAATTAGAAAAGTGGATAGGGCAGAGGACCGGAGGAAAACCCCAAATCTCCCCCTCGACCTCCCGTTCTTTTTTCTTGCCCGCTTTCGTGTGATCTCGTCTCCGCTCCCTTCGCCGACGAGCGGCCAAGGCGAATTTGGGAAAGCTCTTCGCCGCTTCTCGCCGAGAGAGAGAAAGAGCTCTCCATGGCGTCCGCTAGCGAGAGGCTGGAGCTCGCCAAGCTCTGCAGCACTCGCAACTGGTCCAAGGCCATTCGCGTCCTCGACTCCCTCCTCGTCCAGTCCTCCTCGGTCCAGGACATCTGGTTGCCACCGATCTCCCCATTCTTCTCCCTTTCTGTTCTTTTTGTCTCGATATCTTGCTCCTCGTGGAGTTCGTCGATTTTTTTGTTGATCTTTGTTAAGAACTTAAGATCGAATCTCCCGAGGGAATATCGGAGTATTTATAATTTGTTTTGGTTCTGCAGCAATCGAGCTTTTTGCTATAGCCAGTTGGAGTTACACAAACATGTGATCAAGGACTGTGACAGGGCACTGCAGCTAGATCCTAAGGCTCTTCAAGCTTATATCCTCAAAGGTTGGTCGATTCTACAAAACTTGGCTGCTCTAATTTCTTCATGGTTTATGTTTTAGTTTTTTGTTTCTTTTTGGGTTTTTGAAACATGAATTGCAAATCAGTGAGATACTTGCCATTTTGGATTCTTGTATTTTGCATTTGATTTCTCTGTTCTATAAAAGATATTAAAAAACCCTAAAATTTGCACTGAAAACTGTAGTCCGAAACCAGAGCTTTTCATTTTCTGTTTGATCCCTAAACATGAATGTCGTCAACTAGTGGCAGAAATTTTGGTATGATTTGATAAACAATATTTGGATTTAACTAATTAGGAAATGTCAGCATCTGGGACAAATATAGATGGATAGGGTGGCTGGGCTGCTGAGCATTCAAACACTCCCATTCAATTTATGATTTTCAGTTGATGGTCGGTCCACTCTTAAAGTGGATCAGAAACTAGGTTCTTACTTCCGGTAAGTGCAAGTGTGAGAATTCTAGTTTGAGAGGTTCTATCTTTAGTGCCTAAGTATTGGAGGAATCAAATGAGCATATGGTAGGAGTAAGCTTAATTTAACAATGGGAATAATCCATCAAGCTGGATCTCTAAGGTGAAAGGGTTTGTCAACTTCTAGTTGCGATGGGTTATCAGAAGGCCATCTTAGCATTCTTTTGTTTGGAAGGAACATCAAGCTAATGTCTTGGACAGACACAAGGTGGTTCTTCTATGGGATATCTCTAACAAAGGCATATTTCTGTGCTTTAGACTGATTGAGGATGATGGTTTTGACATGTTCAAATGGCAAAATGTTACAATCCTTATTGAGAAAAAAGGGCTCTTGGCTTCATAAATGCGCAACTGGTTTATCACCATAAGTCCTTAGGTTTTCTTAATTTTCTTATCCAACGTCAAGGTTATCAATTGCCTAAAGTTTTGCTTATTTACTGTTGCAAATTCATGGAAATAGAAGGATACTATTCCAGGCTGATGGCTGGCATAAAAATGGTTGTGATATGGTGCTTGGGATTTAGTGTTCCTGACAATGGCCTAGCAAACTTCAAATTACTTGTGGATTCTTGCAGTGGTTAAATAATTATATTCTTTGGAGCCTAGAGGGATGGTGCATCAGAATTGTTTGACTCAAGCTTGCTAATTGCCACTCTATGGAAAGGTTTCTTTGGTCCTGTAGCAAGAGTGTGAGACATGCCTTTCTGGATTATAATCTGCACATTTTTAAATGCTAAAAAGAACCCTTTGTTGGAGTAATTTACTTGATTGAGTTGGAAACATTACTGCTTTACCTCCAAACTGTGCACAAAATTATACTTTGGCAGAGCATATGTCATTGCTTACAAATGTTAGGAAAAACAAGCACTGATGCTCTATATATGAATTTGTAATGTCCACCTTAATGAGACCACATGTGAGGCTTGCGGGTGTTTGAGGTTTATAAAGTTAAGTGGAAGTTTGTCTTTATTATGGAGCTTCTGGACGAAGGGATGGTTTAGGATACATTCCTTGTAGTGATGATTAAAGAGATACTTGATGAGTATACTACTAGCAAATGAGCACATCTCACACGCATGTGAGAGTTAATTATAAAGAAAGCATGAATAGAGATTAAAATTAAAAAAGAAACAAATTAAATACATAAAATTGAATTATAAAGAATACACAAATTTTAAAGTAAAAATATGAGATGCAAAATGCAAAAATAAGGGAAAATAATGAAAATAAATAAATATATAATATTGAAATTAGATAATCTTAAATACAACAAAAGTACAAACATGAAATAATAGAATCAATAAAGCATAAAAAGCATAAAAAAATACATATAAAGTATAAAATAGAATATTAAATGTATATTAGCTAAATTGAAGAAAAAAATAAAAAAAATAAAAAAATAAAAAAATAAAGATAAACTCTCAAAAAATATAAGTAAAATGAAAAAGATTATAACCTGGTTTTGTTTTTGGCGATCAAAGAGGAGCTCTTGGCAAGTATTAGAGGACCAAACTCACAATCTTTTGCTTAGAAGGGGCTTAGGGTGTGAAGAGAGTGACTTGGTCCAATTTAGGCAGATTGGATTGCAAAGGGGGAGAAAGAGAAGGGGCAGGAGGAAAGAGAGTAGATTGTGGGCACTTAAGTGAGATTTCATGTTTCTACATGCGGCAAGCGAGCGAGCGAGCGAGAGAGAGATGTTAGTGCAAACCATCTTCCCATTTATATATATGCTATTGTAATATAATTGTTCTACTTATGGTAAGATGAATTTGCATAGGAAATTTAGACATCCATCATATGTTACATAAAATCCTAACAAATGGCTGTGATATTAATTTGAATGGGATAGAGGAGACGGATGTGCATGAGTGTGTGGTAAGATAAAGAGAGGCATCTATTTTTATGGTAAGATAAGGCATTAGTGTAATCTTGGTGAGGCATCTAAATATAGGCACTATATCTTCTTATTCTTCTAATTTTGCATGTCCGTGAGATGAGAAAGTGACATGAGGTACTAACAAAATATTTATTGGGCAAGATTATGCAGGGATTTTTTTTTTCCAAGTCAAGGATATTTAGAGAAAAAAAGATAGAGGAAATCTTGATGTAACATTCTAAATTTGAAAGCTTTTTTTCTAGAGAAAACATAATATAGGTCATTGGAACATAATTTCTATAGTTGATGTTCATTCTGGACGTCATTGAATTGGTGTTCCTAAGGTCATTTATCCTACTGTACTTATGATGACCACAACACATTTCCTGTTTTGCCAATTCACGTAATAATGTGCCTGCCACAATTCAAAGCATCAGAACTGACAGCTTCACCAAGTTTGATGATTCATCCTTTTCTTTTTTATGATCTTCGTATTTATCTTTTTGTGGAATGTTCTTCAACATTTTATTGACTATGAACTTCCCATTTGACCGCCATAGTGTAAATGGCAGCTAGATCCTGAGTTTAATGATTCATCCTAGTTGTTTTTAATGATCTTTCTGCACATTTATTGGGGAATTACGCTTTATTGTGGAATGATGCTGTCAACATATATGGATGACTATGAACTTCCGTTTGAACCATTGATTGTGGTGTCAAAAAGTCTGGGGTACCTTTTGGGCCTGACAAGGTGGAATACCTTGGAAATATCATTTCTTGTTGGGAATTTGCCACAGACAACAAGTGGAGTGCAAGGCTTGTCAGTAATGCAACACATTTCCAAGCAGTGATCAACTTGACCAATTATATGAGGAAAAATAGTTAACTTTGGCGATGCATCAACATAGTTAATAATACATCAATGAGACTATGTTGCCGTGCTAGTTTGCTTACAAATAATTGGCGAGTCCTCAATCATATAAAACTATTCAATTCTTTTTTTAAAATTGTTTTCTTTTCTGTTTCTGCAAATAATTAGAGGGGGAAGGGGAGAAGGCTTAGTTTGATTGCATAGTCATTGTGAGGTGTGATAATGTTGGTGCCAAAATAAACAAGGAGGAACCTGTCAAGAGGTCTGGATGTTTTCATTCCCATTGTACTTCATGTTCCAAGTTCATTTTTCAGAGTCCTCTCCATCTCTTCTTTTCTTTTATTCTCCTTTTGATTTATAAAGTACTAGTAAACATATGGGATCAGGTGCCAGAACCAATACCCAACCCATCGGGTCTTGCACCTATCATCTTTCTTTTTTTTTTTTTTAAAAAAAATTCTGGCTGTTGCTGATCTATCTCTTTTTAGCTTGCAAAATGGGACTAGAGTTTTAATATACAGCGCAGTCAGTTTTTCCAATCTGCACCGTGGAAAATTGCTGAAGTATTGCACAATATGGGTTATATGTGCCAGTAGATATCTATGGGCTGTAACACAGTTTTGTACTCCTGTACTCTGCTGGTAATCTAGCAACAAAGCATTTCTTGTATGGTTACATTTGATTTGCCTCAATGTTCTAATCCTTGGCCCACGCTGTCCGTAAAGGTTGAGTGTCTCGTCTTGGCCATTATCCTCTTTAAATTGTATTTTTTATTTGAAAATGTATGTACTTTAGACAAGGTTCGCTGAACCGGTATTGTGACCCATATTGGTTGGCTACCAGTATGGTACAGTATACATCCGTACCATGCCGTGTCGGGGTGTACTGAAACAGGGAGAGGGAGGGGAAGAGAGGGGGGAGAGAGAAGGGGGGGGGAGGGGGGAGAGAGGGGGAGAGAGAACCCTAACCTTAACACTAACCCTAGGGGGTCAGAGAGAAGAAGGGGAGAAAGAGGAATAGGGAGGGAGGGAGAGAGAGATTGAGAGTCGTACCTGGAAAACTTTGCCAAAAAAAGTGCAGGCTACAATCAGAGATGAAGGAGGTGGTAGAGGAGGCCAACCACAACCATTGGGCCGCAGGAGTTGGAATGAAGAAGGGGAGTCTTCCATGCTGAGACAAGGGTTTCAATGGGAATGAGGGAAGGCCAGCATAGGAAAGGGGATGAGCTTCTAACACATGGGACGAGGCATCCAAGAGGGGGGGGGAGAGTGAGAGGGAAATCGAACGAGATCGGACTAGGGGACGGCAGGAGGATGGGGGGCTCATGATTTTATTAAGGGTCGTCGTTTTGGTTCTTTACCGCCATCTTGTTGGGCTGACCTTGCTTGAGACTATCTTTATGGTGAATAATGAATCATTGTTCTCAGAGAAACTAGGTTGAATCTTAAAGACATGTATGATGAACACAAAGAAATCATATAGAAATGTAAAATTATTGGTTATGAACCTTTTGCAACGAAGTTAAGCTTTTCTTCCTCTCACTTTATAAATGTGGTTGCTATTCTTGCAATTGCAGTAACACGTGATCTGGATTGAGAAATTGTTCTGATATTTTATATTGGTGTTAGATTTCTTGTAGGTTTTTTCAAGACTTGAACCTTAATTTCAGTTAGTTATTGCTTTTTCTTTAATGATCATGTTTTTGCTGCAAGACAATGTGCTGTCCTTCTTGTTCAGCTAGCTATGAGCTTACCATAGTGATATCTTTTGCAAAGTATGAAAACCTCGGTCTAAGTGCCAATTGTATGTTCCAATACTCGTAATCAGATATTTTTTGCAATTATTAAATCGGATCCAATCTTTTGTGCTTTTTATTTCAGCTTATGCTTGCTGTTACATTATTGTCAGGTAATGCTCTGTCAGCTCTGGGAAGAAAGGAAGATGCTTTGCTTGTGTGGGAGGAAGGGTATGGAAATGCAGTTCATGAATCAACAGATTTAAAGCAGTTGCTGGAGTTGGAAGAGCTATTGGCAGTTGCTAAACAGTCTGAACCTGTTGTTTGTGAAGATCATGCCATGGATGCATCAACATGTGATACAAAAGTAGTTGTCTCTGAAAATCATGTTTTGGATTCCTCTAATACAAATATGTCAACCACTGAAAAAAAGGTTGTTGTCTGTGAAGATCATGTTATAGATTCCTCTAGTACGACGACATTGACCTCTGAGATAGGGTCTTTCATTCAAAGTAAATCAGATAATATGCATGAAAAACCTAATGATACTGCAGAAACATGCAGCAGATCCAATGAGACCATTAAAATAAATCGAAAGCTTTTTGTTGGTCTTCCAAAGACCAAGTCAATAAGCTTGGATTTTCGATTATCACGAGGCATAGCACAGGTGAGTCTGATGTGCTTTATTATCAAATTTTCTCATTTAATTTGCCCATATACGTATAAATGTTTTTATACAGGTAAGGAAATCAGCTACTGTCTCAATCAAATGAGGGTCTTATTGAACTATACAGTGGATTTAGTTTAAATTTCTCATTTTAATTTTACAAGTAAAAATTGAACTGTGTGCAGTGATGAGTTCATGGTAGTAATGTTGGGCTGTCTCTGGTCATCTTGGGATGATTTTAACTTTTTACTTATCTCTGCCTCAAAATCTTTGGGAATGTGCTTTGACAAATTGCCAAACAGTAGAAATTCAAACAATGAGGAAATATAATAAACACAAATATTTAGGATTGTGGACAAAAACGATCCTAATCAACCTTAATTTGTAATGTTTGCTAGAAACTCATCTCCAAACTAAATTAACAAGACAATAATCTTCCAATTCAAAATTGTGAGCAGTCTTTATCTCTTGGTTAGTTTGTGATACAATTGTTATTTAGAAATCATGGCTCCAGAGTTCAATATGAAGATTTTCAGATTTCAAATGAAGTCAAGCCTTTCCTTTTTTCTCTTCTCTGTTTAACTAAGTGTTTGGCACATTTCCTAGGCATCTTGAGTCATAATATTTAGTCTTTACACTTTTTGCTCAATTTCTTCTTTAAGGTACCTGAACCCTTCTTTTCTAGATACCCAATTCGTGTCATGACCTGTTGGCTCAAAACCTTGCTTAGCTGGTTAAGGAATGTAGAGCGGAGAAACCCAATATATGTTTAGGGGATAACCTAGGATTTTGAGCCAATTGCTTTGAGCTCATAAGTAAATGC